>NC_080433.1:21889578-22191031 GCF_028018845.1 Melospiza georgiana | reverse complement strand
TTAACTGACAGGGCAGCATAAAAATTGTTCTCTGTGTGGTGCCCAGATTTGGGGTTCAGTATCAGCTTTGCTGCTTCACATGAATTATACCCACAGCCCCAGATTCCCTGCTGAATTCCTGCTGGAATAACCTGACAGTGCCTTGTGGAGTGTGGACATTCCCATGCAGAGCTGCCACTTCAACACCAGCTGTGGCAGGAACCAGCAGAGGTTCCAGGGAAGCTCATTGAGACCAGGAGAAGGACAGGTTTACATTTCATAGAATTTGCTATTTATAACCCTTATCCCCCAGCCCCACTGATGTCCCTGGGGGATGCTTGGCAGAGTTCCCTGGAATTCAGCTGATTTCATCAGCGCTCAGGTCAGGCTCCAGTTGATATTTTAAGGCAGGAGAAGGCAGTGGCCAGGAGCACTCCCTGCCCATGCTGAGGCAGCTCCTGTGCCCAGGAGAGGACATCTCTCCCTGCAGAAGCTGAGCCCATTTCACAGTTTCAGCAGTGCCTCTGCAAGTTCTTTTCCCTCAGGAAAGGGATGCACATCCCTGCTTTCAGCACACCTTCAGTGGGAAAGTGTGAGAATCCAGGAAATTCCTCTGGCTGCCCTGGAGGACTGGAGACCCTATCAGGAGGCTCAGACACCTGGGCACAGAGCCTAAGAGCCCTGTGCCTTTGATTTAGCCCTTGGAAAAAACAATTATCAACCTTTATATGAAGGATTACAAGCCATGAAAGTTTAAGTAGAATGATAGTGAATTTATCATGGGGTGAAAAAATAGATTTTTGATTTTTAGAATGGGGGTTCAGGGGGCAAGATGGAGGAATCTGGGCATGACCAGCCTTTCTCCTTCTTGGCCTCCATCTTCTGCTGTGATGTTGGCACTTACAGGTTGGTTTAGAGTAGAAGCTCACTGTCTAACACAGGTGATAGGTATTGGAAAGTAATGGTAAGTATTGTACACATAGTTTTTAGTATAAAGATATAACACTGCCCCAGGGGCAGGCAGAGTGCCTGGACTGTCCTGCTGAGCAGACCTCGGCGGGACAGGAGAAAGAATTTTATAGATAAGATACAATAAACAAACTTGAGACTGAGAAATTAAGAGCTCTAACTCCTTCTTTGAGCAATGGGATGGGAAAAGAGACTTTCTAACACATCTCAGGATCACTCTGACCAGCTAGAGACCCTGAGAGGAAAGCTTCCCATCAGTTCTGTGATTCCAGCCAGCTCCCTGAAAAACTCCAAACTTCATGCTAACAAAACTTCATCCGACTCTGACCTTTTATTTTAAGGCATTTCCAAGGGCATTGCTTGGGGTTTCATTCCTGTGAGGGAAGATTCCCTTGACTTTAACAGTGCTGATGGATGATGTCCTCAGGCTGGAAGGGAAGGGGTTTGGGGGGCTGGGACATATCTGGGGTGTGCGGGAGCTCCGGGAGGTCGGCACCGGGAATTGCTGTGTGAGCCCCGCTGCAAACGCCCCGTGCTGACATTCCCAGGGAATGGCAGCTGCTCCTCGGGGTAATTCTGGGGTGTCAGGGGGTCTGTCCAGGCTGAAGCATCTCCAGGTGCCTGTCAGAGCAGCCCCTGGCTGAGGAGCCGTGGGCAGCCCTTTATCCACATCCATCCCAGTGCCCATCCCAGGGCGTGTGTGTGGCACGGGCAGGACACTGAGGCACAGCTCCTCCCCTGCACATACCGAGGACAAGACGGGCTGGTTCCCTTCCTGGGGCTCCCGCATTCCAGCCAGCTGGGACACACTGAGCAAACACCAGGGAACGTTCCTGGCAGGGAGTGGGAGTCACCAAGGCCTCCATGCAGCTCTGGGGCAGGAAAGCAGCCCCAGCCTCAGCACCTGCAGTGATTTTGGGCTGTGAACACTCATCTGCAGGAAACGCCCCTCTGCAGCTGGGACCAGCCCTGACACTCTCCAGAAGAACTTTGGATCCCTCAGGGCTTGTCCTGCTCATGTCTCCCTGGAAAGGGACATGGAATGAGCACCTTTACAGCTGTTGGATAATTCCTGGAAAGGGCAGGAAACCCAGGGTTATTGGAAGAGTTTTGTGCTGTCATGCCAGGTACCAGCCAGTTCTGCTCTAGAGCCAGTCTAGGGGCTGGTATGTAAAGCAGCATTTGCAGGAAAGAAGGAGCTACATTTGCATAGGAATTCCCTTGCTGGCAGCAGCCATCCCCATCCCAGGCAGGACATTCCTCATGAGCCTGAGACTGGCTCAGGGGATTGGAGGAGGGTGCTGACAGGGCCAAGATTCTGTATTCAATCCCCACATGGATCAATCACTTATCACCATTTGACTTGATGATCCTCGTGGCTCTTTCCAATTCAGAATCTCCAGTGCTCCAGAAATAAAGAGCAAACAGTTTTCTCTGGCTTTTTAAACCCACGGGTTTTTCCATTGGGGAGTGCGAGCCACGGAGAAGGTGGGGGAGAGGAGGGGGAGCATCGAGTCTCACCCGGCAGGTGTCGGATGAGCGGCTGGAGCAGGACCGAGCCCCGGCGGTGTCCCGGTCCCACACCGGGCGCAGTCCGGACCCAGTCCCAGCGCCCGCCCGCAGCGGCTCCTCCCGCCCGCGGCGATCCCGGTGCTCAGCCCAGCCCAAATCCCGCACCCCGCCCGCCGAGGAGAAGCGGCTCCGCCCGGGACCCCCAGCAGACACCGGCAGGAGCCGGACCCAGATCTCGGGGCCCGGATCCCGGTGCCGGCCCCGTCTCAGCGCTCCGAGCGCCGGTCCCGCCGCAGCCCTGCTCCTGAGTGGTCCCGGGGGTGGGGGCATCACGGTGCGCCCCAGTGTGATGTGTGGGAGCCCGAGTGCCGGCGCTGGGGGTGAACCGCACTGCGGACCCCGAGCGGGTCCGGCCCCGTGTGGCGGCTCCAGTGAGAGCAGGGGGCGCCGGGCTCCGGCCCTCTGGGCTTTATTCTCCAGCACCCCGAGCCGCGCGGCTGCGGGAAAGAGGGAGAGAGAAGGATGGGGAGAGGGCAGAGATGGGGAAGGTGAGGAGTGATAGAGAGGGGAGTCGGGGTGAGCAGGGAAGCGGGAGGGGAAGGGAAGGGCCAGGTGGGGGTGTGAAATATGCTTATTATATGATTGGCTCATCGCAAATAATAAAATGAATACTATGTGTTATGTTCCAAAGTTATGCTGTATTAATCGTTTTAAAGTAGTGTGGTAAATACAGTTTTTAGGCTATAGCATAATATTAAAATAGAAACTATATGATGTAAGATACTTTTTGTAACTAGCTCAATGAATGGGTAAGATAATCAAGAAATTCTTCACATAGAGATAAGAGTAACAAGACACCAAGATTCCAAGAGAAGAATTATTGCCTCCTTATGGGGATAGCCCAGACTTCGAGGGACCCAGACGACTGATTTACAAGATGAGCAGAGAAGCTGAGATTAAGCAGAAGCACCCTTAGTTTCAAAGGAATGTTTGAATTATGTACGAGATATATGAATATGCAATAGGCTGTTGCTTTTAAGGGTTACTATTTTGTTAGCAAAACATGCTTTGGGGCAGAGCAAAGCACCCAGACTCCTTTCTCTGCACTTTGGGCAGCACAGACCCACCAGGAGGAACTGCAATCCAAGGGTGGATCCAAACATGGTATTCCTGCTTGCCACTCTCCACCTTTTCTCCAGCTTAGCCCTGGGCTGGGAAACGAGAGACAAACATTTAAAAACATCCCTGAGGTGTTTTGAGGATGCTCAGGCCTGGGAGAACGCCCTTCCCAGCACCCTCCTGGCCTTTTCCCACTCCGAGAAACTGTGGCAATGCACATCCAGAGCCCAGTCAGCCTGGGATGCTTTCTGCACACCAAACACCACAGTCCCAAGCACCAGGAGCCTCAACATGCTCTGGATGCAATTCCCAGCCTCAGTGAGCCCCAGGGAGTTAAACCCAGCATGGAGGAGAAGAAGAACCCTGTGTCCCTCTGACCCATGCCACAGCATGAGCAGGGGCAGGCCAGCAGGGTCAGAAGCTGCTAGGTTTGGCTGCTCAAACACCAAAATCTTCAGCATTGCTGGGGCAACTGGTGATTTTTCCTGTCTTAAAAGAGAGGAAGAAAAGAAAATTAAGTCCCCTGTGGAAGTCACAGACTCCTGGCTCAGTTTGAGCACACAGATGCTCATCCTCTGCAGCACCTGGAAATAACTTGGAAAAGGCAAAAGTAAAATGATGTTTCTCATCAGAGACTGATGTCTACAAACATCAGTTTGTGACAAATTTAATAAGATCACTTTCCTAGACAAACCCCAGGTCATGGAGGTCTCTCCAGGCAGGAGAACTACAGCAAGCACAGGGAGACACAATCAGGGATTGGCACTTCCTAAAGCCCCCTCGACACGTTTGCCCTTTATTTGTAAGGAAGGGGTGGCAGCTGTCCAGGAATGCTGCTCAGCCATGGAGCACATGGGGGAAGTTGTGAGGACTGAGGTGGAGAGAGCAAAGAAACAGAGCCTGTTTTCCTTGTTTCTGCTCCTCAGTCACGGACAGATCCAGGCTGTGAGCACTGCCCTGGCTTTGATGGATCATTTTTGCTCAGGACCCTCAGCTCCATCCTCTCCTGAGAGCAGCAGAGAACTGAGTTACTCACAATCCAGGGATGCAGCCATTCCAGAGGGAATGGACAGGGACTTTTATCACACACAAAAATCCCACACCATAAACACTGTACTGGATTTCACTGAGCTGCAGCACAAAGCGGCTCACAGCAGGCAAAGGCAAGAGGGGCACACAGCACCACTGAAACAGCCCCTGGGCTTGGAGGAAAACAAACCTATGGAGACAGAGGGTGGCATTTGGGAACAATCTGGGCTGCCTGGAGGCAATTCAGGCCTCACAGCTCAGGCTGCAGCACAAAGTCAGTGCAACAAGTGATCCACAGGAGCTGTGGGATGTTCTGCTCCTCCTGCAATGGCACTTATGGCTGAGCAGGTCAGAACAAGGCCTGAGCAACAGGACTGGAGAATCAACACCAAGCAATGACCCCTGTGCTTGGCAGGGGCCTGGAGCATCCCAGTCCAGGCCCTGGGCTTTATGTGCCTGCTTCTACTGCAGTGAACCTGGCATGGGGACTGGTAAATCACAGACCCTACGATGAGGCACTTCCTCAAGCAGAAATACAATCCAACTGTGGTAAAGCCCATGGCCTCATTTAGAAACCCTTCAGCAAAAAAACCCCTTAGAATAGCAAAGGTGGTGTAGTGACCTGGAGCTCCAGGGGACTGAGGGGAAGGTGGGCAAACAGCTGCCAGCAAACAGCTGCCACTGCTTCTCCCTCCGACCGCTGCAGCAAGGGCAGCTTCCCTGCAATTCCACACTCAGTATCTCTTCCAAGCTCAACAGGCCACCAAAAGGCACTCCAAGATTTACTTCTGACTTTTTTTAGTGCTGCTTTTGCCATGATCCTTTGGGCACAAGGAACCTTCCAGATTGTCCCACACCTTCACATCCCACTGGCTCGTTTTGGCACAGCTGGAAAAGTTCACTGTCCCTTCCAAAAGGATCTTTCTGTGGTCTCTTTCTGAAGCCAGAACATCCCCAGCTTTGCTTTCCCCTTAAATGTTCTGTTCCCTGCACAGCCAAGGCCCTTCCAGTGCTTGGCAAGTGCCAGCCGAAGAATCCAAGCCCAGAGCCTGCCTGGGAGGGAGGGACGTGTGTGCCCCAGGAAGAGCATCCCAAACCTTTCACTGCCAGCCCTCCCTTCTCACCAGGGCTCCAATGGCACCACAACTGTCCCTGCAGGCAGAAATCCCCCTTGAGAACAGCATGAGCTGTCTCCACTGTACCACTGGGCTGGGAGAACAGACCAGCAGCTCCCAGGGACACCGGGACACTGCTGAGCCAACAGCAGCTCTGAGAAAGGCACGGAGGCAGCACCTCACCAAAACTACACTAAAACAAATGCCAACACCTCCGGAGTCACTCCAGAGTTGAAATCCTAAAGCAAAACCAAAAGGATTTTTATTTTTAGATGCTTGGGGGAAGTCCATCCCATTATAACCCATTTCTGCGGCTTGTTTCCAGCCCGCTGATGTTCATTTCCCAGCTCTCACCCGGCTGCCAGCGCTGTGGCTGGCTCCACAGAGCCACACGAGGCTGCTGCCAGCTGTCATTTCAGCAGCTCCCGGGGACATGAACACCGCCCACACCTGCCAGCTCCCCAGCCCGAGTCCGCCCAGCATTCCCAGGGAGCGGCTGGCAGCGGGAATTCTCCCTGCTGGCCCTTCCTGGCAATCCCTGCCTGGCAATCCCTGCCTCCAGCTCCGGCCGCCGCCTCGCACCTGCTGCGAGAGAGGAGCTGCGTCCTGCTGCCTGCTCCCGGCGCCGCTGGGCCACGGCCCGTGTCCCCGCAACCCGTGTCCCCTCAGCCCGTGTCCCCACAGAGCCCGTGTCCCCACAGAGCCCGTGTCCCACAGCCCGTGTCCCACAGCCCGTGTTCCCACAGAGCCCGTGTCCCACAGCCCGTGTCCCCTCAGCCCGTGTCCCCACAGAGCCCGTGTTCCCACAGAGCCCGTGTCCCACAGCCCGTGTCCCCACGTCCTGCCTTCCCACAGAGCCCGTGTCCCTGCACGCCGCTGGCCCCGCAGCCCGTGTCCCCGCAGTCCGTATCCCCACCGCCCGTGTCCCCACAGAGCCCGTGTCCCTGCAGTCCGTGTCCCCGCACGCCGCTGGCCCACAGCCCGTGTTCTCACACCGGGAAACGCCGTGGAAAATCGGGCTGGAAGCGCGGGGTGGAGTTCAGGCAATCGAACATCATACATTTTTGAGAGGCGCGCGCGACTTCTAGGACGCGATCTCCTCCCCTACCCAAAGCGCATGCGCAACACACCGCCATCTTTGGAAGGTCAAATAAGCCTAGTGCCGACAGTCATCTTCTGTGTGACGTCACGTGACTTCCTGTGCAGTCCGCTACCTTGGGCGCCGGCAGAAGTCACTTCCTGTTAAGACCCCCTCTTTGGTGTGGTATCACGTGACTTCCTGCTCGTGCCACTACATTGGATACTGGCAGAAGTCGCTTCCGGATGAGGCACCATCTTTAGTGCGGCATCACGTGATCACCGGTTGTTCCGCCATCTTTGGCACTGGCGGAAGTAACTGCTAAGTGAGACGCCATCTTTGGTGTGGCATCACGTGCCCGCTTCCCTTCGTCGCCATCTTGGGTGCTGGCAGAAGCCGCATCTGGCTGGGACGCCATCTTTGGTGTGGTACCACTAAGGCCCTCGCTCCTTACAAAGGTGGCTGCTCGGCTGCCTGACGCCGACCGCACTGCTATGCCGACCCGGCCCCAGTGTCCATCCTGGCCCTGCCCCTTCCTGCCATCTCGCCTCCCGAAGTGACGCAGACCCCGTCACTTTGGAAAGGATTGCACAGCCCGGCAATGGCTTCAGAAAGAACCATGAAATTCAAGGGAAAGGCCATTTCCAAGAGAGGTGCTGGAGGGGCGAAGGCAGCGTGTGCGGTTCTGGGCTGAGCTGCTCACGCCAAGCCCCTGCCTGGCTCTGACGTGCAGCTGCCCAGCGCCCACCGAGGCTCCCCGCGGATCTGTGGTGGCTGCTCGCAGCTCGCCTCGTCTGCCCTGAGCCAGCAGGGAGGTGAGGGGGCTCTGCCAATCTCCGTGTTTGTTCTGCAGTGCAGGCGCACCTTCAGTGCTCCTCTGTGTGTGGTCTCTGTGCTGTCCGAGTGGTTGGTAAAGATGTGGCTTGTGGTCAGTGTAAGAGGCTGCGGAAGGGATTTCTGAGCTGAAATTTAGGTACTACACTTGTTTGTGACTGTCCCCTAAATTACCACTTGCAAAGCCTTTTGCAAACACATTCATCCCGTTCCTTTGCCTCCTCACAGAGCCAGCGGCTGGCTGGCATCCAGTCTCTTTAAAATGGTAAATAAACAAAGGTCCGGGAGCAAGCCAGTGTGATTCTCACCGCACAATTCAGCGCTCCGGAGAGCTAATTGTCCTCATCGTGTCCTTCCAACTATAGCTCGCACTCTGCTAGAACAACCTCCTGTGCACTTGCCTTATGCCACCTTAACCCCTCAGATGACACCAGCAGCCTTGGCAGGAGCAGGGACACAGAGCAGCAGGCAGGGAACAGGATCATCGTCATCATCATCATCATCATCTTTCTTTTCCAATTTCATATCTTTCAGGTCTGGCCTGGAATCAGGTTTTTCATATATCACAGCCAGCCAGCTACTCAGCATTAATTTACTCAGAGTCTTTTCCTGTGTTTTGCACAAATCCTTGTGGCAGTCCTTTAAATTCTTCCATCTGGAAGGATCCAAAATTGTTTATGAAAAATAATTCTTGGGTACCTCAAGTTTGAAACACATCCTCTGTGTCTAGAGTGAATTCAATCCAACAATTCCCAGGTCAATGCCACGCTCTGGGTTATTTTGGGATGAATTGTTCTTCATTTCCCACAATGGAGCAGATGTATGTAGACCACCATATACACCCACTTAACACATCCAAATGGATCCTTTGAAAAATTTTTAAGTATTTTGTTAATTTATTTCACTTCAAATGCTCGAGTAGTGTGATCTCATTTCACAGACTTCTCTCACAAATTGTCCACTGGAAGTTTTATTTCCCAGGCTCGCCTTGGTATTTCTCAGAGAGGGCTGGGAGGTGCTTGCAGAACACCACGGAAATCAAGGAACAGTGACAGTAACTGTCAGCTCCTCTGCCAGTAACTTTGTTACCTTGTCCCACATCACCTCCCACGGCTTTCATGGGAAATGGTTTTTATCCTTTACCTACGCCTTATGTCTTACTCTGAAGCATTCAGCTTGGTGGAGCAGCATTTTGCATTTGACTGCTGGACCCTGCAGATACTTAATCTAGAAACCATTTTGATTCTTTTTAGATTAAAGAATTCACAATAATTCCCAATAAAGTCAGTGTCAGGTTTGGGGTTTTCCCCCTTCATGAAAGTCTTCAAAAAAACCCCAACCTTTAAACAGTTCAGTAGATTTTGTAAAACTGCCTCCATTCCAATATTTAAGATGTTCTTTGAGAAGCAGCTCTTGACAATATAAAATTAATATGTATTACACACTACACTGTAAAGAAAAAATAATTCAGCATTTGAAAAAAATTCGGTACCTGAAATTATTTGGAAATGCTGTGCTAAATGTCAGTTTTTGCAATTGTTGAAACAGAACCTTTCTTCTTTATTGGAAGGGGTTTTTTTTAGTTAGTTTGTTTCCCCCAAGAAATACAATTACAGAAATTGATTTGTATCTGCAAAATGTTTATGTTTTGATCAGCATTACATTTTGTAATTGTAGAATCTGGTAGTTCAATCTGTCTTTCCATTGCCTTATGGGATCAGTGTGTCCTGCTCCAGACCTGCAGGCACCTTGCATATCCCCTACCATGTAAAACCTTCATAATCCTGTTTTTCTCCTCAGATTTCTCAGCTGAGCCTGAGGCTCCTGAAGAGACACCTTATAAATAGAAAAAAGTTATTCATATCCATAAATCACCAAATAAACTGTACCTACAGGATCCAGAAATCTTATGGGATGCTTTTGCCAGTTCTCAGCACTCCAATTTCACTGGGGTTGGTTTAATCCCCACAGGATTCTGGAGGAAGAAGGGAATGAATAATTGTGCATCCAGTCCGAGGGCTACATGATGTGTTGAATAATTACACACCAAGTGAGGAGGCAAACCAGCTCATTGTGATCATCTAATTAAGACTTATGTAATTATCCCTACACTTGAGGGGTCTGAGCTTCCAGTTTACTTAGGAAGGAAGTCAGCCTCACCTAGATCCATGGGGAGCAACTAATCCTGGATTTCCAGACACATGAAGGACAAACCAATCTTGACCAATCTGTGATTCTGTATTGCTCTAAGTTCTATGAAACAGTAATTTACAACAAGTTGATGGGAAATACTCAGAGAATGTAGAGAGGCAGAAATTACTTAGCCCATGCAAAAGATTTTGTTACCTAAATTGGTGGATTGATTGCTTCCAATATAATTCTTGAAACGACTTTGAATACTGAAGCAGAGGAAATGTATTATAAATTGGAAGCTAGAAAAGGAAAAATAAGATTACCCTATTTTTTTTCCATATTAAAATAACAAACCCAGGGGAAAACATTGCCAATTTTCTGTCACAGTATATTTCACAGCTTGTATACTGTAGGTTTTTTTTTGTTGAATGAGTTTTTCAGTAAACTCTAAAATTAACCTAAGGAAGAAAAAATCAACTAACAACTTCACTGAAAATAAGTTTGATGTATCAAGTGCACATCAGTGTCTTGATTACACATTTTCCATAACATAATTAAACTATCCTCTTGAAATTGATTCCAATGAGCACCTTCTTAGAAATTTTCATCCTGAAAAATGAAAAAGGAAATAGAGTGACATATTCTTCAAGTAATGTAATGATCACAGCATTGGGATAAAAAATATTTTTTGTCTCTTATGCATACAGAGGGATGCAGTGAGAAGTGTAATAGCAGCTGGCTTTGCTGTCTCAGGCATGTTCAGCAAAGGATGCTCTCCAAAGATCTTCTCTTTAGCTGCAAGAACTGTGAAGGAATTATTGAGAAGTGGAGATCAGGAGGGCAGATAAAGGAAAAAACAAACAGGACCGTGCCCTTGAGTGTTCAGGTATACAGAGAAGTAAGGAAAAGCTTTGTGTGTACAGAAACACGTTATTTCCTTGCCTGTGGAGTAAATGGAGAAGGCCATGTCCCCGATGCTCCAGTTCAGGCATCCATCTGGGGAAAAATGATGGACTAAATGGGGAGAATGCGGAATAAAGGTGGGGTGCTGGTGAGTGCAAACTGCAGAAGAGAGAAGAAACATCACCAAAGCTACACTCGTGGAGGCTGTACAAACACTGGGAGAAGGACAGGGAAAAGGAAGAAGACACAGGCAAGAAACCGAGAGAGAGATACGGGCAGTGGCAGCGAAATGAGGCAGCGGCGGGACAGCAGCGGTGAAAACGAAACGCCCTGGGAGGTTGGGAACTGGAGGACACCCGCGGGAATGAAAGTGCCGACGGGAGAAAAGTGGGAAGAAACAGGGGTGACCGCGCCAATGCACACACCCCGCAGCCCTCAGCGAGCCCCGCAGCCCCTCAGCGAGCCCCGCAGCTGCTCAGTGACACCCCGCAGCCCTCAGCGACACCCCGCAGCCCTCAGCGATACCCCGCAGCCCTCAGCGACACCCCGCAGCTGCTCAGCGACACCCCGCAGCTGCTCAGCGACAACCCGCAGCTGCTCAGTGACACCCCGCAGCCCTCAGCGACACCCCGCAGCTGCTCAGCGACACCCCGCAGCTGCTCAGCGACAACCCGCAGCTGCTCAGCGACAACCCGCAGCTGCTCAGTGACACCCCGCAGCCCTCAGCGACACCCCGCAGCTGCTCAGCGAGCCCCGCAGCCCCTCAGCAGAGCGCTCCTACCTCGCACGGAGCGCCCGCGCCCCAAACCCGCGCTATCTCCCTCCAGCGCCGCGCCCGCGCAGCGCCCCCAGCGGGGCGGCCTCAGGGACCGCGCACACGGACACACGGACACACACACACGCCTGTGTGCGCGTGTGGCCACGGGCAGGCACGGACAAGCGGCCGGAGAGCGCCCACCCACGCCGTGCAATGCCATGTCCCCGAATCACGGAATACGCCCTGCGCTGGAAGCGACCCACAAGGATCACCGAGTCCAGCTCCCGGCGCTGCTCGAGACCGCTCCCAAAAGTCCCACCCTGTGCATCCCTGAGAGCGCTGTCCAAACGCTCCTGGAGTTGTGGCAGCCTTGGCGCCGTGACCATCCCTGGGGAGCCTGTTCAGTGCCCCAGCACCCTCTGGGGAAGAACCTTTCCCTGATATCCACCCTGCCCCTCCCCTGACACAGCTCCAGCCGTTCCTGGGTCCGGTCCCTGGTCACCAGAGAGCGGAGATCACAGCCTGCCCCTCCACTTCCCCTCACGAAGAAGTTGTAGATTGCAGTCGATGAGTTGTATATTGTAGATTCTCTCGCCGTGCCGTGCCGTGCCGTGCCGTGCCGTGCCGTGCCGTGCCGTGCCGTGCCGCCACAGGACGCGCACCCGACGCCGCCCGCTGGCTGCCGGCGCGGCCCCTTTAAATGCTAATGAGACAGCGCGCGTGCCGCTCCGGCCCCCGCTGACTGTGTTAAAACTTCGGCGGGGCCATTTTGGGGGCAGTAAGACCGAGCGCGGCCGAGCACCCAACATCTCCGCCCGGCACCATGAGCGAGGCGCCGGAGACCAGCGCCGCCAGCCCTGCGCCCGCCGCGCCGCCCGTCCCGGCCGCGGCTGCCGCGCCGCCCGCGCCCGCCGTCCCGGACGCCGCTCCCAAGAGCCCCGCCAGCGCCGCCGCCCCGAGTGCGGCTGTTGCTGAGGCGGCCCCCGGCGCCGCCGCCGCAGCCACAACCACAACCGCGGCGGCCGCGTCGGCGAAGAAAGTGCTGGGTGAGTACCGGGCCCTGCTCGCAACTTGGCGGCGCACCTGCAGCGGGGCGCGGGGTCCGCCGGCGGCCGCCGCCCGCAGCCCGGCCCGGCGCGCTCCCCCCCGCCCCACGCCGTGAGTCAGGCCGGGCCGCCTCCTCCCCGCGGGCCGGGGGAGCCGCGCGGCGCCGGCCGTGACGCGCTCGGGAGCTGGGCGGGAGCCCGGGTGTGCCTCATCGGCCCGGAGCGTGCGGGACAGCGAGCGCGGCACGGCCGGCTCAGCCCGTCCCGGCACCTGCCGGCGGCGGCCCCCCGGGAAGGGCTGCTCGAAACCCTGTGTGCCTCTCCTTAATGTTAAAGTCCTGGAACAACTTTTCTATCCATAAAGAATCTTGCTTTAGTAGTGCTTCCAGGTTTAGTGGGGTTTGTTTGTTTTGAGGATTCTTTTGGAGGGGCGGGGTTTGCTTTCTACTTTACTATCAGTAAGAAGGCAAACGAAATGTCATGTTGCCATCTCTCTGCTCAAGCCCAGTGCGTAGCAAGTGTAGCTCGTTTTCACTGCGATTAAATAGGATCAACCTGTTGAAAAGGGCAGGACTTCACATCTGCAGGCTGCTGCCGATAGGGGTGTACTGATTGTAACTGTGTAACTTCTGAGGGTTTGGTAAAGGCAAAGTTGAAGCTGACTTACAGTGTAGGGTCTCAGATTTCCTTAAGGATACACAAGACCTTCTCTTCTGAAGGGGAGAACTGAGGTTTTGCTGCAAGAAAGAGAGTCCCGGTAAAGGATTTCTCTGGAGAGGAGTTAGAAAGAATTCTAGCAAAGCAGAGCTTGGAGGCACAGCTTGTGTGATTCATTTTTTTTTTTTCTCTGTTACCTCATTTGTCAGTAATTAGTACACAGGAATCAGCACATCCATATCTGCTGGTATATCTGGCTGCTTCTTGCCTTAATGTGGCTTATTTCATTCCTGGTAATGCTTTTACCTTGTTCACCTATTCCCATTGCTTGGAGAGAAGGGGTCGGGGGAAGTGAAGGTAGAAGTACCTTTCCTGAACGAGCAGGAAAATGAAAACCACCATGGTGATGGTTTTGGAAAATGCCCTTATTGCTAGGCAAGCTTTTTATTAGGAATGATGAGGAAAAGGATCACTGTAAATGCTAATTGAAAATTGACTTAAAGTCCACCTCATATGTCCCTGTTAATGGTCACCTGTGTAGTTATGTTCCCTTAAGCCTTCTTTTACAAAGTTCCCATTAGAAGCAAAATCTTATGCTTGCTTGAGGCATCCAGATGTCTGGCTTCTAGGAATATGGGTAAAGGTTACTCAACTTTCTCTTTTTGCCTGGTCACAGGAAGCTTTGGCTCTCCTTGTTAAAAGGCTATTTTGTCATGGGTAGGAGTGGCTGGTGATTGTTTCCTCTGATAGTGTCAGAGGACAGCATCTTGTACAAGTATGTGGGCTTCCACTTGCTGGTGGGATGTACGTCAGCACACCAACTGCCTTCTGTGACTCATCAGTTCAGCTGGTTACTGTGCTCTCCTCTGGGCTTGTCCTCCTCCTTGCCAGACTTCCCTGCTCAGGCTTACCAGTGACTGTGCCATGGATGTTCAGTGTCATGCTTTTGTCTGAAGTTTTTTTTTGGCCCACAATGATACTTAGGGGAGACTGTAGATGTCTAATTTTGCAAGCACACTGCTTTAGGGGGAATATATTGGAGTCTCCCCCATGGAACAATGTTGTTTTTAAACTGTGTGCATACTCCTCCACTTAGCAGCAGCTAGCTGGCCACAGAGTGAGTTTTGACAGCCTCTCCTTCCCCAGCCTCTTGACCCCTCTGAGGGTTTTTGTCATGCTTCCTAGGCTTCTTCCTAATCTGGTTCAAGTAGGCTGACAGATTCCAGAGCTGTTTTGCAGAGGAGGGAAGGGATGATGTTGAGGGAAGCAGTGGTACTGACATTGTTTCTCAAAGCAGGCTGAAACCTGCAGGTACTGTTGGCACTATTTCTGTGTTCCCCTGTCCCCTCCTGTTGATTTGTGTGAGTGCAGGGAGCTCTTGTAGCCAATGCCATTGTGGTAGCAGGAGGTGTCTGTATGTGGTGATGTCCCTATGAAACTAAACCTAAAAGCACAGCTATAAATACTGGTGCTGAACACTGTTTACTGAACCAGTTTGGCACTGAAGGAATGTTTTTCTGTTCCAGTAAACAAGAATTCTTGGGAATGCATGTTGCACTAGGCAGACTCTTTTTTGCTAGGTGGTATCTCAGTCATGTTAAGACTTCACTGCTTCTGAATAAGAACATTTTCTACTAAAAAGTATATTAAAGAAGACCAAAAACTTCACTTCTCAAAGGGCAATGGGAAAGGGCCTGTTATTGGCAGTAATAACAGCAGCAGTGCTACAATGCACTGCTGTTGTCAGACACTCTTACTTGAGGGGCCGTGAGCCCAGAGGTCTGGCTGGCTCTGTCATCTCTTTGTGAATATTTGGAAAGAATACAGGTGTAGAGTAGATGGAGGTAACAATTTACAGTGTGTTCTTGCCTCTAGCAGAGTGGTGTGGACTTCTAAACTGGAGATTCTCTTTTCTGTTTTCCTTTATTGCCTCTTGAGTTCCTGGCACCCCCAAAACGTGTGTGTGAGGTTTTTAGCACGCAGTTGTCTGTAGGTGACTGGACCCTTTTCAAGTAAGTACACGGGTTGCCTAAGTAGCTGTAATTGAGCTGTGTTAACAAGTAACAGCTCGTCAATTATAGAGGCTAGAGCTCTCCTTTAACCAGGAGTTTGAAAAGTACAAGTTGGTGGTGTCCATCCATTTGCTGTGAGGTAAGGAGAGGTTGAACTGCCTCCATCACTGTCGAGTTCCTCCTACACATGCCTACAAGTTGGAGAAACAGGTTTTGCCAGCTCCTGTAAAACACTGTAGTGTGGCTTCTAAGTAAATGCTGTTTTACTGTGGAGACAGGAGCTTGCCTTGATACTGAAAGTCACAGAACATGAAGTTGGTCACTTTGTAACTAAACTACACAGTTGATGCCTAGAGAGGCAACCTGGAGCAGAGGCTAAACAGTTTTAAAGGAATAAAGCAGGTATTTATTAAAAGGCCTTCAAGGGATGCACCTTGGGCAGTACAGGAACCCTGTGTGGCTCTGCCCAAGGTGTATGACCAGTCATGAGTTTTCACACTTTAATAAGTTTTGGTCTATTTACATATTGGGATTAATTGTCCAATTTCAGCTTCAGGTTATGAAGTCCCATCCTCTCACATTGCTCTCGTCAATTTGCTGTTGTTTGTACTTTTGGGCCTAAAGCTGTAGCCTGAAGCTTGGTTCTCAGGCTGGAAAAGGATTGTTTTGTCTAATTCAGCTGTGAAGAGAGCTTGCTAACACTTCATATGAAGTTCATAGTTACTAAGACCGTATGGAGTCTGAAAAATATGAAAGTTCAAACTTAAGGCATCACAATCACAGATCATCTTATCAGTAAGAGTACTAAAAAAAGAAAAAAAAAACCAAAAGCAAGTCTTGTGGGGTCTTACTTGGTTAGTATGATGCTGACAATGCAAGAAGGAGCTTTTCCAGAATAAGGATGTGCTGCCTTTCCACTAGAGAGGGTTGCACAGTACTTGATACTGCTTCTTTGGGCAGTTCTGGTTTTCAAGGAAGAAAGGTAACTGTAAGTAAAAGAGAGGAATTGTAGACAGTTTCCTTCAGGTTGTATTTCATGTCTAGCTACTAACCTGAAGGGAACTGATGAACTGCAAGTGGGATTTTCAGCTTTGCTGCCCATTTCTGGGATAGAGAATAATAGAATTCAGCATCTATTCTGAAAATAGGGCTAGGTTTTGTGGTGTGTGGTAAACCCTTGACTGAAGAATAGTGTGTTAAAGTACTGTCTTGTTACTGCATTAGAATGAGCTGAACTGGGAGATGAAGGCACACTTTGAGTGTTAAGGGAACAGAATAAGCTGTTGTAACTTCATATGCAGTTATAGAAGTATTTATGCAATGTTATTTACTTCCTTATATTTTAGATTAACTTCTTTAATTTTCTTTCCAGCCACCAAAGTTCTTGGCACAGTCAAGTGGTTCAATGTCAGAAATGGATATGGCTTTATCAACAGGTATGTTTAAATTCTGATAGTTGTATTTATGCTGTACTAAGACTCGTAGTACACAAGATAGGCCACGTGTTACTGATTGCAACAGAGACCTCAGGACCTGACTACAAGCTCATGCAGTTGATAGTCAGCTTTGGCCAGGCACTCAGTAAACTTTCTTAAGCACCTCAGCCTCCAATAAAAGATTATGTGCATGGGGAGAAAACAGAAAGGGTCAAACTCTACAAATTTGGTCTGTTACCTGTTTCTCATGTTTACTTCTGCTACACTCTTAATGAGCTACATACTCTTTAGTGACTGCCTGACTTTTTTCAAAGGCCTGGGAAAGGTAGGAGGATGAGGGGAAATGCTTTTGGGTAAACTTAAAGTGTTAACTGCTTGGTCAGAATAGCTCCAGTGGGTACTCATTGAGATTCCCTGATAGTATCTCACTGAAAGTATGCCAGGCCTGAGTTTCATAGAAATTTTCTCTTTGTATCTTTTGGTTTTTCCCTCTTCTCTGGGCACAAACAAATCTCTGAATACCATTGAGAATCCAAACAGCTGTAGGTGAGATTGGTCATCTCTAGATGGACATCTGTAACCTTAGGTGCAGAGGACCCATGCTTTCAGTTTACTGGAGGAAACTCTGGCTTTTAAGGCTGAAATATCTTTGTGGTTGAGGGGCTTAAATGTTTTGTGTGCGTTTTTGAGGAATGAAACTGCTGCATGCTGAACACTTGTCTTCCAAAAAACATACCTGACAAGTTATTTCACTTGAGTTGTTACACATCAGGCAGATTTGGGTGAGTTGGACAGTGCAGAAAGGGGTAGAAGACCCCACGTTTGTGGATCTGAAGCCAGTCGTGTTATGGTATTAATCTCAGTCTCTGGAGGTTATTATCCAGTGTTACATAAGCTCAGAAGAAGAGTTTTAATTAGGAAGTCCTCTTAAAATATGTAATAGCAGTTGATCTAAGAGCCTTCACCTGGTTGTGGTGTATTAACTTGTTAACTTTTTTCCTAATGTGAAATCTACTATTGCTTCAATTCAGGACAACAAATTTGGGATTACGCATTATCTTCACAAACTCTTTGACCCACCTGTTGTGTTTGTTGAGAAGGAATTGAGTGAACAGATGGCAGGGCTTAGGCTCTTTTTTGTTGTATGGGAACACAGATTCAAGGTCTCAGACTTATATCTCTGTGTTTTGTATGTGGAAGCCTGAAGTGTCTGGCCTAATCCAGAAAACCTCACGTTCATATCTGGGTCCTCCTCCTGTGGACTCTCCTGACACCTCTTGTGCCTCTTTGCTTTGAATTTCACTGAAAGGAGATCTCTGTTAACAGCTGTGGCCAGTCCTGTTGATAGTCTTGTTTGACCTCTGGGGTAACAGCTCAGGTTGCAGTCCCTCTGAAAGTGTTTTTGGGGAGTTAGAGTAGTGAAAAACAAGCAGTCCAGTCATCAGCTCTCCCCTGCATAAAAGAAAACACAGAATATTTACCAGAAGATTACAGAGAACCTCCCCCATCTTCTCACCCTTTTGAAGGCCTGGGAACCTTTTCTGTTCTCAAGCAAATGACCATAGAAGTTCAGAGCAGGGTTTTGTAGCATAGGCTTAGACAGAATGTATGGAATTCAGGGCATGTGCTACAGGCTAGGAGAAGGAGGGTTTCACTTGAAAAGCCAGGAATTTCTATTAAAGTCTCTTAAGTCTAAACTCTTATGACTTCTCACTTTCTTTTCACAGAAATGATACCAAAGAAGATGTGTTTGTTCATCAGGTAAGACAGCAGGAGCTGTGCTTAGACATGTGTGCTGTGGTAGCTTTCTAATGCAGCTTCCTACAACAGCTCCACAACCTTGTCCTGGCTTCTCCTTAGAATATTTTCTGCAGATAACTTGAGTGGATATGTATGTTGAAGTTTTCAGGGAGAAATGTTAGGTTGTTTTCCTTCTCTATGAAGGGCTAGGTATTTTAACCCTTCTTAACCCTTTTTGTCTGCTCTAATTTGAACACTAAAGGTGTTTTTTGGTGTGGTTTTTGTTTGGTTGTCTCTTCTTGGTGAGATGATTCCTCTGTGAATACCTTGCTGCTGTTGTCTGTCCTTCCCCTGTTTCCTCATGCTCCTTGTGCCTTTTGTTTCTTCCTGCTCTCTTCACTTGCAGGTCTGTTCTGTCTGCCCTCCCTGGTATTGGAGAGAAAGTGATCTAGTCTGGCTCTTGACCAGCCTGGGTTGCCATCAGCTGTTTCTGCACAAGGCAGCTGCTCTTAGGCAGAAGAGGAGGAAGGCTGTGTGCCAAATATGCCCAAGCAGAGAGAGCTTGCCCAGTGGCTTGTTATTGGTTGACTTTCCTTAAGCTGTCAGGAGGCTGTTCTAAGTTTATACTGTGACTCTCAGGTTGCAGGCACATAATGGCAAGACAGAGGATGCTGTCTCCATGCTGATGTCAAATGATTAGTTGGCTTAGATCTGGCTTTGCATCATTCACCGGAAAGTGCAGTCTTGCCCCTAGAGTTTGTCCCATATAAAATGTCTGCAGGCTCATGTGATCTTTGAGAGCATGAGCTTTCTCTGTGGTGTGACAGCATTTCTATCAAATGTAACCAGGAAGTTTCTTCCCAAAGCTGGTCACTGAGAATGAGGATATGTGTATATATCCTTAGCTGGTGAGTCAACACTGAGAGTTAGTTTAGTTCTTGTGTCTTGATGACTAAATAGTGGTAACTGTGGTAACAGTGGTAACTGTTTCTCTGGGTCATAGGGTGTACACCCATTATCTGAACCTGGCTGGAGCTGGAAGGGGATAAATCTAGTGCCTGTTATGAGAGAAAATGATGTTGGGAAGTGTCCACAGTACATGTTCTTGATTCAGCTGGTGGGCTTGAGAGCAAGAGCTGTCAGTGCATATACAGATTTTTGATGGTCATTTTCCTTCCTTAGCAGCCTGTGCTGTGGGCATGCTGACACATCTGTGGTCTCGTGGGATTGTGTCCAGAGGAGGGTGGGAACAGTTCTGGAAGAGAAATGTGTTCTGGAGAGGCAGTGCTCCCTTAAAGACAAATGAGGTTTCCTTGATACTTGTGAGACAATATCCTGGGAAATGGCTGTTGTGCTGATGACAGATAATGTGGATCAGTGTTATTCTGCTTGGGAGGGCTGCCAGCTGAGACCCAAACAGAAAGGTAGTGTTATCTGTGCTGTTTTGTCTCCTTCACCTGTAGAGGAGATTGTTCCCCTAAATGTAAGCTGGTGAGTGTTTGTGGAGAGGAGTGGGCACTTCCCCTCTCCTGTGGCTGAAGTCCTTTTGGTGTGAGCAAAACTGGCTTTGTTTCAGAAATACCACATCATGTGCAGGCCTGCATCAGATTAACCCTCTTGGCAGGCTGTGCATGGCAGAGTAGAGGCTTCTGGTGCTGCTCTGGCTTGGCAGCAGTCAGATGTTCCTCATCCTGCACCTGGATGTGCTCACTCTCAGAGCCTGGGACAGCCAGAGCTCCTGGTGAGGCTGTCTGAGGAGGGAGGCCAATCCATGTGTGAGCAAACATCCTGCTTCAAGCTCCCTCTGTGCTGACAGTGCCCTCGTGCCTGGGAGGGGCTGGATTACACTCCTAATCCCTTCAGAATAAGGCTGACCTAGTTGAATAGATACAGCTTCTCCCTGCCTCCCCTGCATGGAACCGCCGACCTCATGATTGGAATGGGGGTTAGTGCTTGGTGTCTGGCTATTGGATGCTATTTATAACTAGTACAGATTAAAATGCTTTTCTTTTTAGGGCATGCATGGCTTGCTTTGAGTTAACCCTTTGTGTTGCAGGGGCCCCAGGCAGTGTTTCTGGGAAGGACAGCTCTTTGCTTTGCATCCCTGTCTGGTTGGTTGGTGCAAGGTGCTGCCCAGGGCACTGTGTCAGTCAGCTACAGGTGCTGTGAGCAGAAGGGATCCATCTGCCTCATGGGCTGCAGTGTGTCTCACAATTTAACAACAGGAAACATGTCAGCAGCCAGAGCAGTTACATTTAATGAGGTAGAGTTGAAATCAATGAGCTGTGAGGAGGAGTTAATCTTTCTCTTCACTTCACTGGATTATGTTGATCATGCACAGCCTGAAGTACCTGCACCAGGAATCAGTGTAACAAATTTTGGCTGTTACTGGGACAAGGCTGGATGTGCTGATGATGTGGTGGTATGAGCATATGGAAAGAACTCTTTCAAACAAGAACCTGAACTAGCTCTGGAGGCTCTTCTGGTTGCCTGGTCATCAGTGTTCCCCCTGGGAAAGGAAAGGCTTTGTTGTTGAGTGTTGTCTGTTAATATGAAACATCTGTCTTCTGAATCAGAGAAGCTGGAGCCTGCAGCATGCTGGTAAACAGTAACAGGGAGAATAGTGCTCTCTTCCCTCTGGATACACAGAGTAAAAGTCTTTTCATCAAGCTTAGAGCTTAGGCTTGTTAGAGGCTTATTTCAGTGATGTTTATCTGCAGCTGAAGTAGTAAAGCTTTAGAGTTTCTGCTTGGATTTCTAGGATTTACTTAAAGTTGTCCTGATTGCCTTTATAAAACAAGCTCCAGCCTACTGCAGCCTCTACCTTCTGCTGGCAGTGGCAGATCTGGATTCTTGAAGTTTCTGCCCATAAAGCTGGGAACAGAACATGTGGAATACTGTTGCTTTTATCTTTCATTATGCTTTTTGAAGGGTATTTGAGGAGCTTCATCTATCTCTGCTGAAAATAAATTTTTTAGTCCTTCTTCTGCACTTACAGGGAAGGGGAAGGAGTTTGAAATACAGCTTATTGACATCTCTGTGACATGCAAAGCACAAGTTTAGAAGTTTTAGTCAAATAGTACTTGTTTCAGTACAAATAGTACTAAATCAATAACTTTGCTGCAGATTAAGGCTTTTAGTACTAGTATATAAAATTTATGGCAAAGCAAACACTTTGATGTGATTTTTAGAAGTGGGACAGTTATACTAAAGAAAATGTTTGCAGAAAGCAAACAAAGTTGTTTGAGGTACTTGTGGAGTCTCTGCTTGCTAAAGTAATTCCCAAAGGAATTGATTTGAACAGGTCATTCTGTTTCTGTATTAAAAAATCCCAAACCTCTTGGAATACTTTTGCTTTGACAATTATAGTATGTACACTCTTGCACCCTTCCTTAGGCTGTTCAGGGATGCTTCAGGATATAGGGAAAGGTATGGCTAGAAGGACATGCTGGTCTGTGGCCTGAAACACAAAGGAGACTGTATTGAGCAGCAAGGAAAGCAGGTTTCCTAGAGTAGTCAAGATGAGCTTTAAACTGAATAAATTTTTCCTTCAGTTGGAAATATTTTGGGGCTGTTGACTAAATATTGTTGCTATGCAGAGGTAACAGCTCCACTGATGGTCATTCTGCAGACAGACAGGACAACTGGCTCTCCTGTTGCTGCCCCACATCCAATTTTTTAAGCCAGGTTTATGCCCTGTGTTTCCATGTGTGTTTCTCTTTGCTGGCTCTGCATCTCCCTCCTTCATGCTAACTAAAGGTTCCCACATCAGGAATGTGAATTGGTCTTTAATAATCTAGTGCAAGATAATAATCTTTCAGTGAGAAAATAGTGACTGAATTAGCTTGTACAAAACATGTCTTGGTCTTTTCTCCCTGGCATCTTCCAGTTTGCAAAGCCTTGCCTAATGAACAGACCATAGGCTTGTCTTGATAAAAGCCTTTTGTGGAGTCCTAGAAGTACTCCACAGAGTACAAGCAAGGTATTTGTAGACTGAAAATTGCTCCAGGAGTTTGGAGTGTTTCCTGTGAGTCTGAGGAGGTGTATAACCGGCTTTGATCCAAACCCATGTTGTTATTTTTATGTAACAATAAGAGTATTATCATTAATAGCTATTATTGTACTACTTTGGGGTTTCTTTGCAGAGATGGCTAAGATTCCATCTGTCTGTTCTGGTACTATTCTGTGTTATTACAGACTCACCTAATATTTGTGGTCTCATTTACAGTGCTTAGATTAAATGCTAATTTGTTGCACCAGAGTTATAGTAATTCTTTTCTAGTTGCTATGACTTGCCATGATACCATATAGTTAATGCTTCTACAGAAATGCTCTGGGTCTTGAGTTCTCTTTAGATGGTCTACTGCTCTCCTAATGACTGAAGGCAGGGATCACACTTGCTGCTAGTGCTGCCTTGGCACCGAGTATGAACTCTGTTCATGCAGAGATTTGCAGTAATTTCCATATCCAGTGTGCTGGACAGAGCAGATCCTGGAGCAGCAGGGGATTTATGAACTTATAGATAGTGAGAGAGGGGGAGACCTTGAACTGAGTATTGGTGGGCCTGTGAAATAAGAGACATCAGTCTATTTGAAATACCTTAGTGCAGTGACTGCTCTGGTGTGTAGAGTTGGAATTGTAGCAGAGAAATGCTGCCCTTCCCTCATCTGTGGGGCTAATAATGTGTAAGATAAGTAACATAAAATAATATATTTTTATGCATTTTCCTTTCAAGACGGCAATAAAGAAAAACAATCCACGGAAGTACCTGCGCAGCGTTGGTGATGGAGAGACTGTAGAATTTGATGTGGTTGAGGGAGAGAAGGTGAGAGATCATGGAGCCACAGGGTGTGGTCCTACAGAGATAATATCACACAACTTTAGCTGTGTCTTTGATGTCTCTGTCTGATGTGTTAACCACTGGGTTGGTGGCATTCATACAGCTTTTCTGGGGGAAATCTGTTCTTTAAAGGTGTCATTAAGGCATATTTCTAGATATGTATCCAAACTACTAGGAAACTGCATCCTAGTGCTTCTGGAATCTGCAGTTGTTCCTGGAGAGAACATGGGAAGCCTACAGCCTGCCCAGTAATTATGAACTGAGGCCTACATTGCCCTGAATGATTTGTCTTCAAGTCTGATAGCTTAATAACTGTAAGAACTTTCAATTTCCTTATGCTTCTACTTTCCTGAACATTTTTTGAGGTTTATTTTTGACTGTCAGTTCCTTCTTGCTTCCTCCTCTGAACTCAGGCTGTTGGATAGGATTTCAGTCTCTTAACTCATGATAACTCTCTTGTTTAAGGGGTTGGGAATAGCAAACCTCCTTTTGCCTTGTGCAGGAGAAAGTTCCAAGTTACAGTGATTCCTTATGCAAATAAGCCTCTTTCCTGTTTCATCTTCTCCCTGTAGCTGGTTGTTCTTTTCTCACACCACCCTGGCTACCTTTCCTTTGCCCTTACAGGGTGCAGAGGCAGCCAATGTCACTGGTCCAGATGGAGTCCCCGTGGAAGGCAGCCGCTACGCTGCAGACCGGCGCCGCTACCGACGGGGCTACTTTGGCCGGCGCCGGGGCCCACCTCGGAGTGTGAGTCCCCTTTCCCTGCATTGCTGCTGCCACACACAGTACTGGCAGGGCTGTTTCTCACTTGACTGTCTGAGGCACTTCTGATCATGCAACATAGGTCTAATAAACTTTCAAGTTATGGTGTACAAGGCATCTCAACAAAACCAGAACAGTTTGGTATTGCAAAGTGGATAAGCAGTATAAAGCTGTTGTAAACTGAGAAGTGTTATTTTTTTGAGTTTTGAGTCTCTCAATTATACCTCAACTGCTGTCAGATACTAACTGTTCCTACTATCTATCCTAGTTCCTTTGGATATTTAGTTATCCCGATCATTTTTATACATGAGAGAACATCACAGTTCTTTTAATTGTGTATGGTCATGGTGGTTGTGCAAAATGGCTGTGCAAAATGGGAAGGATACCTGTCAAACTTAAGGTAGACTACTAAGGGCTGTTAGGACGCCACAGCTTTTGCTTCCTGCTGGATGAGATGCAGAAGATGCACTTCTGTTTCTAGGTATCTTGTTAAATTCCTTCTTTTGAGGGAAAGAATAATACATGAGAAACTCTAACTCGTGTAACATTTTCTAAAACAGACATTACTGATGGCTGGCATTTAAAACACAAATCACAAAGAAAAATCAAACCAGAAAAAACACCCAAACCAACGTGCAGCTTTATCAATTAGCAACTAAAGGGGAAAGATAACCACTGTATCTCTGAAAGATTGAAAGGACTGTGTAGAAAGATAAACTATATTACATCACATCAAACACTCTATCTTAAAACCTCTTGGTATTGTTGTGGGGGGTTCCCTGTGGAATGGGGCTTTGTATAGAATGTGAAGTGGTCTGTGGCAAATTTCTGTGTTATGTCTTTGTTAGCTTTTCAAATAAAGAATTGTCCTGATCAGTAGCTGCCTTGCCATAACATGTACCCCGTAGAGTGCATTTCATGTCGTGAAATGCAGTTAATATGTTCAGACAGAATGTTTCTAAGAACAGCTTCTTAGTCTGAGGAGCAGGAGCAGTATTGGTGGCTCTTGTTTTGTCCTCATCTTAAGTTTGCCCGAATTTAAGCCTTTTGAGAATCTGCTGCTTCTTTTTACCCAATATGCTGGGATTTCTGTACTGATATATTTGTTTTGAGCTTGCATTCAGTGTTATGGTTACTATACTGCCTGTCAAATACAACACTTGTTTTCTTTGGGTAGCAGGGTGCTGAGGGAGAAATCAAGGATGGGGTCACAGAAGGAGGACAACTTCAGCAAGTGCACAGGAATCCTACCTACCGTCCCCGCTATCGCAGGTGTGTACAGTTCCTCTGCTCAGTCACTTTTGTGCTCTGTACAGGCTTCCAAGTGGGGGAGCACTTATGCAAATGGTAGGCACAGTGAGAAGCATTTTAATTACTTGGAGAAATTTGTTTCATGTGCTTGTATGTTCAGAATCATAATGGCCTAGAAAGGGCAAAGAGTTCTTAGCATCCCATTACTTCTCACAACTGAGCAGCATATTGAAGTCAGCTGCAGTGTCCATGTCCTCCCAGATGAACACTCATACTTTTCTGGATAAGTAATAACTTATACTTTATCTGGGACCCTGATGGGGGTGCTGATGGGTGAAAACTTGTGTGTGTAAGCTGGTAAATGTGGAGTTGCAGCCCAGAAAGCCACCCATATCCTGGGGTGCAGCAGGAGCAGCATGGCCAGCAGGCTGAGGGAGCTGACTGCCCAGTACTTGAATGGGGCTTATAAGAAAGATGGAGATTAACTTCTTAAGAGGGCCTGTTGTGTTTGTTAGCATGAAGGGTAGTGGTTTTAAACTAAGAGATTTAGTATAAATGGAAGGAAGACTTTTTTACTATGAGTGTGGTAGAACAGTGAAATAGTGCTCTACTGAAAATGTTGCCCAGAGAGGTGGTAGAAGCCCCTTACCAAGGTCAGGTTGGAGAGTGCTCTGAGCCACCTGATCTAGTTGAAGGGGTTTGGACAAATTGCCTTTAAAGGTCCTCATAGGGCTGCTTTGTCTGCCATTCACTCAGTTGCCCCTCATCATATTGTCCTTGTTTATCAAGTAGCTTATGAAGTCAAATTCCAATACAGAATTTAGAGATGAACTGCAAAAATGATGTAATCCCCATTTTTTCATGTGCATGTTTGTTCAAAAACAAAAAGTAGAAGGTGAATAACAGTGCAAGAGCAGCAACAAGCTGAATTTGATAGGGATAACAAGATTGTTCTTAATTGTAATGACTTGCCTGTTCAATGCACAATGGATTCATCCTTTTGGAATCTGGGTCTAAAGCCACAAGCCTTCCACCTCTAGTTTGGGCTTTTCTGTTGATGCATATTCATGTTCAATTTGGCTCTTTTATCTAGGACTGTGGGAAATAGGATACTACTGATGCTTGCTGCTTGTTGGCATCCAAGCTGAATAAATATAATCCTGCAAGTCTTCATTAGTTTTGGGCAGTCAGAGAGTGCCATAGCAAGTCCAGTGAGGCTTTTGCACGTCATGGGGTTGAATCACAGACTGAGTAACTTGTCCATGACTAATGGAAACTTGTTATTTTCTGATGCAATTTTCCTATGAGAGGAATGATACAGCCTATCAGTGCGCAATGCTTCTGTTTGAGTTCACAGATATTGCTTTTGTTTACAGGCACTCGATCCAGTGACACTGGCACTTTTTGTTGTGTTCCTTTGGAAAAGCTAAATTGGCTTTTGGGACTTGGTGGCTGTGGGTTAGCTAATGGGAACTAGATTTTGGCTGGATTTTGACAGTTTATAAACATTGTATATACTAGAAATCAGGCGAAATGCTCTTGTGTACATCAAGAACATGGACTTGATAGCTAATCAGGTCCAGCTCACCTGTGATAGGTGCTTTTCCTAATTGGTAAAGAGGGGCAACATGAGGCAAAGAGCCAAGATCCAGGAGTGGTTTTCAGGCAGAAGTGAGGAGGATTGCAAGGACTCCACCATTAATTAGGAATAGGACTAGGCTGGTATTTAGCCATGCCAAAGCTAACTCAGCGCAATCAGCCTGTGTGGCCACTACTGGCTTGTTTCTTCTGCTAGCTAGCAATTCAAAGGGGCTAGCTGCATCTTCATTGCAGGATAGACAGCAGAATATGGTGATGTAGCTTCAGCAGTGAAGAGACACCCACTTTCCTTGTCTTTCCTTTCCACCCATATGTCAGCCAAACCCTGAAGGGATGGTTTGCTAGAACTCAAAACCGTTGAGGATGATCCTTGGTTTTGGGAGGTTTTGCTGGGCTAAAACTACTGTAGTTGAACCTTTCTTGATTTTGTTCTTACCACCTCTTTCTGCCCCTCTCAGAGGGCCCCCTCGCCCACGCCCTGCCCCGGCGACTGGAGAGGCTGAAAACAAGGAGAACCATCACGAGGCCAGTGCCATGAGCCAGCAGCCGCTGCGCCGCGGCTACCGGCGCCCCTACAACTACCGGCGCCGGCCGCGCCCAGCCAGCGCCCCGCCACAGGAGGGCAAGGAGGTACGGACAGGCAGCTGCTCAGGGCACGAGCACCTCCCTGCCAGGGAGCCCTGGGGGAGTTGGGCTGCCTCAGCCTTTGGGGGAACCTCATTGTGGCCTTGCGGGGCCTGAAGGGAAAGATGAGGCAAGACAGTTGCAAGGGCCTGGAGTGACAGGACAAGGGGGACAAGTCAGCACAAGGGGGAATGAGTTAAAACTGAAAGGAAGTAGGTCTAGATTGGATATGAGGAAAAAAAAAATTTCCCTTATGAGGATGGTGGGGCACTGACACAGATTGCCCAGGTAAGCTGTGGCTGCCCAATCCCTGGAAGAGTTCAAGGCCAGGTTGGATGGAACTCTGAGCAGCCTGGGATAGTGGAAGGTGTCCCTGTGTCACAAACATCTTTTCATTAAAATCCTTTCGTTAGGATTTTTCCTGCTGAAGCTGAGAAGTTTCAGCAACAAAGTGTAAACAATGGTTATCTGCTGCTGTGGAATGCAACGGGTGGATCTGTGATTGGTCTCCTGTGGATGTTTGGATTTACTGACCACTCATGGCAGAGCTGGATCTTGCTCTCTGCCAGGACACAAATCTTTGTTATTCATTCTTTTCTATTCTTAGCTTAGCTAGCCTTCTGAGAACTTTTCCTCCTATTCTTTTCAGTATAGTTATAATGTAGTATATATATTCATAAAATAATAAATCAAGCCTTCTGAACATGAAGTCAACATTCTCACCTCTCTCTTCACCTCAAAACCCTTGTGACCACCGTCACATCCCTGTCCATAGCAGAGGGTTGGAATGAGGTGATCTTCAGGGTCCCCTTCCAACCAAAACGATTTAATGATTGTATGTAGCAGAGGTTTTAATGGGGTGAATGCCCAAGACCTTCTGCCTTGTGTGAATTTTTAATAAATGTATTCATGTGCTGGATAATTCTGATGACCAAATCTGACATGCTGATTTCCTTGCCTGCTTCTTCTGATGCTCTTTGAGAATAAGCACCTGATCTCAAAAGGAACTTAAAAGGCAGTAGGATAGGGAGTGCTTCTGGATAGTTCTTAATTGGGGTCAGACTGTAACAATTATTTTTGAAGGGCAAACAGTTGTGTTTTCCTGCTTCCATAAACCTTAACTCTGTATGTAGCATGAGAGGTGGATTTGAAAGCTCTAGATCCATTTCCTGAACTGTTTGAACCAGATAATTTCAGGAAACTGTTTGCAAACACAGATTCTACTTTAATGAGGAAAGATTTTTCTCATTCAGTGTCTACTTCAGGTGCTCCCTTGACAGAATCTGCTGTGTAATACTCAATTACAAGAAATACACTAAAATTAAATATTTTCTGGAGATGCATTTTTCTTGATTGTTTTAAAACTTGCATTATGCTGGCTGTACTGCTGAAGAGAGGAAGGGTGTGGAGGTCAGCCTTTGCCTATAATAAGAGTTTGTTGTGTCTCAGGCAAAGACAACTGAAACACCTGCTGAAAATCCTGCTCCAGTGACAGAGCAGAGTGGCGCTGAGTAATGTCCGGCTCCCCAGGCACCTTTACCATCACTCAGGTAAGGAATATGGACAGTTCTGTTTCCTAGTGAAAGCAGAGTGTGTATGCTTCTAGGATTCTGGCCACATCCCCTTCTGTAGGGCTTGATATTTGTGATAAGTTCTGAGAGTGCTGTAGAGGCAAACCAAGATACTGCTTTTCTCTTCTTTCTTCCCTCTGCCTCTGGATTTGTCACAAAGTAAGTTTTACTTTATAATTGATTTCTTTTTTTCCAGGAAGCTCTCTGGTCTGTATAGTAACAATATCTGCTGATGAGTTATTTTATTTTAGGAAGATCTTGATTGTGGACAGGATAAGCCAGTTGTGCTTATCCTGCCTGTTATAATTCTTTTCATTTGACGTCTTGTCTATTTATTGAGACAGTGAAACTTAAACTGCATTTTTTTAACATGTGGCTCTTCAACAGGTGTCCTAAAGTATCACTCAAAAGTAACACCAAAAAAACACACAAGCAATAAATTGTCAACAGTGATGATGAAAGCAAAGATTTGAAATACCAAAATGTAAAAGAAAATTTACCAGCAGCTGAGATCCAGGGAACGCCTACAAGACAGATGCATGAAGAGAGAAAGAGAGCGCGATTCAGAAAGAACCACCTCCCTAGTTTTAACAGCAACTGTTGAGCTATTTGATTTTGGGGGTTTTTTTCCCTAGAATTTCACTGTTTTGCTAGTATTGATTTTTTTCAATTTTTCTTTTGGTATCAAACTGAAAAGGGAAAAAACAAACAACCAAAGAACTAAAATTGAAATAAAATGCTTTTTGTATTGGATGCTGGTGCTAAACCTCCCAAGTGTGAGTTTTTTTTCTGTGCCAGTCCTGTTCACTGCAGGACATGGGGAGGACAAACTTCCGCTTTCCTTGTTAAGATCTATTTGAAACTGTGCAGCATGGGTGACGTTCCTCACAAATAAAAGTGATTTCAACTACCAAAAAAAATCTGGTTTAGAGTATTTTTTTTATGTTTGCTTTTAAAATACTTCATTATTTTAATCTTGTTCCTTCAGTGCTTATATGTGAAAGAGAGCTGCCTCTTTGGTGTGTCTTGCTGAATGATACCTGAGCATGGTTATGTGGATAAACTTTTGTGATTTCTTTGCAGAAGTTTTGGACTAAACAGCTATAGTTTACAGTGTTCCCTTCTGTTCCTTTCACTCTAATGGTTTAATTGTTGGGTTTTCCTGTTACTGTCTTGTGGCAGGAGTTTAGGGGATGTGGAGTGAGTTCCTGGAATTTTTTTTTTTTTTTTTTCCCTCATCTGTTTTGCTAGGCTTTTGTGTTGTGTAAACAGTAGAATCCAAGTTTTGAGACTCTGCTCAAGGACACTTGTGTAGTAACTACCACTTCATCTAAGCTTCTGTTTTGAATAATGTTTGACTGGCTTCTCCACTCCATTTCAAACCAGTGAAATCTCTGTACCTGTGCCATCTTATGTTAATGGGCAAAGTACTCAGCTATTTTATAATATCAGGGGTGTTTTAATGTTACTCCTTAAAATTTTACTGTATTCCAGGTGTTATCAGTCTGCTTCCAGCTGTTGAATCTGGGTGCATATCTTGTGTCCTTCATTGTCTAGTCCAGCATTTCTCACTGTCTTGCAGTTGCTGTTACCCAAATCCTAGATAAGCATATTTGTTTCTCAAACAAATAATCCTGTTATTATTCAGGAATTGAGCAGAGAGTGCAGGGCATAAAAAATTGCACTCAAAAGCTCTTTGCCTCCAGCTTCTGGGAAGGTGAGGAAGGACCCTGGCACCCTATTGCCTTTGCCTTGGGGACAAGGAGGGTGGGAAGAGGCTGAGTGGTGCCTGAGCTGCAAAGCTTACAGCTGCCTGAATGGCAAGGGATTAGGAGCCTTTTAATGGTTGTGAAGTGAAAGCCATAGGCTTGGTTGAGGAAGAAATCTTCACTTGGAAGATGAAGAAATATGTCTGTTTTGACAAAAAATGCAATAAGGTGAGGAAAATATAAGTAATGGTGCCTTAAAAAAAATTCTTAAGCAGGATAAATTTTTTAAGGCTTAAATTTTGCTCCAAACTAAATGTGCAGACATACTGGGGAGAGGTTGATAATTTCACCATAATAAGGAGATGCAAGATATTCATAAATACTGAAATATTAATGCAGAACTTGTCATAAAAACTATTTTAACTGCCCTCAATAGGTGTTTATCCTTGAGAGATTTGACAGGCTAAAGAGAATTTTCTTAATCTCTGCAAAAATGTAGGTCAGATTGAATCAGGTTAACAAAAGTACCTAACTGGCTTTTTTCTTTGTTTAGTGAATGGAGAAAGTGAGGGAGAGATGCAAGTAATGTCCTAGCATTGAGTTCTATTTGTTATTTCTGTCCTGCCTTTAGTAAGAATGTTTGCATAAAACAGATGCCAGTCACTGACATAACCTCCTTCATCCCTCTCAGTTCCCTGGTTATGAAAATGTAAGCTTAACTCTAGCAAAGTTTAAAGAACTCACTGAAATTACATCTTAGATGTCTTGGGCTGTACATAAGTTGTTCCTTTACTAGGCCTCTTATGCACTTGTTAGCTGAATTTGCCAGAAGAAAAATATAAACCTGGTGCTCAATAATGAGGGTCATCTCTCTTGGCAGCTGGTGCTTGTGCTGGAAATAAGGCTATGGGTTATTTACCTCAAGCAGAATTTCAGATGAGAGCTTATTTGTGTTGTGTTGGTTTGATTTTTTAAGATTCTGAGTTTGCAGAGTAGCTAATGTGCTGCAAAAACATTCCCTGTGGCTTGTGAACTTTTGAGGAGGATAAAGAAAGGAAGAAGACAGTTCTGTAGGCCTTCCTTTGTGCATGGTTTCATTTGAACATAATTGCAATACATAGCATTCACAGCCTGGTGACAGAGATAGGTGTACTGCAAGCTTCTGTCTCAGACAGTGCTGCTGTCGTGGGAGAACGACACAGGTGCAACAAGTGCCTTGGAAGTGAAACACTTTCTGTTGGAAGAAGCGCTGGAAATAAAGCCTGTGCTGCATAGTTTGCTATGAAATCAGCTGTGGATGTCTGACTCTGTTACTTGTGGATTTTTTACAGAGTCTCTTTGCAGATTCTGAGTTCAAAGCCATGGCATTAGACATCATTCTGCTTTCTGCTGGTTTGGCTTTTTGGAGAACCAGTGAGCCCTTCAGTGCTGCTGTGGTTCTGTAGAGAGAAAGTCCATGCTCTGAAGTCCTCAGAGTTGCAGGGAAAATCATTCTGCTGGAGCCAAGTGGCAGTGGGATCCTTCCACAGGTATAAATGGGATGAGAAGATTTTGGAGGCCGTGTCAAATAAGTGGTAGCTTAAATATTGTTTTGTTCTGTTTGCAATAATGGAGCAAGGTGCTATGACTGAATTTTGAGTCCTAGAGCAGGACAACCATGCACTGAGCAGAAAATAGATCTTGATGACTTAGTACCACCAGCTGATGAGATGAGTAATTAATATCTTAAGGCTTTAAAATGTGATAGAAAAGACTCAGAGCTTCATATTTTCTAGTGTCAAAATACATTATTCTTCAGTGTTTGGCTGTAAGTTTTGACTTGTAAATGGTGACTTGAGTAGGACCACAAAGGTCCTTAGAATTAATAAATTATACACTGCCATTTTCATGCCAGTAGTGCCTATGTGATACAGTTTTTGTTAAGAAAAAAAAGATCATTATTTTAGTAGTATGTGTGAATAGATATATTTAGATATAATTATGTATATATTTAATATATATTATATATATATATAATCTGTGTTACAGATTCAATTTCAGGAAACATTGCTGCAAGAATGTGGACTGAAATTTTGAAAATATGCTATAAGGTAAAACAGCTCATATGGTTTCTTGAGCCTTTCTGAGGTAATTTGGGCTATAATAAAGGACTGGAGGGCAGTAATAGGAAATGAAATAAAAATTCTGAACAGAGCTCTAGGACATGTTTTGATAAGGTTGAGATGCCTGAGTGTGAAATGTTCTCATTTCAGCACTCTCAGTTGTTTTACACTGGAAAGAAGGGCACAGTTTGAACCAGAAGAATTTCCATCCGAATTACACAGGAGGCTTTGTATAAGTCTCATGTGTTTCTTGGTAAGAAACTGCTAATGGAAACAATACTCTAAAATATTCTCAATGCTCTAAAGCAGAGTATTGAGAATATTTATGGCTCCACTTGATGGCTCTTGGATAGGTTACTCTTGGACATCAGCCTCTTGATCTGCCAACAGGTGCAGTGCATAACTAAGATCAGTAAATTTTGCTGTGTCATGAGTGGTAAAAGCATTGCAGCGTTACACCCCACACAACTGCTGACACTTCTCATCACAGGAAATGGGTGCTGGGGAGTTAAGAGATGTCAGCAATGCAGTTTACTGGTACAGTTATGTGAGCACTAGATGGGGCTGTTACTCCACTTAATTTTTTCTGGAAATTCATGGACACGCCCCAGTGACAAGAAATAAAGGTGTTGCAATGTGGGCTATCTGGGCTCTGCTGCAGGCTCGAGGGGGGCTGAAATAGGGTAGATGGTGAGTAATAACCCAGTAAATAAATAAAGGATAAAAACAGCAAAGTAAAATTATAAATATTTTGCTGTATAGTTTTTCTAGGAATAAGCACTGCTGCCCATCCCAAACTTTCCTCTCGTAATCATCACATAACTGCGAAGAAAATCTTGGGGAGAAGTGAAGACCTACCCATGGGAAAGTCAAGTGTAGAGTTCAAAGTTTGGTCTTACCATTTGTATCTCTAGAAATACTTAGTATTAAAAAAAAAAACAAACACCCAAAGTTAAATTGTCTGTGTATTTTTTACTTCAGTGGATAAACATTTTGTCTTAATTTAGATCAACCACTCTCAAAGAAATACACAGCCTAAACATTGGCAAACTTTCAGGGATTATTTAGATGTGATTTAAATCATTACCTCTTCAGAGGAGATGGAGGTGCTCTCACTTGCTGCATGGTGGTTACTTTCTAGTTAAAAGAGACTGATTTTAATAAAAGGGAAGATCCTTAAAACTTATTGCAGTGAATTCCATCTCTGATAAGTTACTCATTTATGTAAAACCACAAACCATGAGGTGCTGCTCTTAATCTACATCCTGACTAAAGAAGAAATTTTTTAGTCCTTTTCTAATATTTTACAGTAAGAATGTATGGAGAAAAGCATATTTTATAACATGGGTAGTATTTTCTGCAGCAATGCCACCACACTCACTGCAGTCTATAATGGTAAAAAAAAAAAATTATTTCATGCCACCTTCAGAGGGTTTGAGAGGAACAATCTTTCTGGGGAAATCAGTTCAAAGAAATGGTTAAAAATCTAATGGAAGAAGATGAAACAACTATAGATGATCTATCTAAATAATAAAACTATGTAATTGAACACCTAGATGACAATACTAAATAAAACCATCTAAATCTATCTGCAGATCTAGAATGTAACCTGTGTTTCATTTAGCAAAGTCAGCAATTCTTCAGTTTTCTTTGAAAGGCAAGGGCTAGTGCAATGTCATTAGGCTGGTCCTCTCCATCAGCCCTGCTCCCCCATCTCCCCAGTTTGTTCAGGTTTCTAAGAATTCCAGTTATGCTGACCATGGAATATGATCTTCCAGGGAAAAGGTCAGAGGGTGTGTCAGTTGTGTGTGCAAACTCTACCAGGATTACTGATGGGCATTATGCAAATACACACATTGCTGCCTTTTACCCTCAACTATATGAAGCTATATGTGTAATCTCATTAAAATAATTCCACAGCCATTCACAAATAAGTAGTTCTTAGCAAGAGGAAAGCCCATTTCCCACAGTGCCTGTGAAACCTCCAAAGCTGAGAGAAAAAAGGACTTAAGTGATTTTCCAAGGAATGTCATTCTGGCAGCATAACCAAGTTCAATTTATTCCTTTTTTTCCCCTTCACCTCTAGATTCCAGTAGCACCTCTTGCCATTTCTTCTCCATCTGCTCTTTGCACATCAGGAAAGCATCTTCTGAGTGCTGCATGGCGTTGGACAGGTCTGCGTTGCTCTGGATGGCCGTGTAGCTGTAAGCCATCCAGGCTGCACGCACTGCAAACACAACACCTATTACTGTTTTCTGGCCAGGAAGCAGCAAGGACTGATTCAATAAATAAATTCCGTAAGCAAATTCAATTAATAAAATGAATTATTATCACTTTGGATCTCAGAGAAGGCTGGAAAATAAAACAGAAACTGCCTACAGTAATACTAGATTAAATGGAGTGTTCAGTATTACTTCTTATAAATGTCTCAAAATAGTTCATAATGAAAGTACACTGATGTAAATTGAAACAAGGGTGGACACTTCAACTGAAAATGACCACAAAACAGGTAATCAAATGGAAAGGGTCAAGAGAGTGTTTTAAAATGTATGAATATTATATAAGGAGTCCTGCCTCCAGACCGGTTACAGCTTGTGTTAGGCGAGGAAGAATAAGATGAAGGAGATTGCAACAGAAATGAAATATTTTTAGGACAACTTAAGTAATGAAATTGATCTTGAAATAATCAGTTCCTTAAGTAATGGAATTGATTTTGAAACAATGAGTATCTGATAAAGCTGAGTAAATAGTTTTAGCACTTATACACTAATGTACACTTACTTACTTCCCCTTTTATTTTACCAAGAATTCACTATAGTACACTGATCTGAGAGGTGATATGTATCCATTTTTTAGAATTAAGTCTCATTTTATAGACTATATTTTAACAATTATACATTAAAGACCTTAGTAATATTTCATTTTTTAACCAACACTCTGAAGCATGCATCATCACCTATTGATTTTTAATTCTGAGCCATCTGAACCACCTAAATTATCTGCATGCTTTTTCACAATTAAGAACACGAGGGCATTAGTTGATGGTGATTGTTTTAATTACATTTCTATCCCACAGAATTTACAGAATAAATATAAAAATAAATCTTCAGTGTCTTTAGTTCAAAAATACATATCATTCCTAATAAAGACCTGTACCTGTTAGTTTTTCCATTCCCTCCAGAAGTTCCTCCATGTCTGTTTTAATGTTCTCCACCATCTTTCCCCTGTTATAATCGTCTCCTTCCTGAGATTCTGATTCAGCCATCTGTAAGGAAACCAGGAATTTCCTACTTTATTTTACTCTAAAGTGAGTTGATTTTCATAGTTGAGACCAAGTAACATAGCAATAAAAAAATAAAAGCATATACTTTTAAGATCTACATGTGAATTCAGTAAGAATCTGACTTTAAGGTTACTGGTCATCTGTATGCTGCATATTACTTGTGACTCATTTTGAAATTAGTAGAAAGAATAAGCTAAAATATGCTGTACTTGTGCAAAATAAAGATTTTTGGTATCAGTAATAAAAGATCATTGTGTCAAACTCTTCACTAGCAAACTTCATTACCCTGTTACAGTTGTCTTGCAGCTTCTCTCCCAAATACTCTGACCCAGGGCAACTCCTTATTTTCAAAGTTAGCCGTAAAATCCCCATTTGTAACCAGTATTTATTTCACAATTGTAGGCTCCAGACAGGTTAAGTACAAACACGAAGTTCTGTCACCATAGAGGCAGATAAGTGATTATGATTCCCTAAGCTCTGCTTAGTTGTAGGGAATGAAATTCTAGGATGTAAAAGTGCTTGGGGCAAGTCCAGAGTTTTAGAACCATAGTGTTCACCGAAAACGTAACACAAAGTATTGCCTTTAATTTCCTTTTCTGAAAACCATCAATGGATGGGACGGAACTGTGCAGAAAGAGACGGAAGTGCTTCAGTGTAGTGACTTTATACATCACACTGCAGAGTTTTTAATCCCATGATTTCTCAGACTCAGTGGGTATCTGTTTTCCGGGGTTTATTGCAGGTACGTGCGGAAGGAACGCGACCGGTGGTTTGTAATGGCCTTACAGCATTGTAAAGCGGCGGCAAACCTCGGACGCTAAGTGTTCCAAGTCTCTTCGTACAACGAGGTAAAACTGAGGTTAACCGGCCATCCCCCTTTAGAGCCCAGGCCAGGGCGCTGTCCCACACCACGGGCACCTTTCGGCCGCCGCCACGGCCGCGTCCCCCGGGGCGCTGGGGCCGCCCCGCCGGCCGCCCTCACGGACGGGGCGGGCGGTAACGCGACACCAAACGCCGCCCGGCCGCCGTGCCCGCCCCTCCCGCCCGCTCATTGCCCGGGTTCACGAGCTCGGTTGATTCTGTGTTTCACGAACACAATCTCTTGGGAGAGCTCGGCGGCCGGGAGGTCGGCGCGGTTGGCGCTCCGCGGCGCCGGGCTGTGGCTGTGGCTGTGCCCTGGCACCGTGTCCCGGCTCTGGGTCCCGGCTCCGGGTCCCAGCTCCGTGTCCTGCCTGCCCATCCCTTCCAGCGCCGCCGCGGCCGGCTCTGTGCGGCATCACAGACAGAATCACAGAATCACTAGGCAGGAAGAGACCTTCAAGATCATCGAGTGCAACCCATACCCTAACGCCTCAAGTAAACCATGGCACCGAGTGCCACATCCAGACTTTTTTTAAACACATCCAGGAATGGTGACTCCACCACCTCCCCAGGCAGACAATTCCAGTACTTTATCACTCTTTCCATAAAAAACTTTTCCACAATATCGAACCTATATTTCCCTTGATGCAGCTTGAGACTGTGTCCTCTCGTTCTGTCAGTTGCTGCCTGGAGAAAGAGACCAACCCCACCTGACTGCAGCCACCTTTCAAGTCGCTGTAGAGAGTGATAAGGTCACCATTGAGTCTCCTTTTCTCCAGGATAAACACCCCCAGCTCCCTCAGTCGTTCCTCACAGGGCTTGTGTTCCAAGCCCCTCACCAGCCCCGTTGCCTTCTCTGGGTGTGCTCAAGCCTCTCAACGTCCTTCCTAAACTGAGGGGCCAGAACTGGACACAGCACTCAAGGTGTGGCCTCACCAGTACAGTGGAAGAATGACCTCCCTGCTCCTGCTGGCCACACTATTCCTGACACAGGCCAGGATGCCACTGGCCTTCTTGCCCAGGGCACACTGGTCCCTTTCTGCCTGGACACTGTCTATCCACACTGTCCCCAGCCCACGGCGTTGCAGGGGGTTACTGTGGCTAAAATGCAGGACTCGGCACTTGGACTTATTAAATATCATCTTATTGGGCTCTGCCCATCCATCCAACCGAGCCGTGTGTGTGGTATGGGTGGTTTCTACGTGTGCTACAGCTGTCCTGCAGATAGAGGATGGTTATGTTAATAAAACTGCCAGTCTGCTGCCTTTCAGCGTGCGTAACCATAACGAAAAAGCAGAGAATAACAGAGGATGTCAAACGGAACCGGGCTGGGCGTGCTGGGCAGCGCGACCTCCCGGAGCGGTGCCATCCCCGGGCCCGGAGCAGGGGCGGTGCCGCCCTCCGTGCCCACAGCCCCGGCGCAGCAGGGCCGCCCACCGTGCCCACAGCCCCGGCGCGGTGCTATCCCCGGGCCCGGGGTAGGGGAGGTGCCGCCCTCCGTGCCCACAGCCCCGGCACGGTGCTATCCCCGGGCCCGGGGTAGGGGAGGTGCCGCCCACCGTGCCCACAGCCCCGGCACAGCAGCAGGGCCGCCCTCCGCCGCCAGCCCGGGCCCGCACGGCCCCCGGGCGCGCCGGGCCGCAGGAGCTGCCGTGCCCGATGGGCTGAGGTGGTTTTAGGGGCTCTCCTGACAGTAACTCAAAAGTTCTTCTTAACCCCTGAGTTTAAAGCTGCGTGGAGCTTCTGCTGCTTTCCTCAGGGAGTCTCTCCCTGTCTGCGGGATGGAGGGAGACGTCAGACCAGGGCCGGCAATGGCAGCTCAACGAGCAGCAGCTTCACGGCTAAGGAGAGTAGGTTTATATTGGATATAAGGAAAAAATACTTGCCATTGAGGGTGGTGAGAAGTTGGAACAGGCTGTCCTGAGAAAGTTGTGGATGCCCATCCCTGGAAGTGTTCAGGGTCAGGCTGTATGGACTAGTGGAAAGTGTCTCTGCCCACGGCAGGGGATTGGAACTGCATGGTCTATAAAGGTCCTTTCCAAACTGTTCTGTGATTCTATGTTCTTTGCGTCATTGAAACAAAAAAAGCTGGAGAAGGTGTTTGCAGTACTAGGCAAAATCAGGTTAGATTTTTTTTTTTCTGGAGACAAGACTCAAGGTTTGTCAAGAGTTAATAGATACGAATTATCTGGTTTATAGCAGAGTCCCATTTCTGAATTGTCCATGGTCCAAGTCATGTCCCATTCCAGATCAATATTCAGACCTTGGATGGTTTGGGCTGTCTCTTGTTATCCTTTTTCATCCTCACAAACACAAACTTAGTCCTGTTTTTAATTATTTGGTATATTAGTATTCTCATTATGCAGCAGACTTGCTCATCTCTTGCAATCACCACTCATTTCACTGCCAACTGAGTAGCTGGTTTGAAGCTGAGACTCTGTCTTCAAAATAAAATCAAGTATTTATTCACCTAAGTTGCATGAATGCAACTTTATCAGACAGAGCATTGTGTTGCTAAAGTTTTGCAGGGATTCTAAAGCAGCTGAGTAAAATCCCTGAATAAAGGAAGTGCTAGCAAATTACTGGATCTTCAGCTAGCTGATGAAGATTGATGCCTAATCATTAGGTCATTTCAGTTTTCTACTTTATTTATATATGGTGGAACCTTTGAAAATTTCAAATAAGAAATACTTCAGGGCTGAACTGAAAATCACAACAGAGTTGCCATAAAAAAAATAGGCTTGTAATTTTTCTTAAGAAAACCTGCTACTTTGAGAGGCAAAGTTCATGAGGCAGAGCATCATAAGATGCTTAGGATAATGATGGGAGGTTTTGTTTCGCTTTAAGATCATCCCTCTGCTGTGCCATGTTGTGCTTATTTACAGAAACTACAACAAGGGTGTGTGTCCCAGAAAAGTGCTGTCCTTCCTCTGCATGCCCCTTCCCCAGCCACATCTTGTTCTTTCTCACAGCATGTTGTTACCAACGATCCTTGCTTGGCTTTGCAGCTGCCTGGCTGTTGTTGTTTGAGACTTACACATTAGCCCCTTAGCTTCCGAGTTTCTGCACCTCTGTGGGCTTATGTTGACCAAAAGATCAGTCACAGTCTATCAGCTATAAGCCACAGTTTTAAGTCTTATATTAGAAGGTGAAAATAATAAGTTCACTACTTAGTCCCAGAACCCGTCTTGAGGCTATGGTGCAGCAGCTGTGTGTGGTTAGGATGGTTTCTATGTGTGCTCTGGCAGTCTTGGAGATAAAGAGGGTGGTTATGTTAATAAAACTGCCAGTCTGCTGTGCTTAATCGTAAGGAAAAAACAGAGAAGGATAGAGGATGTTAAACAGGCAATGTTTTCTTTGTGGATGCACATACAATACAAGACATAGCAGGAAAAGTCTGTTTTTCACAGGACAATAAATTACTTCTGTCACTTCACTAAGCAGGAGGAAAGGTCTTCTCATTGATGAATGAGGAGGATTATATAGGCTGAAGCCTGAACTCTGAACCATTAAAATGTCTTATCCAACCAGTCAGACTGGGAGCTGGTGGGGGAAATTAAAAGCTGCAGCCATTGCTGCTTTTGCATATGCTTACCCTGAATATTTAACCCTTTCCCTTTCACACTCTCTTCCACGGTAGGGAGGTGCAGAAACTGAAAGGAGGAAGATTTTCAGTTGTCATTTTTTTAAAAAGGAATCTGAATAGGTTTTCCTCCAGGTGCCCTTGAGGAGGGTGCCTGTGGAATGTAACTCATTTCAGTAAGGAACTCATTTAAATGAGGAGCTGTTATTTGCATTTTACTGATTTTAATGGAGAATGAGGTATAAGACAGATCCCCTGCTCCTTTATGGAGAAAACACTACAGAGAGTCAATGCAAATTAGTACCAGAATGAGAGAAAAGCTGAAATCAGAGTCTAGGCCTACATTCTGCAGCTGTAGTGATATTTCTATTTCAAGAAAATTTTCAGTCTAGAAAATGTCTCTCCTGGTTTCTCAGGGAATAAAAATCCATATCACAGGACTATTTTGCTGATACTACTTTGCCCACTCCTGCCAGTGTCTGTAGAGAGATCAAGCAATAAAAAAATCACTCCTGCTTTTCACCATTTTGCACACATGGGTTAATGACAGCTGGAAGAATAACGCTAATGAGAAGTGTCTCTTAAATTAACTATTGTTTTTGATACCTAAAGGTATTGATTGTGCCACAACTAAAATTTTCCCCACAACAACATAATTATATGCAGTGACACAGTGTTAATAGGAGTAGATGAGTTTGGCCAAAACAGTTGGCAGAGATCACATCATCTGCTGCATCTTCCCCAATCCACCTGCATCAAGTTGCTGAGTGTGAAATGAAGTTTGTCTCTCAACAAGAACTGTTGTTTACTCTTGAAATGCAACTGCCTCTCACTCCTGTGAAGTAGGTAAGCAAATAATCTTGTGTAGACTCATATAAGCAAATAATCTTGTGTATACTCACATAAGCAGGACTCATGAATCTGAAACTCTTAACACAAGATTTATCAGTGATAGGGGAGGGCAGACCAACAGCTGGGGCTTGCATACATGCATTGGTTGGGAAGAAAGTCCCCAGAACTAAGATGCAGAGGTGTGATGAAGATTAGACCCCACGGCTGCTGAGGACACCAGTGGAGCACAATGGAGACCCCCAGGGAATCATGGCAGGAAAAGGTCACAGGAAGTTTAGGAATATTGTTTGTCCATGCGTTCTGCCAGAACTTTCCAAAGTTCTGGCAGAATGCATGGACAGCCTGAGAAGGAGGGACACAAAAGGGCAAGGCAGAATGTGAAAAGCCCTGTGTTTCTGCTATCTTCTGTAGCATGTTTTGATATCATTAGTCTTTTATCTCTTTCTTCATTTGCAGACTGTGTTCCTGTCTGGAATGTTTTTTCATTCAATGCTTTTTCTGAATGCTTTTTCAGCCTCTGGAATCCTGGGGGTTTTGTACAGATTTTGTGTTCCAAGAGCCCATTCTTTTAAACGTGAACCTGTACCCAGAAGTGTATGAATTCTGTTCATTACATAACCCGTCCCTCTTGATCTGTGTTGGTGTGCCTTTCAAACCCACTGCAGGTGCCTGCCTGGGGGCTCTTTGCTGTGGCTGTAGTCAGCCCATGAGCAGCAGGTGTGTGGAAGCCAGACAGACCTGTTCTGCAAGTGTGTGCCTTCCTGTCAGCTGTGTGTTGGACATCCCTGGGGAGACAGCTGGGGAGACCTAGAGCAGCAAGGAGCCGAAGCTGGGCGGGACTGGAGCAGAAAAATCAGTGAGGAGGAACTTAATCATAAAAATTACAACCCTACCAAAGGTAATCATCAGAGTTACTGGGAGTGGCCTCACAAACTGGGAACCGGCAGCAGGAGAGCTTCAGGAAAAGACAACCGCAGGGCAAGGGACGTGGTGTCACTCAGGTAAGTGAGAGAAAGCACTTCTGGAAGATCAGCCCATGAATATTTATTTCTTAAAATACTTTTATTAACATAAATGTGACCTGAATTAGAAGGTGGCTGTACTGTAAAGTCTATATGTCTGTGTGTGTGCATGTACATATGTGCATGTGCTTACTGCTGGTAGTGAAGCTACTTACAGCCATTTCTGTGATCATAATGGTGTTGGGGTTTGAGGAAAAAATAAAAGAGGGATGTCCTCTACATGCTGTCTGTTTTGAATGAAATGGCTCACAGGCCTTTTTTAAAGAGGAAGAAATTAACCAAGTAATTAAGTTTTGTATAAAATTAGTCTCAGTTCACTGAAACAGGGTGATGCTATGCATGTGTGTATAAATATGTCCAGTCTTTAGTTAAGTAATACATGCCTCGGGCTGAATTCAGAACTAATTACTATTTTACTCCCATCACTGTTGCTTGATTGTAATGCAGTGATCTCTAACCCAAAGTGGTGCAGATATCTGGATTTTTATGTGTTTACCTGTGTGTGCATGAGCTACTGATTAAATTACAAACAAAATCTGTGTTAGATCCACCAATAAACATCCAGAACTTGGAAAACTAAAACTAAAATTATCTACACAGCTTCAGGTGCCCGTGAATTTATGAAACCAGATTTATGTTGGATTTCTGAAACCTTTAAGCAGTAATGTGATATCATAGAGTGTTTTTATCACACAGTTGGTTTTTCACAACAAGAGCTATATGTATGCACAGTCCTTTGAAACAAAAATCCTTCATTCTTCTCATGTTCTGTCATGGCTTTTACTGTCACAGTTTTTCAGAATTTCTGTATTTGTGCTGGGGTTTGATACAGGCTTAATACAGGCAGCTACCAGCAAAACCAGAGCTCAGTCAGCAGGGAGACATTTTCAAAAGTAGTATATGATTTTGCTTTCATAAAAGGAAGCCATAGATAATAGTGTACTGTTGAAAGTTTGGCCTCTAGACTTTTTATGGCCTGCTCATTAAGGGCTTCAGCATAATGTACTCCTTGGGTTTTTTTTTTATTATTTTAACTCATTCTTCAGATTACCTGTGAGGAATTACTTTGGGTGGCCTTAGTTCATTGGGAATGTTGAAGATATATGTTAATTTTCCAGAAATTTTAGTAGTCCATGTCTGCATTAGAAAAAATATCTTTGTCTTAATCCTTATTCGGGTTCTGAACCATTTCACACTTCTGTACTTAGATTTCCTTATGCAGCACAAATAAATTAATTTTTGTAGATGATCTAAGCAAAACCTAGCACCGTAAGAACTTGCATATCTCCACTGAAATGGTGCCAGTTAGAACTAACATTTTTAGCATAAAGCACAGCAGCAGTGAGTTCTCCTGACTCATTTTTCAGTGCAGTAATGACTGTTAACTTTGCCTGTTTTTCCTGCTCTATTGAAAGGAAGCCAAGTTTCCTCCAAGTAACCACCTGCTCAAATAGCAGCATGGGCCTCATTATTTGCTGTTTTCTCTGTGGTCTAGCTCTTCAAAAGTGGTCAGCCTAATTTTCTTCCACTCCCTTAATATGCTTCTGTAGCAGCTAGCCTAAGTTTGATATTCCAGTATTGCTTTTAATTTTGGACCAAGACAAAATATTGTGTTTCTGTATCTGATTTTTGAAACACTGTTTTCTTACAAGGTGTTACAGCTACCAGCTGTTTCAAAAGTGAGTTATAATACTAAATCTTTACAGCTGAGACATTGCTACAGCAAGCCACAAGATATTATTTTTAGTCCTTGTTCTCAGGGGGAGAAGGGACTCTGGAGTGGCTGATCAGAATTTCCCATTCAGCACAGGTGAAGATGCTGCTTGGTGACCCACAGGTGCCTTGCAGTGAGAGATGAGGTGGCTCCGTGGGCCAGGGAAACCTTGCAAAAGTGACATGGTCTGTTGGAAATAGTCTCTATAAGGTCTTCTACTGGCAGAAGAGACAGAATATGCAGTCTAACAAATGGATGGCTGAAACCTGTCAGGCTCATTTTTTATTTGTTTTGGATGCTGCTTTTAGTAAACGGTGGACATGGCAGGGGAAAAAAAATATCTCTTTTTCAGTGTTTGCTTTACAATGGTGCTTTATTCCTCCCTCTTCTCTGACGTTCAATGTCCACAACTGCCCACACCTGTGGTTTCCTGCTGCTTTGGTTCCTGCAGTTCCCTGGTAGCTGCTCTCCCTTCCTGCTGCACAGCCAGCACAGTGCGCTTGTGCAGAGCAGTTGCCAAAGCCTTGACTGTTGATAGTGTTTAAAGGTCAGATAAAAGAGGAGGGAAATAATAAAAGCAGCAGTGAAATAGTAATGGTCAAAGCTGGAGAGCAAGGCTTTGCCACTGCAGGGAATTGAGTAGAAGACATAAGGTTTAAGGATTTGTCTTTTTCAGTCAGGCAGTGTGCTGGACTGAAGTTACTGAATTACTCAGCTGTTCTTTATGTGCCTGTAGTCACATTACGGCTCGTCCTCCCAATTGGTGCATGGAAAACAAGTGTAAGAATATTTTTATAATAAAGTGGTATGCAGTTAACATGGGACAGGATGTCTGGAGAAATAACTGCATTAAGTCCATGTCAGCTCATAGCATTTTTTATAGGGCCTAATGAAGATCTAGATGAATCTTAGCCTTTGTTTTTGTCGTATTTAATTAATCAGCTGTTTCTTTAGACCTTTGGCTAATCATTACACAAGGATTTGCATGTTTGCACTGATGATAGGAACTGCTCATAGCTTACAAATTAGACATATTCAGGGGCAAAACTATATATTTGCTGTGAATATGGACAACTTAACTCTCCTGAACATGGCAGGAGCAAGCAGCAGGCAGCTTCTGTGTGGGCAGTATTCAAGCTGTCTGTTCCCATATATTCCATGGGCATCTTAAGTCTTGATATTTCTTTTCAGTCTTCACCACAAAGTTTGTCACTCAGGCTTCTTAAGTCTTCGTCCTGGCACTTTAAATAACATAATGAGAACTTCAGGCCATAAAATGTCAGAGAGGATTGATGATTTTAGGGCTTTACAATTGTGTGAATGCTTCTGCTATTGCTAAGGGGACAGTATCCATCTGAGAATGAATGACAGGGGACTGGAAAAATCATGTTAAGGCTTCTGATGGCACACAGTGCTTGTGGATCTGTGCTGACACAGGGAGTGGTTTCACACTGCAGCTTTAGATGAATTAGCCATTCACCCCTGACTAATACCAGCCACTATAATGGCAGGAAATCACCATGGCAAAAGAGCAGTGGATTTTTCCTGCTTGGTTAGTGGTTTGAATCAACTTACCATGTGATCAATTGCACAACTGAGGGCAAAACAAGCAATAAGAAGACAGCAAAGACAGGAGATAATCCCTTCTTTTGGCATTGGTGAACACTTAATTCAGCTCAGCTACATTCACATTCACTATTTGGGTTTCCTGAACTGGTTTAAGCAGCTCCCACAGCTGCCACCTTCTAGCTGCTTATTCCTGTCCCTGTGTTGCTTTGTCTAAATTGCCAGGGCAGAAAAACAGCTTGGCAAGCAAACACAGCTGGAAACAAAATGCTGCCTTTTCCCCAAGTGTTCATCCTGTTGGCAAATGTGTGCAGAGAGGCAGTGTTGGTGTAGGATGGGGGCTAATTAACCTGGCACTGCTGCCAGGCTGTGGATCTGCTGTGCCACGTGTAGTGCACCAAGCAGCCTGCTAGGAGCAGTTTGGAGGTGACTGTAGTTCAACTTCTGCTAAGGTTTTGCCTTGTATTTCCCATTGTCTAAGAGCAGCTGCTTCTGCTATTTTTAGGTACTGTGGTCTTCATTGTATATTTAGCTTTGACATCAGGATTTGGGTTCAGAAGGGTCAGAAGGCTCTGCAGAGGGATCTGGACAGGCTGGATCCATGGGCCCAGGCCAGTGCTCTGAGATTCCACAAGGCCAAGGGCCCAGTCCTGCCTTGGGTCACACCAACCCCCTGCAGCTCCAGGCTGGGGCAGAGGGGCTGGAAAGACAGGAAAGGCCCTGGGGGTGCTGGGGACAGCGGCTGGACAGGAGCCAGGCGTGCCCAGGGGGGCAGGAGGCCAATGGCACCTGGGCTGTGCCAGCCATGGTGTGGCAGCAGGGCCAGGGCAGTGACTGTCCCCTGGGCTGGTACTGCTGGGGCCACACCTCAGATCCTGGGGCACTTCTGGGAACCTCAGGACAAGAAATGGACATGGAGGGGCTGGAGCGTGTCCAGAGAAGGGAACGGAGCTGGGGAAGGGGCTGGAGCAGCAGGAGGGGATGAGGGAGCTGGGGGGGCTCAGCCTGGAGAAAAGGAGGCTCAGGGGGGCCCTTCTGGCTCTGCACAACTCCCTGACAGGAGGGGACAGCTGGGGGGGATCAGGCTCTGCTCCCAGGGAACAAGGGACAGGATGAGAGGAAATTGTCTCAAGCTGTGCCAGGGGATGTTTATATTAGATCAGGAAAATTTTCTTTGCTGAGATTCATTAAACATTGGGATAGGCTACCCAGTGAAGTTGGTAGAGTCACCATGCCTGGAAATGTACAAAAAACCCATGGATGTGGCACATGAGGACATGGTTTAGTGGTGAACATGGTGCTGGGCTGACTGTTTGATTTGATGATTTTAATGATCTTTTCCAATCTCTACAATTCTATGAATTCCAATGAGTCGATTCAGTCTGTGTAAAAGAATATTAAAAAATCCAGTGGAATAAAGAATCTGACATTTAGTTAAAATTGCACAAATTCTCTCATGCAAATTCTAAATTGAAGTAACACAGTGTATATGTTCATATGATCTGGACAGCACTGATCTTGGTACAGTGTTAACCCCCAGGCAAGGAAAATCAGAATGCCAGTGAGGTACAGATTTTGAACCTTTTAAGATATTTTTGTTTCCTTTATCCTGTCTTGGTACTGGAAAAATGTCTTCATCTACTAAAATAGGTAGTTGAGCACTGTCAGTAGTCGTGCTCTGTGTTGAGTATGCACATAAACACGTTAGTTCCACATAGCTTTTGTGTATCTCCCTTTGCAAAAAATATTAAATGTATAATGTGAGTTCTGTGGGATTTCTGAGTTACCATTCTCCTTGTGAGGATAGGAATGTAAGAACTGCAGTGATGTTACTGTTAGACAAGTAAGCTGCAGAAACAGCCTAGTACAGGAATTTATTTAGTCTTGGCCTGAAAAGTAGCACTGAAAGGCACTTCAGAATTACCACAGTGAGCAAAACTTCTTTTTCTGCTTGCTGAGTATTGTGAGAGGATAGAGAGAAAGAGTGTAAGTGGGCTTCTGTAATCAATCTTTCCCAGTGCTTACACCTCCATAAGAAACTGCAGCACATGGGAGTGCCAGAGCAAATAAAGTGCCAGTGACTGCCAGTGTTTTCATTCCTGTATCCCATGGGTCTGCCCTGAGTGTGGTTGGAAAACATGAGTGCCACCCACTGGCATCACTGCTGGGAGGTGCATGAAGAGTAGGGAGGAGCCCTTTTTACAAAGAGGGACTAGTGTGGACATGGCTGCTGTGTCAGAGCTTTTTCCATGGATCTTTGCTGCACTCTCTGTAAGCACAAATGGGAGTGTATGTGCTTTTGTTTGCCTGTGCATGCATGGTGTGTGAATGTCAGTGTGCATTTCTAGTAAGCACCTGTACAAAGCCATTGGCAAGTTTTAAGATGGAGCTTGGACTGTTCATGACTTAGACAATATGACTGCTGGCTAATGGTTCTGAAGTCTGTGTGTACCTGAGAATGAAGGAAGCCAGGACTGGTCCTGTGTATTTGTGTGTGTATTTGTTTGTGTGTGTGTGGGTGTGTGTGTTAGAGCTGAGGTGGGTTGTTTCAGTGTGCTTGCTTTCAGAGTGTACCTGAAAACTTGGTATTATTGCTGTGTTATTACTCCTTTGACTGGATTCCTGGTGTAGCCAACCTTGGAACCAGGTAAATCTGCTAGCACATTAAGAATGAAATTAAATAAAAAAAGGAAAGTGACTTTTTGTGATACCTTAAAACACAGGTATATTCCATTTGCCTCTCTCCACTGTCTCTGATGTGCAACTGGTAAAGAATATTTTCACTTATTAATTTTAAGCGTGAGAACAAACTGTTAAACATTTCATCACCAAATTCCATAAAATCAATGCCCTATATTTGCCATTGAAATTAATTGCCTGAAACTCATAGCTGAAAGCACAGTAGGTGCTTACAGGATAGAAGTCACAGTTCCAATAAAATGTTCTAGATAATTCTGTTTGCAAAGCTGTTAAGTCTTACATTTTGGCAATGTTTATAAGAAGCAGTGACTAAACAAGGTGCATGCTTGTACAGGCTGTGGATTTTCAGCTACAAATGCAGATGAATTGCAGATGTTGTATTCAGAATACCTACACACTTGGCAGTGCTCAGGAGTTGGTACCAGAGAGCCCTAATGATAACTCTTTTTTCTCCTTGTCTTTGTACAGCAACAGTAGGAGTTGTGGCAAGGACTGTAGTCAGGAATGGCATTTTCTCTGCATGCTGCTGATCTGTTCACTTGTAATAGACCAGAAGATAAAATGCTGAGCCATTCTGGCATCTTAGAAATGTGTTAGCTAGGAGGGTATCAGATGTTCTTTAAATATAATTAGGTTCATATCTATGGATTTTTGTGCATATGCCAGCCTTTAGGACTAGGGGTCCTCATTTGCTTGTGGAGCACTGTAGAACAAGCTTAACCCTAAATTCTCTCTGGTCTTGCAGGGCATAATCCATAGGATGTGATAGTGGATGTCCTGTGTCGTTCTGCAAGCCTTCAAATCCCAGTGCTGCTCCCTGCAGCCACTGATTGTAAGGGGTAGAAAGCTCCCTATTCACGTCACTTCTTCATTCATCATCATCCTTTCTCCCAATAAACTTTGTTATTATTCTTTATGTCTATGCAGAAAGTGGGGGCTGGAGGCCTGCTTGCTTGTAACTGAACATGGCAGGGGATGAGAAAAGATTCTCACGGATGCTGCTGGAGTGCAATAGCAATGACAAGCTATGTGGTAAGATTCACACATTCCTTTAATAAGATTTCACATGCTTGCAGGAAGGCCAGGTTCACTAAAAAGTGTGCCAAGCCCTTTCTTCTCCTCCACTACATCCCAGCCCACACAGAAAGATTTGATGGAGCTTTCCCTGCGTTGTGTTTCAGGGAAAAAATGTTTATGGGGATGAAGCCTCTGTGGCTGGATTAATCTCACATAATTTCAGCCATTTTAGAGAATTACTACTTCAAATGAGGTGTACAGCAGTCATTAAAGATTCCCTGCAGCTTCCCAAAGGACCAGTTTTGTGGGATTTTGATTTCATGACTTTCTGCCATCTTTGGGAACAGAAAAAATGGTCTGAACCACCTCCAAATCTGGGGATATGAGAAAGATAGATAGTTACCCTCACAAGCCTTGATAATTGCAATGTCTTCCAGTCAAATTCCAAAGGTGACCACACCTAGTTTCCTTTAAAATGCTCTTTGTAATTTTACTGGAAGGAGCTGGAGCTGCAATTGCACGTGATGACACAGCAATATCCAGCCCGTCCCATCTCCCTGCTGTCCTGCTGCCGGTGCTGTTTCTGTTTCTCTGGTGGATGTGACTTCAAATGGCTACAATTCCTGGCCTGCATATTAAAGCATCTAAATAAGTGACGTTGGGTGTGGGAGTCTTAGTGACTTCATACTAAACATACAGTTTAGGTACTCAGCACCTTTGAAAAATAAGGTGGCAGCACTAACAGTGTTCAGTTATTCCAGAGGATGGAGCACACACTTTTGGGGCTGAAAGTTACTGAAATGGATTGTTGCTACATGGTTACACAGAACCAGTGTGCTGCTTACTCCTTGGTTTTCCATTTTCTTTCTCTGCTGGCAGTTGTGCGTGAACACCAAACGGAAGTGATCGTTGTTCCAGTTCTCCTGGTGGGACTTTTTGTCATTGTGCTCAGTGTGATCCTCTGGCTCCACTGCCGTGGCCTGCGAGCAAAGCAGGAGCAATCAGCACCAGCCAGAACCCAAGGTAAAAAAATGCTTTTCAGCCAGAGGAAAGAGTATTGGTTTCAGCCAATACGATATGGCAAATACAGCCAGAAGCCAATTCCATTTCGCCATCACTTGAGCTGTTAGGCAAAACCATTTATAAGGATCCTGAGTGGTATTCAGCAATCCAGTAAACATTAGAAAAATTGTGAACACTGATTTACTTCATTTTGCAGCACCAGTGGTGGAAGCTGTAGTGTAGATGGACCTGAGAAAATCTAAAGCATCATGCCATGTGGGCTGTTTTATATGCTGTGGTAACATCACAAGAGCTGCAAAGTGTATTTGTGTAACAGCTCCTGGAGGCTGCTGCAAGGAGAGTTTTACTGGGGTAATAATGAATGCTAGTAATTTTGGTGTAGATTACACCTAGTTAATCTGTTTTCTGTACTGCCATTTAAGAAATTTAGTTTCAAGCTGCTGTCACCCTCTTCCTATGGAGATAACATGAAGTAGAACAGGGTGAGGGGGGTAGTAGGTAGTAGACAGGGTGAAGTAGAACTGGTGATGGGGTAGGGGAAGGTTTGTTGGCACACATGTGGCTGTGTGGAAATGAAAATACAGTTCTGAACTAATTTTGTATATGTAGAGGGAAACAGATCTTGGGCCTATATTAAGATAAATAATTGAGAACTGGTAATAAAAGAAAATGTTCATTGCTTGAGCACATGGAATGAAGTACAAATGTGTCTTATCTATAAAGGTTATGTAGTTAAATATGGGAGAAATTTCTAGACTGCTTCTGTGTTTTCATCAAATAGAGTGGGAGATAAATTCTTTGTTGTCTTCAAGGGCCAGGATAAGTAGGATAAAATAACAGTTCCTTATTTTGCCCTGATTTCTGAAACACTGTGGAGCAAAAATTAAAGAGCATGGAAGGATGAACATTGCCATCTATTACAAGAGTTCATCTGTCTGCTTTTATGCATCATATGTGTTTGCTTTTGTCAGTGACAAGAAAGAATCAGCAGGAACCCTGCTCAACAGAGAACCGCTACATCCAGCTAAATGAGAGCTCTGTGGAGAGCCTGCTAAATTCTGTGTCCTTGACTCTGAAAGAATTAGAGATACCACGAGAGAAACTCTTACCAGACAGCTTGCAGCTGATAAAACTTGGTGCCTATGGGAGCATCTACAGAGCACAGTTGGAAACTGGGAGCTCTGGGAAGACTAAGACTGTGGTGTTGAAAGCCTTGCAAGGTAGGCCGTGGTCAGGATCCACTTTGGTACAGTCTCTGTATCCCAGACATGGTGCTGGGCAGAGCGTTGCCATCAGTTCTGGGCAAGAACAAGCTGTGTTCAGTACAGTAAGTCCAAGATGTTCTTGTAGGAATGTCTTGGTAGGATTACAGATTGCTGACCATGTTGGTTTTAGCTCTCAACCTGTTCTTTGCTACTTCCATTTGTTGTTGTTTTGTTTTCAATTTGTTTTCTTTTGTTCTCTCAGATCCAGCTAGTCCCCAGAAAGTGAAGGATTTCTTGGGAAGGATTAAATTCCATCAAAACCTTGGCCATCACGAGAACCTGGTTGAATTGGTTGGATGTTGTATAGACCAGCTCCCACTGTATATGATCATGGAAGATGTGTCTCTTGGTGACCTGCTGACATTTCTGTGGACATGTCGGAAGGTGAGTCAAAAGAAGTGATGACAGAATAGCTCCTTAAATTCCTTAGGTACATATCTATCCATAAGTCAAAATTTTTTTTTTCATCTCTCCCTGCATCCCTCTATATCAATCAAAACTATTTCCATGCTCAAAAGAAGTTCTACACATGTCCTACTTGGCAGACCATTGAAGGGCATTGCAGGCATTGGAATGAGAATGAATTCATAAATCCACCTGAATTCCTAAAGTTTTAAATCATGTCTCACTCCAAATGCTTTTAAGAAAGCAGAGCAGTTACAACACAGGGGAAGGTCATGGGATGATAGCTAATTGGTAAAGACAGGAAATAGAATATAAGAATGAAAGGTTGGCACTTGCACTGAAGGGAGGTCAGCTATCTAGGACATAGTGCTGTTCATTCCATGTATTAATAACCTAAAAATGGGATGACAATGACGTGAGAATATTTGCTGATGATTCCAGCCAGTAAAGCCAAGGGCAGACCCAAAGGAATTGCAGAAGGATCATCCAAGATTGAGAGACTTGCCAATAAAAAGAACAGATAAAATTCAGCATAGTTAAAAATGAAATAATGCACAGGAAGAAGTTTCTTATGTATGAACGATGGCTTCATGTCTGCCCATTGCTGATGAGGGGTAAAATCTGGTGGGATGAGGTCTGATAGTATGAAAATATGCAGTCCAGTGAAAATGTTAACTCAAGCTAAAAAAGAGCCTAAATATCAGGGGAGGTTTAGATTGGATAGCAGGAGGATATTCTTCCCACAGAGCGTGCTGGGGCACTGAACAGGTGCTCCAGGGAATGGTCACAGCTCCAAGGCTGTCTGAGCTCTAGGAGTGTTTGGACAACACTGTCAGGGACAGGGTGGGGTTGTTGGGATGCCCTGTGCAGGGTCAGGAGTTGGACTCAGTGGTCTTTGTGGGTCGCTTCCACTTCAGCATATTCTGATTCTATGGCTCATTGTTACAAAAGGCACAGAAACAAAACTCTGCTGTGACTGTCTAAATCCATCGCTCCTGCATCTGAAACTCTAAATAGAGAAGGATTGCTTCCTGTCCTGTTCAGCAGAAGGTCCAGGTGGTAGGAGATAAAGCTAGTAGATGTCATGTTCAAAACAAACAAATGGAGGTGATTCTTCATGATCTGAGGATTTGACTAATGGAATGTCTTGCCACTGACTGGTGTGGCACCATAAACTGACAGTTCATATTAGGTTAGTTATGGACGGTAACCTTCCAAAGGTTACTGAACATGTTGAAACCATAGCCATCTAAGGAAGTTTTTAAGTAGAACGTATCTGTGGGCTGTAAAATGGCACAGGAAGAACATTGTGTGTTTACCTTATTCTCTCTCTCATCTCTCACTGTAACAGGCAGGGTGGTCGGAGAGATGGACTGTTAGTCTCGTACCAGGTGCCCAATTCATGTGTTAGAAATGTGGTTTTCTACTCATCATTCTAATTTATAATATAACTTTCATTCATCTGTGTGGGTTGTCATTCTTCACTGTCATTCTGACAATTTCTGTCTAACATTAATTTTTTCCTCACGTGTCAGTTTGCCCACTAGTATCTCTAATATATTTGTCTTACTCAATATACCCTCAGCATCACCCATCCACGTCCTCCTACATTTCAGTCAATTTATGAGCAATTGTGAGAAAGAGGAGCATAAGATTAGATAGATTAGAAGGAAACATTCCCCACAATACTACTGCTGTGGCATTTGTTTGAACCAAGGTCTCTTATTTTGTGTCTAGGATGTAATGGCAATGGATGGTGTCCCCTATGACCTCACTGAGAGGCAGGTATATGAGGTCGGACAGCAGGTTGCAGCAGCTCTGGTAAGTCTGCTCAGGTTGGTTGCATTTTTTCCTTCTTACTTGATTGCAACATAAATTTGTGTGGTGGCTTAAGTCTTCTTGGCCTAAGCACTGGGAATAAAGGCTTTGTGAAAATATGCTTCCTTTATGTTCCTGAGCAGATGTAACTCCACAGTGTTGAAGACAAGCATAAACTCAGTGAAAATTTGTATCAATTAAATTTCCTATTTTCTTTCTTTTCCAATTTCCTAGGCTTATCTTGAAGAAAAGAACTTGTTCCATGGTGACATTGCTGCCAGGAATGTCCTTCTCCATCACAACTTCACTGCCAAGCTCTGTGGTTTGGGCCTGGCCTACGAAACTCACACACACGGTGCCAGCTCAGTCACACGGAACGTCCCCGTCAAGTGGCAGGCACCAGAGAGGCTCCTGAGCAAACCCCCTACCATCAAGGCAGACATGTATGGCTTCATGTTGGGACTAGAAGTTCACCTGTCTCTTTCTCTCCTTTATGTATCATTTCATGTCCTGAAATTCACAGGAAGGCAGATCTAGTTTCAGCATAACGCTACACTTTTACAGCTCATTCTTTCTCCTGTCTGCAGGCCATGCCTAGTTTTAATCACCTAGCAAAAAACATCACCTTGTTTTCTTTTCTTGCAGATGGTCTTTTGGAATTCTACTGTATGAAATGATTACATTAGGTAAGAAGATTTAATGCTAAAAAAAAATACGTGAGGAAGCAGCAAATTAACAAGACCCAAAATCTCTAACTTTTGGAATGTAAAGTTGGGCCATTTAAATAAGCGCCTTCTTTTTTTCCAACTTTCAAAGTCTCATCAATTCCTTTTAGACCTTCTGTTATTGTGAATTGTGGTAAAAAAACCCCAGATTTTGATAGGGAAGGAAGTCTTGCACAGTCTTGCACAGAAGCTGCTCTTTCCAACCACTGCCATAAAGTTTTCTACTGTTGCTCCTTTTGCCCTTCCAGGTGCTCCACCATATCCTGAGGTGCCACCTTCTGACATCTTATCCTACCTGCAGAAACAGAACATTATGAAGCAGCCCTCAAGCTGCCAGCAAGCCATGTAAGCCACTCTCTTTATGGACAATTGAACGTGAGGTTGGCAGAGCTAAATGAAAATTGGACATAGAAAATGAAATTTTACACAAGATTTCTAAGTCTAGACTATACTGAGAGTAATCTGTTAGCCGAGGAGATTTGTGTCTGTCACATCTCCTTACTGAGTTCTGCTGCAAAAAACCTCTGTGGCCAAAAGCTTTCTGTCCTTCTGCTGAAAATGACACTTGTTTCCATTCCCTTCTGTTGAAAATGACACTTGTTTCTGTTTGCTTAAGTGCCCTTGCAATTTGCTGCTCCAGTGCTTCCTTGCAAGGTACAGCACTGCTGGGGAATGATTTTTCTCTTCAAAGTGATAGGATATTCTCTGAAGAGAACAAAGTATCCAAAGGAAGATCTCAGGTACATTTCTTTGCATGAAGGCATAATTTCATCATTTCATGATTTACAGGTACTGCATCATGAGGTCCTGCTGGCAGTGGAGTGCAGCTGACCGGCCTTCCCCAGCGCAGCTCTTGTGCTCCCTGGAAACAGCCATGAAGACCAGCAATGGGCACACAGTGCTGCAGGTGCCTGAGCCAGTGGTGCCTGAACTCTATGCTGATGCTGCTGGTGTTGATGTGCACAGCCTGGTGAGGGAATACACAATCCTCTGAAGGGTCCTTTTGTATTTTGGTAAAGGAGAAAGAAGTCTCAGAGTTTTCCCTTCCTAAATATTTTGCAAGCTCAGAACGAGGTGTGTATGTTAGAAGGGATCTCTTTGTTCTTCAGACATCTATAAAATCTCCATGCCAGACGCAAGAAACTGTTATCATTATTGTTAAATCAACCTGTTGGTGTCATTCTGCCAGTGGTCATTTGGGAGTAAAGTGTGTTTAGAAAGCTGTAGAAAATGAAATGAGAAACTTGAATTAAAGGAGTGTTAGGTTTGTGTGGCAAGGTTTTGGTGATGGGGTGGACTGCAGAGGTGACTTCTGTGAGAAGATGCCAGAAGCCTCCCCCAGCTCCACGATGGACCTGCTGCTGGTCAAAGCTGAGCCCTTCAGCAACACTGGTAGCACCTCTGTGATTAGATATTTAAGAAAGTGTAAAAGATACTGCATAACAGCAGGTGAAAGAGAGGAGTGTGAATGTGAGAGGAGCAGCTCTGCAAACACCCAGGGCAGGGCAGAAGGAGGGGCAGGAGCTGCTCCAGAGCTGGGGTTTCCCTGAGATTCCGTGGCTGAGCCCCTGCAGCCCCTGGAGGGCAGGGAGGGTGCAGAGATCCACTTGCAGCCCCCGAAGGAGCCCACGCCAGAGCAGGGGGATGTCTGGAGGCTGTGACTCCAAGGGAAGCCTGTGCTGGAGCAGAATCTGTCCTGACAGAATCTGTGGAGAGAGGAGCCCTCATTGGAGAAGGACCACATCTCATGGATAGGGATTCATGCTGGAGCGCTTAATGAAGAACAACCCTTGCAAAGAACTTATGTTGGAGAAATTCTGAAGGACCTACTTTCCTTTGGAGGGACCCCACAATGGAGCAGGGAAAGCATGTGAGGAGTCCTCCCCCTGAGGAGGAAGGAGCAGCAGAGACAATGTGAGATGAACTCACCACAACCCCCATTCTCCCTGCTGGATGAGAAGAGGTAGAGAAATTAGGAGTGAAGCTGAGCCTTGGAAGAAGAGAAGGGTGGAGGAAGGTGCTGCAGGACTTGGTTTTATTTCTCATTACACTTCATAATTTGATTTGCAATAAACTAATTTTTCTCAAGTTGAGTCTCTTTTGCCCATAGCAGTAATTGGTGAACAATCTCTCACTGTCCTTATCTTGACCTGAGGGCCTTTTGTTATATTTTCTCTCCCCTGTCCAGTTAAGAAGAGGAAATTATAGAGTGGCTGGATGGGTGCCTACCATTCAGCCACAGTCAACCCACCATGAGGTTTCTGGAAATTTTTTCCCATCTTTTCTCTCCCAGGAAAATGCATCAGTTAGGTATTTGAAAGAGGAGATGTCCTGGGGAACATGCTGGGATGGTATTCAATAATTCTCTGTGATTTCTTCAGTGCTTTATACTCTAGCTTCCCTTGGGAGCATGGGCACTGTATTCAAACACACAAACCCACAAAAAACCAATCCCCACACCTCCCTGCCCAGCAGCAAAACCCTTCATGTCTGTGGATGCAGAAGCTGTTACACAAATGTCATACATCTTCATGGAGAGTGTGCTTTCTGTGCAGGTCAGGTGAGTACTCCAAAGCTTATATGAAATTTTTTGATCATTGATTTTAATGGACATACAGACATCATAAAAAATTATGCTTTTATTACTTCTATTTCTAAAGTTGACAGTATCTTAGGGATTTTTTTTTCTCTTACTATTTTGGCAGTTTGAGCATTAAAGGTCCTTGTGAAAAAAGACTAAATACACATTAAAGGAATAATTTTACCATTCTGTGTGAGGAGTGGAATCAGTGTTCACTCAGCATCCCCCCACTTAGCATGACTCTTTCCATTCTGGTTTCCATCAAAAGTTGTTGGTCTTCTTCCAAAGACAATGGTAATAAGTTTTCTATTTTTAATGCAAAATGACATGAATGAAATAGTTGTTCTTTCTATGTCACTGAGGCTTTGTGGGAAATGATGTTTGCTTCCCTAAATAAATGTAATGTGAGTTCATACAGTACATGTGTCACCACTATACACTGGGACATTTCAAAGTCCATTCAAGAGGAAGCAGTCAGCTTTCTGACTTTTCCCATGGTGTTGGCTAATTGCCACCTGGATCTTCATAAACCAGTTGGTGTAAATCTGACCTGGAGAATTGAGACACCTTCTTTTCCAAATGGTAAAATAGTAACATCCTTTTCTCTCTCCCTCACTTGAGAACAAGTTCAAAGCTGCCTGGTAAATTAGGTCAAATTCACAGTTATCTTCAGTGAATAAACTATTCATTTAAAAAAGCATTTGATTGGTTCAAACCTCCCACTGAAGTGTGGGTATTCAGAAAGGTCTTGCCTGTGAAAGGTGGGTGTGTGGCAGGTAATACAATCCCAGAGCTGTGAAAGCATCCCCAGTGCTGCTGCAGACCTGACAAATAATGCACAGGGAGCCTTGTTAAACAGAGAGCTGAAGGTAACAAATGCAGCACTGTTCTTAGAGCACAGAAAGCAATGCTCTGCTTTACACAAATGCTCATATTTTATTTCTGTTGTGAAAGCTCTGATCAAGGCAATCCATGGGAATTCAGATGCTGAGCACCTCACAGCCTCCAACAAAAGATCTACTTTGGTTTCCCCTGCAAGCAAATCTGTGCCAAGACCCTGCTTATGAATTTGCCCACAGAAAGGCCTTTTCCTGCTGTTTGATAAGATGTGATTTAATTTCTTTTCAATAAAGTGGCCCTAGTCATTCTAAGAATGTAAGCATTCTTACTCTGATTTGTCTTCCCCTGGTTAATTTATGTTGGTTTGGAAGTAACTGAATCTAAATGATAGTAAATTTTATACTGGCATCATGCAATTGTACATGTGGAGTTACCCTAATTTAACTGCTCTCCCTGCTTTTTAAAGTAACCTATACAGAAATCTTTTCCACATAGCAGTCTCCATTTTAGGATCAATGTAGACTCGTGCATCAATTTCTCTTTAGTGAACCCACTGAGGACTTGGTGAAAATTTTTTAGTTGTTTTGTGGAGATTCATGGCTTTTCAGTTTTTAGTGATAGACTTTGTTTTAGTTGTTTATTTTGAATATTTTGTTCTCATCAAAAATGTTGCCTTTTTATTATTACATTTAATTTTCTCAAAGATGACAGAGCCATCTGCATAATTTAATTAGTTTCTGGTGGATTGTTTCTCTGTTATTCTTAAATGTAGATCACCTTTCATTGCACATAAAGCCTTGTCTCCTACCTATCTTCTTCAGGCATCTGATCACCTTTTCAGTGAGAGACTGAATCAGATCCAATGGATCTCCTAAAGATAAGGAAATCCTGTCCAGAGCAGGCAAAGTGAAAAAAGTGGTCCAAAAGGTGACAACAGACAGGAGGCACAGATATTAAATTTTCCTGGTATGATTTGGCTTCACCATGCTTGGAATTTTTTAAACCACATATGAGCTTTGAAAGTCTTTGAACTGCAAAATCTTCTTTGTGCTACAGTGGGCATGTTGCAAAGGACTCTTGTTCAGCCACATGGAAGAGAAGCACTGCAGTACTCTTGCTTTTCTGAATTCACAGAATTGTATTTTTGGTGAGGGCTTTGGTTTAGTCATGAGAATGTGAGAGTGCACTGGTTTATGTGCTACCTCCTACAGCTTGTGGTTTTATTTATAGCAGGTGCTGCACCATCAAGAAATAGCAATAATCCACACACATCCCCCCCAGCTGTCCAAGACATATAAAAAGGCTACTTTTTTCACATAAGTTTCATGTTACTCTCATATTTTTGGATGGTTTAACAGGTCTTTCTATCTGTGATAAAAGGAGGAGGTGAGCTAGTGTTTTCCCCTTGCCTTGTTTTTAAACAGCTCCTCCTTCTGCAAGGGGCACTTTCCTTCATAGAATCACAGAGTCATAGAATGCCCTGAGTTAGAAGGGATCCATGAGGATCACAGAGAGGAATTGTTCATGCTGATTTAAACCCAAGATAAATAATGAGGGGATGAAAGACAAATTGCCTGTCTTGATTTTTCATTTTGCTAATCTTTTCATGTACAACAGTTTCAGAAATAAAACAGTGCAGAATTTTACATCCATCTGCTGATATTATGTGGAAAATGCTCCCTCTGTTATTTTATGTGCACGAAGTTTCTGTCTCTGTAGCTTATTATGCTCTTATGCATTTAAATGGACCTTGATTGGGTGACTGTAATGAAGTGGATGTGCTCAACTCCCATATGGCCTTGCAGGAATATTTTTTTATTTGATCAGCTTCCTATGATTAGTTCTTCAAAATTCAGTGCATGGAGGTGAAGGATGATGCTTGGGTAGGTAAGAAGAGAATATTTTGATGTGGAAAGGCTATAGCAGAGCTGTTGCCACTGGAGAAATCTTTCTTAACTTTCCACCTGAATCACCGCAAGAAGAATGAGAGCAGTTAGATATTTATGCCTGAGCCTGGTCGTGGTCGATTGTTGCTTTTTTCTTTACACCAATAGCATGTCCACAGCTGAGCTGCAGCTCTCAACTCTTGACCTCAGCCTGTCTTCAAGACAAGCTGATGTTTTCTGCCTGATTTAAATTAATGTCTTCAGAAAAAGCATTTCCTGTGAGCTCGTGTTATCTTTTCAAAGTGTGGATTTACTGTGGTTTACGATTTGTGAGAAAAAAAAGATGAGCTAGATACAGGTTGAGTTGTCTGTGATCAAAGGTTTTTTTTTGAATGTGTATTTTTGAAACAAATGTACTTCAGCTCCAAGCTGGAGAAGAACATTTAGTTTGATGAGTTAGGTTTAATAGATGTAGTTACTTAATCTCTTCCTCATGTCAGGCTGACCATCCTCTAGTTCCCTTGAAAAACATCCTCTAGTTCTTCTTGAAAACATTTGCTGCCACCTTTGTTTTGTATCCTGCTTTTTTGGGACAGACCATTGTTGAGTTCAGTGGAGCAGCTCCTTGAGAACCAGTCCCATCCTGAGCCTCTCTTCTCTGCAGGAATCTCTGCCATGGTGGGATTTCTCCCATGAACACTGACTCCTGAGCAGAGCAAAGTTTTTTCTCATAGAGTCCGGCTTGATTGTGATTTTGTTTTTGTATTTTTCTCTTCTTTTCAGGAACTTCAGCATCTCATGATTACTGCTCTGACCAGTTCTTCTCTGTGTTCTTAAAAACAAATGGAGTATAAGTAGAAAAAGAAGGGAAAGGAAATTAAGAAAAAGTGTAGAAAATATTTATATGTTTGAAAATTGGGTATGTATATTCCTGGTAGCCTATAAAATAAAATTAATCACACAAATTTTAATAGAATTATATTTTCAAATTTTAATAATTCTCAGAATTAACATAATTAATGATTTGTGAAGTCTCCTGTTCTGAAGATACTATAGTTTCTGTTTTCTGTCTGAAGCCCTGACCTAGCTTTAAGCAAACCTGAACACAAATCAAAGAGTTGAGTGGAAAGGCTGATACTGTTGGACTGGTCAGTGAAATTGCTGTTGTAGGAAAGGGCTGGCAGTACAAGCATATGATTTTAGTAATGGATTCCACAGATTGAACTTTTTCAATATATTCTCTTGCTCCATGAACGTGACATTAGAAATAGCTCAGAGTTTGGTGCAACCATGGCAGGAACAGGTTGCCATGGTTGTCACTACAAATCTGAAATGGTAGAGCTTTGTTCTGGAGTGGAAGAATTCAAGTTTCCCATGTGGGTCACCACAATAATTATTTCTCATCTTGCAGTTGCCCTGTTTCACTCAGAATGGTTGCTTTGCCACCCTGCAGAGTCACATATGGAGAAAAGGAGACAGGCACCACCTGTTCTACTGTTACATTTCAGCTTCCTCCTGCGGAGTTAAGGTAACCCCCCTCAATTTTCTTGTCTCAGTTCTCAAACTCTTGTGTCTTGCTGTGTTGTTAATATAAATAAATAAATGAATATAATTAAGGATGTTGATACAGATCAAACACAGCTGCATTGCTTTCATTGATGGTGCTTGCAGTGAAAGAGAAATGCAATCTGTAAATTATCCCACTAGAATTACCTGTTTGCTAAGTGAGGAGATTTAATTTCTCACCTTTTTCATCTTGGTCAAGCCTAAATTGCTTATTTATGGGATGTGAAGAATGCTAGATTACTTCACTCCCCGGTCAAAGCAAGTTTCCCTCAGTGATTTATGGAGCATCCATCAGAGCAGCAGTTTGATCACTAAACATCAACCTCTTTGTGAGCTATTGCCATTGCTTAAACCATTTTGTATTCCAAAAAGCTGATGTATGGCATCATTCCTTATGTATATTACTTTTCTGTTAATAATATGCTCTGTCATTAGAAATTACTCCAAAGTGCTGTGATGAAAGCTTAGCCAACGCTCAGGGAAATCCAGATCCACGTCCAGGCTTTGTGGCAGATGGGACTTCTAAATTCCAAGTAAAGCAAAGTTTAAAAAGGCAACACTTAAAAGCATGTGACAGGGATAAAGAGGAGCATTTCTCTCTGAATGTGAAACACAGAACTGCCAAGAAACAGCGAATACAAAGAACAGAGGGGAACAGGGACATCAAGAATAAAGGTAAAGTCTATTAATAATGGAAAAGATACATGCATTAGTAAATAAGCAGTCTAGCAGATTTCATGTCTGAATTGGAGATGTGCATTAGTATGCTAAGTTTTCCTTTCTATCCTGCTGTTTGAGATTGGCCAGGATGGGCAGTTGAAGGTAGGTTGAATTTGCAGATTTGCAGCTCCAACAGAGTGATCTAAGAACTTCTGTTGGTGCTGTATCAAAACACTCATGGTATTTGGACTTCCCTTCAGATGGAAAGCTGAGTTGTGACTGATCAATAGGCCCCTCTAATGGGGTAAGTCTCAAGGGAGGGACTCTCAAAGGAAAGTGCCATGTACTGATGAAGTGTACAGTGACTGAATTTTTTTGATTAACATTTGTATCAGTTGGGTGGATCAGCTGATTATATCAGCTGGCTGTGTGAATTTTTGTTCCTGAGTTAATCAAAAGAGTGTGAATGTTTTTCTAAGTTAACCAGACCAGCATGGGGACAGTGTGTATACATATATATAGCCTGATTAGCCTGATACATGTTTCTTCCTGGTGCTAGTCAGTGTTGCAATGGTGGACATATTATAAATTCTGCCAGTAAGAATCAGATTTGTATTGTGATTCATGTCTTTATTGAAATTGCTACATTTTGTTAGTTTGCTCTTGTATTGTGCTTCCAATACATAGCTGTGGTTGATTCTGCTAAATCAGAATCTCATGAAACATCATGTCTTCAAATAAGCAAACTTGTAATTAAAGGTAAAATTATCAATGTGTGGAATATCAAAAAGAACCCTGTCAGACATTGTTGGACTCTGACATGAGTGCAGGCTTGAGGTAAGCTGACACTGCAGTTTGGCATGAATTGTATTTTTAGAGCTGGTCCCATTAAAGAAAACCTCACCTTTCTCACATTTATGTTCTTTTTCTTCTTGTTAGGTTTTCCTGTTTCATCTACCATGGAGGCCCTGGGAGGCACCCCCGAAATTAAGGAGACACAAGAATCTCCCCTCAAAAAGCTGTTAAGACACCATTGGCTCCCTGCCCTGTTCCTATGTCTGTTCCTATGTCCCTGAGCCACTCCCTCCCTATTCCCCTGTTGGCCATGGTCTTTGTCAGCCCGGCCCTCTGGGGACAGAGAGGAACCTGGACTCTTGACAAGTGGCTGCTCTGGGACTCTGAATATTTCACCCTGTGTGGCTGAATTAAACATCTGTGGGTATTATACAAAGGCCCTTTTTGCTTCTTTACCTTGGGCTTTACTAGCAGCAATTCAGGCTGCAACAATCTACTACCTGCTGGATTGTTGCAGTGATTCTAGGGATCCTCTTCATGGCACTGCTGGGAATAACAGGGCATTTTATTACCAAGGGTAAATAAATCTCCTTCACTGAAAATACTTCATTTGTCTGTAGAACTTTGTCAGGGAGCACAGCAGAGCTCCTGAAATCTGCTCATTGGTCCAAGAAGAACATGGACCTCTTCTCTTTAAAAAAAATACATTCTCATGCCTATTTCCATCTGGATAATGAATGCCCTTCACAGATTCCTTCAGAGACTCTGATTGTTGCCAGTCTCAGAAGAGCTCCAGGGATGGCATCATTGTAACTGGGGAGAATAATTTTCTGAAAGAACACATTTGTGAAATGTGTTTGTAAGGAACTGGGCATGACTCTGAGTGGCAAGAGACATGTATGATTCCTTTTCAGGCTGCCCATGTCCATGCTGCCCTGAGCAGTGGCTGACCTACAGAGGCAGGTGTTACTCCTTCTCCAAGGAGAAGAAGGACTGGAATTCCAGCCTGGAATCCTGCTGGGCACAGGGAGCTCATCTCCTGGTGACCAGCAACACCAGTGAAATGGTGGGTGCCTTTTTGCAGGGGCAAGGGCAGGACAAAGTAGGAGCAAGTCCCAGGCACAGTTCTGGCAGCTCCTTCCCTCTGGGAGGAAGGGAGAGTGTAAAAGACTCCTGGACCAACCCACCACCTCCTTTGCACTGGCAAAGACAAGGCTTTCCCTTAGACACTTGGCAAGAGAGATTTGTTTCTTTCTGCCTGACTCAGCTGAGTTTTGTTTGTCATGAGTTCAGCCCTCAGAACCCACAGACCCAAACAGATGGGAAGCTGCCTGGCACTCTGAAATGCCAAGTCTCACAAAGCAGGTCCCTGTAGGAAGGAAGGTAATAGGTGTGCACACTCAGAAATGGCCTCAAAATTTCATCTCTCACACAGTGCTTCTTTCTTTACTCTTCAAAACCCATGACTTGACCTGGTTTCTCTGAATCTACTGATCTCTCTACCTTCCCATCCTTCCTAGGACTTCTTCCAGGTACAACACATCAAATCCCACTGGATTGGTTTACAGAGGGACACCCATGGGGACTGGGCCTGGGAAGACAGCTCAAAACTGAGTGATGAAAAGTGAGTATGGTGTTTCCTTTGTACTTTTAGATAAAACACCTGAATTTTAGATTCTTCCCCCCTCTGCCATGAAAAGTCTCCTGGTATTCAACAGAAGTCAGCCAGCAATGAACACGGCTGCCAAGGGCTGTTCAAAGTGGCCGTGGCTAAGGGCCATGCAGCTAAGGGCTTCCTCCTGCCCAGCTGCCAGAGCCCAGTGAGGTGCACGTAGGCCTGGGAGTCTCTATCCCAGGCTAATGGACACAGCTGCTACATTCCTGTCTGTAGGTCCACCAGAGACAGCACACATGCAAGCAAAGGACCGTGACACAGTGATTGTGCCTGCAATCATCAGCTGCTCCCAGAGGCTCAGACCCATCCCTTGCTTCACCTCCTCCCCTCTATTTCCTCCTCGTCCTATAAAAGCTCCTCAACAAGTTTTACAGAGGCCCACCTTGAAGGGGAGGTTTTTGTTCTTCTCACCAACAGGACAGGACTGCTGGGAGATGTTCCTTGAGATTTTATGGCAGAATCAGACTCAATGTGTGGCTGAGACAATGGAAAGGTGGAAACAGCTCACTACAGCCAGCAATGATTGTTCCAGTTGGTTACCGGGATTGTTCTAGCTAGTTCCTGGGATTGTTCTAGCTATTTCCTAGGATTGTTCTAGTTGTTCTACCAGAATTGTTCCAGGTGGTTACTGGGATTGTTCTAGATGGTTACTAGAGTTGTTCTAGCTGGTCACTGGGATTGTTCTAGGTACTTACTGGAATTGTTCTAGCTAGTTCCTAGGATGTTCTAGCTGTTCTACCAGAATTGTTCTAGCTCAAATCCTCCTGCTCCACTTTCACCCCAACTTTCTTATCTGTCACAAAGCCCAGGGTGCTTCTGTCCAAAGCTGTGCCTGGAGGCTTTTGAAGGCCCAACAATTAGTAGCTGAAGACTTTTGGTCTTTGCAGTTTTGTCTGTTGTTTCTTAAATGTTTGTGTCTGTGGATTTCACTTTCATAATTTTGTACTCATTATGCTCTTTTGCACTGAACGAGACCTTGATTGGATAACCTTAATGAAGCAGAGGCTTCCACCTTTCACACACCCATACAGATGATTTTAACTGGATGAATTAACTGAGATACTTTATACTTTCTGTACCAAATGACTTTAGTAGAACAGCAAAAAGTCCCTCGTGTAACAGAACATTTATCTCTGTAGTGATAGGAAATGGAGAGCCCAGTGTGAGACTGGTGAGCTGCAAATCTCACATTGAGCTCCAGGCATCACAAGTGTCCCAGGATGGATCCTCCCTGACATCAGCTCGTGAAGTCCAACTGCAGCAGGTCTCTTCCCTCCAAAGATGTGAGATGTTTTTCCCCCTGCCAAAGTGGGCCTCCCTCTGTGGTGTCGCCCTGCTTGTGTGCTCTGTCTCCCGCAGGGTCGAGTCCACCAGCCCTGTACAGAACTGTGCTGTTCTGCTGAATGGTGCCCTCCATGCTTCCAAGCTGCCAAGTCCCTGTCCCATGGATCTGTGAGAAATCTGCTCAGTGACCTTTGTGGGCATTGTCTGAGGGAGTATTCTTGGGAGAACTGTGCTAAGGCCTGATTCCTGTGAATTTTCTCTGAGAAGTGCTGTGCTCCTTGCTCCTGTGCCACCTCTGTGCTGCAAGGAATGAATGCAGCTTCCACAGGAGGCTTGAGTGCTGCTCCTGGCTCCATTCAGGATCACTCTGGTGATGTTCACGTTCATAGCCCTACCCTGGTGACAGTCTTCAAGGTGAGGAGAAGGGGGAGGAGAGATTTCTCGGAGTCTCTCAGTCATTTTCAGAGGTACTTGAACGCTCTGACTGCTGTTTTGAAGTCCTAGGGAGAGGTGAGCTTGTAATCTGTGAGCTCACGCAAGCTCTGAGTTTATTTCCCTCTTTTGTGACACTAGTGACATGCACCAAGGCTAAAGCTAGCCTGAAGTTTGAAGCTGGCCTATTTTTGCAAGTGATCAGATGATGTCCATAGGACCTTTCTAACCTAAATTCTTCTGTGGTTTATGTTTGTACCTGGAGAAAACTGGAGCATGGCTCCTAGTGTTATGTTGCTGTGCAAATAGCTGCCAGGGAGTGAGCCTGCTACCCTGCTGAGCTGAAAATAAACATGAATTGCTGCTAACAGTTTCTTCAGGAGTCACTTTTTCTGTTTTCCTCCCCAGGATTATTGCTTAGTGCATCTGTTGATTTATAAAAAGGCAAAATGGTGGCAGGAATAGAGTCAGGAGAGCAGGAGGTAAAATACCTTGCAACAACACTGCAGTAGAAGTACAGCCACAGCCACTGAACTGTTTCCTACCCCAAGGGATTAAGGACTGACAAATTTACCTTTTTTCTGTAGCCAAATGAGTGCAGCCCTTCATCTGCCAGTCCCTTTGTCCTAAGGCCCACCTTGGCCGTGGTTCAAGTGCCCTGCACCACCCCTGAGGGGTCTGTTTGTCCCCTGCCCAGTTCCCTCCTGAACAGGTCTCTCCCTAAAGAAGTCCTGCCAGACCCCTCATCCAGCACTTCTTCCCATGGGATTCAGCAGACAGATAAATATAGTTCCAATTTTTGTGACAAGTAGGCCACAATCACAAAATGTCCTGTGCTGTGCAACTACATGTTAGGGTTGACTACATGTTAGGGTGACTGTGATGACTTTTTAGGGACAATCTGGTGGTATTTTGTGACAGTATTTCTTAAAATACTGTGAATTATGTTGTTAGGTTCATTGTCCTAAGCAGTCACAAAATAAATTATTAGAATTAGATGGAAAAAGTATGTTTGTTACAGAAATAAAGCTCATTTTTACCAAGAAAATTGGGATGCTAGTGTAACCCCCAGAATGTTTTAGATGACAAAACAGTTGTTGCTGAAAGAATATTTCTGAAAACCTCATCTTTAGTACCCCTTTGGTATTAAATAAATGTAAGGTTAATTAAAGTTATGCAACAGTAGCTTATTACTTTCCTGCATTCTTCATTTAAACATCTTAAAGAATGTTTAATTCTCATAATACCTTAGTTATTTTAGAATTGTTACCCTTTCAGAAACAATTTGAAAAGTTACTTCTTTATGTTCTTTAGTTTTGTATAAGAGCTATTCACTTTGAATTACAAAACCCAACAGAGCATGTGAGAAAAACAGGAGAGGTGCTCCAAATACTTCAACAAATTCTGTCGCTTTCTATATTTCTTCCTAGCAGAATATAAAGCAAACTAGGCAGGATCCTTGGCTTTTAAATTCCTCTCACCTAGGGTGTTGTTTCGGCCTCTGAGGAGCAGTCTCATCTTTCATATGTATGATAGCTCCTCATGAATATACAAGTCTTTTCTCTGCACATGCAATTTTTGTCCCATTCTCCTTATAGAGTCTGAGGCATGAAAGAAATAGGATTGTGTTACTTCTGCAAGTTCGTGACTTTTCCATAATCAACTATTAGATTTATCAACTATGCTGACAGCACTGGAGATGTGGGAAATTATTTGGGCTATGGAACGAAATCAATGTGTACATACTGTAAAGAAAAAATAAATATTACAGCACAGCTTTCATTTAAAGGCACTGTACACTGCTGAGCTGCTCATCAGAAAAAATTAAGGAGAATATTAAATATATCTGCCTTGCTTTTTATCTTGGTGAGAACCCTGTTGGCTTTCTGTTCTATGCTGCCTTCAGGGTGTTAAACGACTAAGCTTTTTCTTATGGTATTTTATACAATTTGAAAGCAGTTCTGGTGTGTACACAGTGTCAGATAAAAAAAAAAAAAAAATGGAGAAAAACCAAGTTTAAATAATCAGCACTTTTAAAAAAAAATTTTATCTCTAGTTTATTTTGTTTAGTAATATTAATTACAGAGGAATAAGGGAATTTTTCACTGTGATCTGACTTCTTTTGTATTGCCGGCATTTTGGGTATTAGAGGGGTGAAATATCCATTAATTCCACTATTGTGGTTTGGGGGGAACTTTCAGCTGATTTTCAGCTGAGAACTTCTAAGAATAGGTCCTATTTTATGCAGCTAGTTTGGAAAGCAGAAGAAAATATCATGTGTGTAAAAAAACCCTGTCTTATCAACTTCCTACAGGAGCAGATGCTGCCAGATCTGGCAGTTCTTAGCACTTTGAACCTTTAAAATATGCTTTGCAACAGTAATTAACTAGCAGCAAGTAATATGTTTGAAATAAACTTCCAATTATACGTAATGTTTCTGCAGATGTGCATTTTAATATTTTCAATTAATTTAAATTCCTTTTAAATTTTTCTTTCCTTGCTTCTGGACCAGAGTCTTGTCAGTTGACATCAAATAAAGCATGTAGGTGAGTCAGACCTGCTAATTAATTTTGTTGCTCTGTTTTTTGTTTGTTTTTTTCTTTCAAATTTCCAAGTATTTTGCTGAAATGCATTTGGTTAGTGTTACATTCATCAGGGGGAAAAAATTGCTTGAAGGAAAGCTGATTTTATCAAATTACTTGTTTTGATGCCAGGAAAGGAGAGATTTTAAGCTGGTGTTTATAGACTAGGCAAAATGTTACTGTGCAACTGTACCAATCTCAGTGCCAGGAATGTAGCCTAGAGCAGATTCTTGTCTCGGATTCTAGATGCAGAGCATGCTCTGATAAAACCCAAACTGGAGCTTTTCTGCAATGCCAGTGAAAGCAGAAACAAGCAGCTAATATTTTTCTTCCAGTGTAAATTCTTAAGGCTCCATTGATGCTCTTTCCTAACCTTTAAATGCTCTTGGTATTTCTTGCTCCAGAGAAGTGTGTTAGTTACTTTGTCATTGTTATCCAGCTGGAAGGATATGGTTATTCTCCTTTACACTGTAAATACTTTCACAGAATTGACAGGATTGACAAGCTTTTGTCTAAATTTCATAGCAGTGAATCCTACTTAATGCTGTGGTCTTGGGTCCTGCACTAACATTATTGAATCTGTCCCATCTGATGACTTTTTAATCTCTGTTCCACACTTTGGAGATTCACAGCTCCTACACCCCACCTGGCAGACAAATAAATATCTTACATTAGCAGTGGTTATTTGAGTCCTTTGGCTAAGGCATGGGTTCTTAATAGAAAAAGCTTTTGATAGTTGTTGAAAGTAGAAAACAGAATAACTGGGGGTTTTCTGTCTCACACTAGGTTAGACTAGTTCAACCCATCTCTTTTTCTGTACTTTTTAAGAGGCAGTACAAAACTCCACAGAAAACACACAATCACCAAATTGTAGCCGCCATATATTTTTTTTTCTCTGCTATTTCCCTATGTAAGTTAGTCTTTCATTTTTACTGCTTTCAAAACTCCCACATTATGCATGGCTTACATCTTTCATTTTTCCAATCAAAACCATGCCATTTGGAAACAGAATATTATTTTCAAACTATGCTCATGAATGAATTACCTTCAGTATTTCTGCAAGTATTGATCCAGTTCCAGCAGACAGTATTCCCCCTCTCCTGCTTCAGAGCCCTGAGGTTTTAATACCTTTTTCTACCCTGTAGCTAGCTGATCTGTGATTGTTTTCTGCAGCTTGAAGAACAGCTGCCTTTCCATAACCGGGACGATCATTTTAGTATCAATCTCTGTAGATTGCTTTGAGATCCTTTGAAATGGAAGTTAGGCTTGTCATGTGATGCAACTTTCCCAGAATTATCACTCAGACAAAATGACACCTGAATCTGGTAAGTCCTAGGGAAAACAAGGAAAGCACAAACAGCTGGGGGGGAAAGCTCAGTCAAGGCTCTGAATGACATCCTTGCTGTTCCAAATAATTCAGGTACAGATCAGAAAGAAACACAGAGGAAGGAACTGGTAACAACCTTACATCACTGTAACATATTAGTGACACCAGAAATGACCATTAATTAACATGTGGAGAAATCTAAAGCAGCCTTGCCTGAAAATGATGAAATTGGTGACTTTCTGACCGCCTACATTAGGCAGTAAAGCAATTGTTGCTGAGGACAGGAACCCCATTACACCGAAGGCTAAACTTGAGCAGGAACTGGTACATGAACCAGCTGTGCCAGCAGGCTGCTCTTGGACAGTTTTACCAGGTGGAGTAAGGGAACTTGTCATGGCCAAAGCAGTCTTGACTTGGAAAATTTAATTTAATTTATGACCAACTAGAGCAAATTTTTGATTACTGACTCGGCCTTTGAAAAAAAAAAAAAGAAACACTAAACTATTAAACAAATATTTAGGTAAACACCTTTTTTTTCCTCTTCCTTCCAACTTATTTTCAGTCCAACACCACTCCCAAGAAGGTTGAGACCTTCTTGGTCCCACTTACCTTGTTTTTCCCATGCATTACACTCAATCTCTCCCAGTCCCTTCAATGTGGTGGGCAGTGCAGGAGGCTGAGGCTGGAATGCAGTGGTTTCTCTCTGCCAATCCATGCATTTGGCTCATTTTCCTCCACTCTGATATGGGTTTTCCACAAACCACAGTCCCTCAGGTGTGTCCCTGCTCTGGGTGTTGCTCTTTCTTAAATCTGTTTGAGCAGGGGTGTCACACTCTCTGTTGGGGATCTTCTGACTGGCTTTGACAGGCTGAGGTTTCTGAAGCATCCTGGGCTGTTCACACATATACCAAAGTTATCTGGAAGCAGCTGTGAGGCAGCTCCTGCACACGGCAGCCTGTAGCCTTGCTACAGAAACACTGCTCAGTACAGACTTGTTGCCCCTGGTACCCCTCACAGACACAAATGGAGTTTTCAGTTAGATTATTTGTGTGTGTTTGTGTTTCACAGCTAGAAATTGCCAGCCAAATCATCTCCCTCAGCAAGCAAAGCTTAGATTTTAAGTCACTGAGTGGTGTTCTTTTCTTGCTGCTACCTCAATCTTACTTGCCCAGCACAGCTTACTTTCCTTTCAGAATTGTTTCTTTATTATCTTATTCAAGCATAGGCTGCTAGACCAGGTGGCATGCTCAGATTCTCCCTGGGGAGCAGGCTCTGACCCAGAATTCTTTGCAAAGGAGATTTTTGTAATTTTGTAGTTTGGACAACCCAACACCAACTGCAGAAAGCAGAGAAAATGTCCAAGCTATGGGAGCAACTGGCCTACAACAACTGAGTCAAGAGAAGTGTGAGTGTACCATGTCAAATTACAGCTCTGCTTTCAGGAAAAAGATGAGATTATTACAATAAAAGAAGAGGCTGAAATATGAACCTGTCTCAGAGGATTTGTGATTTTTCAAGAGCTCAGAAATTGCCCCAAATACCCACTTCATTCTGCCTTCTGGAACTGTCAAAATTTGCAAAGTTTATAAAACATGTTCATAGTAAAATAGGGGACCAGATACCAAATACTTTTAAGTTGCCAAAAATCCAACGAAATTTAAATTACAAGAAGAAAATGAGCCTTTCCCCCCCCCCCCCAGGCCTGCACAGTGATTTCCATTTTGTTCCAGAGAAAGAAGGCACAAATAAATGTATCAATGAGCTTTGCAGAGAGCTGTTGCTCAAAGACAATTCAGCAGTGTTTCCTTGGCAGTATGTCAAGAGGGGGAACTACCTTATTGTTGCTGCTTCTGGCAAAGAAATCAGGGCTTTTTCAGTCCACAAATGGCAGAACATCAAAATGTTACAACACTGTGTTCCTAGAGCTAATGAGGGGGTTCTTTCATTAATGAAAGACCTATGAATGTACAGAATCCACATTTCAAATTGTGCTGTGTAAAGAGCAGAAGCTTGTTATGAGAAGTTCTAGAGATCAGGGAGACAAGGCTTTTTTTCTGACTCTGTTTCATTTTATGGCCTTGAGGCAAGCCAGTCCACATGTCTGCACCTTCATTTCCCCCAGCAGCAGGCTGAGACAGAGAGCTGCCCCATGGGGCCACTGAGAGTCTGAATAGATAATTTCTGAAAGAACTGAGACTGGCATATGGAACTTTGTATGTAAGTGTGAAGTAATGGCATGCAAACTAATGAAATGAGATCAGACCTGTCACTGCTCATTTTCTGCTGTATGCTCCTTGGAAAAACTGCACTGAGTGAGTGAGATCTGAAATTTTCCAATGTTACATCTGAACAGCAACTGGAAAGTGGAGCAATACTTATTTCAGATAGCAATTTGTATTACCACCTTCTGCATCATTAATATATACATTTTTACATAGTGAATTGCAGCTTCATGTCTGCCTTTTCTTGGCTACCATTCTAAAAGGCTTGTTTTACCCATTGTTTTCTACTTTTTCATTCCTAAATATTTTATTAGATTGCCAGCATATCTGCATAAAGATACCACTCCTTCAATCATATGCTCATTTTGCTCTTGGGCTCAGAACACCTCTAAAGAAAAAGAAGGGTCCTCCCTGTGTGAGCTGTTCTCTCCCTTGCCCTGCCATAAGTTTTCTATGTGACAACAGGCAAAAGCATTTAGGATGTCCTGTACCTGCAGCCTGAATGCCTGTTGGAGCAACCACCCACCTAATCTGGAGGAGATTTTTCTGCAATACCTTTGGCATTAGTTTAAGTCCTTTTCACTCCTGCCTTGGAAATCAATATGTTACTTCAGTGCTGGGCTTCCCACGCAATTCTGCCAGGTTCATCTATATCCTGCAGTCTCCTCACTCATCTGTCTTCACTCCCCTCCCACACCTTGTTCCACCATGCTACTACCTCCATCTGCACTCCACAAACTGCAAATCCACCAGCTTTGCCTCCCTCTTTTCATCCCAACACAATTCAGTCCTAGTCAGAAGGGTCCTGCTTTTTCAGACTCTAATTTTCAACTTCAGTTGCAAAGGGAAAGAGCGGAATTTCATATTTCTTCACCTCTGAAATATGTCTGTGTGTAGTGGGCTTCCTTCTTTCAGGGTTTCCTGTGACACAATGCTTTCTTGGCATCCTTTGCACTCCACAGATGAGAGATTTTAGTGGCTGTAGAATTTTCTGAGAGCTACAGGTTCTTTTCTCCCTCCATTTTCACCTGCAAGTTTTTCTGTAATCACCTGAAGCCCATGACTGTGTATTACTCCATGCATTTTTTCCACTCTGTGCTTCACTGTTCATTTCCACTCTGTGGTGGGAGGTATGGCAGAAGAGGTGGATGTGTTTGTGTTCCAGGTGTGTTTGGGATGAGCATGGTGTGGTGTACAGGAAATAAGGTACAGGAAGCAGCCACACTTGCGGTGTGAGGTGGTGTGCTCACAGGTGTGTATCCACACCTGTGGGAATGATGTGGGATCTGAGGCATTTTCAGCCCTGCTCACTGGCTGCAAAATGTCTTTGAACCCCAGGTCATGGAGATAGGGGATGGCTGCTGCGTGAGAGAACATCTCAGCCTTCTGTCATCTCTGAGAGAGAAGGTGGCTGGAGGGTCACCAGAGGGTGGGGGAAGCTTTCTGTTCCTGCTAATCTTGCTGGGAAAAGGCGGGTGCTACTGGAGGAATAGCAGGATACTGGAGGACAAAAGAGGCAAGGAAAAGGTAAAGGGTTTTTGTACAAGTGTATACACCATGAACTCCTGATCTCCCTGACACATTAGGAAACACTTTCAAATTCTGCAGGCAGTTGCCACCCTCTTGTCACCCTCTGTGCTCCATCAATCCCTTGGGAACAGCATCCATAATCTGCTGAGCACTAGCAGAAGGGATCCTATTTGGGAGAGCAAGGCCAGATTTTCAGCAGCAAGGAAACAGTCTGCAGATTTGGTGGCAGCTGTGACACTTGCCACATGTGCTGGCAACACTGAGTGGGAATGCTTTTCCCCTAGTAAACAGCAGAGAGTTAAATCCTCTGCAAACAGTAGGGATTTATTTATGCAATAATTTACGTTCACTAATCTCAAGGTCTGCTGCTACATGGAAAATGGTAAAGGGGTCAAGTAGCAAGCTATCAAACCCAAGGTTTTATCAGCCTGAAAGGGTTATATCCATTGGCTCAAGGGTGGTGAGGCACAAACACTGCTACCTCCTGAAAGCTCTCTAGGTTTCTGAATGGTGTGTGGACACTGCAGGAGGTAGCTCAAGTGATAAAGAGAGGGTTGTGACAAAAAGCCAAAACAGGGTCCTGAGCTCTGACAAAGACTCCTCCCAGATATGGGGGAATAAAGAGTGGTCAGGAAATTAATCAGATCAGTTTTTCCTTCAGCTAATAATTCAGTACATTCAACCTTATTGCAGTTTTAGCAATGTCCTCACTTGAAAGTTAGGACCTTTATGTTCTCCCCCTGCTTCCATGCAGCACTGTTTTTAGCATTCATTAACAATCTTTTAATTCCCAAAGAACAGTACAACATGCAGATGGCATTGGCCAGAGTGCAAAATCAGGGAGAATCAGACCCTTCCTTTAGGGAAAGGTGCTGCAAGATCCAGCCTTTTCAGTAGAATACTAACCAATTCCTGTAACATATCCATATCCAGGCCTGAGCTGTGCTTTGGATGCCTGCAAGCTTCCAGGAACACAAACACCTCCTAAAGACTGGCAACAGGGGCTGGGGCAGCTGCTGTTTGTGGCCAGCTGTGCTGTGCTTGGGTCAGTCCTGCAAGTGCCATGTCAGCAATGAGCTGTCCAGTCACTCTCTGTGCCTCACCCTGGGCAAGCATTCATCTGGGACTGAGTGACAACAAGGAGCTGGACTTTCTCCCTCAGGTAGTCTGATTTCTGTTTTAATCAGTGTTTCTTTCATCTCAGACATGCCTGTTTTATGGCAATGAAAACATCAGTGTTTAGCACAACGTTGGATGTTTTATATTAGTCCAAATACGTCCTTCATGGTGATGTTATAAGGCCCCAGAACAAGTGATCTCTTAACTTGTGTAGTCTCTGCTCCAGGAAAATATTTTCTTCAAAGAAAAGCATTGAGATGACTGGAGAAAGGATCCCAGGTGCAGCAATAGTGACCAAGGCAGAGTATTAATTATTTAACCTCTCTAAACCAGCTGAGCTCATAATTTCCCCCAGGCCTTGCTTTAATGTCATTTCTATAACCCACAAACAAAGGTTATAAATAAAACAGCCTTGGAGCATAAGCTAATATTCCACATTTGGACCAGGTAAATTACATTCAGCACATACTAGCCTGCACATTTTGTGTTAGTACCTCTCAGCAATGGCACTGACACAAACATGCAAAGCAGCATGGCAGGTACAAACATCTGTGGCACCATTTTCCTAGGAAAGGGGTGAGAGAGGGAGTGGAAGATGACTACTTAGATATACTTTATACCACTTTTCTACCTGAGCCAGCAGGCAATATCACAAACCACAGAGAAAAATCTTTACTGTATTTGAAACTGAAATTCAAATTATTTCAGCTAATAGTGTATGCTTTTAGCTGCATCTGTGCCCATCTGGCTGTAGTCACAGCACCCTTCTGCCATACAGGGGCAGCTTGTTTTAGTCACAGTGGTGGATATGAGCTCAGAAACTGCTGCTGTGGGCAGGCTCCAAGGCAGGATGAATTACTCTTTCCCTCGGTAGCAGCAACAGAAGCTCTCATGGTGGCTCCCCTCTGTATGCAGAGGGAAGAGAAGATCCTATTAAGCACAGCAAGTTTTATGCCTGTGGATTTCAGTGTTGTAATTCTTGACTTTATCACTCCAAGCAACTCCCTCGCTCAATGCACAGGGCTGTAGCCAATGGTGCCCCTGGAGCATCGCCATGGCCCATTCCTGCCCCCTCAGCCAGAGGGACCCACAGGTGACATGGAAGGAGGGAGGGAGGGAGGGGCAGGAAGTGGAAAGTCTGTCACTGCTTCTCCAAATGACAGCATGCATCCCTTTCCTCTTCAGACACTGCCAGAGCCTGGCTTGGAGTCACGGTGCTGAACAAATGGCACCCGCTGGTTTTGCCAGTTCCCAGCAGGACTCCTTCCCCCTCATGCACAGATATCCGTAAGGAAAAGCAACCTCATTTGTCACTACTGCAGGCTTCTTTTTCAAGGAATCCCAGATTTCCTTATCTTTGCTCTCCTGCGTTTAGAGGACGCGTAGCAGGCACCCTGGGCCTCTCTCACTTCTTCCCATGGCGAGTTCCATCTCAGCCTGGGCTGTGGTGACACAGGATGGACGCGTGGCTCCATGAGGGACTTGGCTGGCACAGCACATGAGACTTGTCCTACTGCACCCACCAGAGGCAGTGGGGCACAGCCAGAGGTGGTGACCAGCCCCATCCATTGGTGACGAGGCAGGAATCCCACTGGCCTGCCAGGCCAAGGCAAAGGCATGGCCTCAGGGCACTCATGGCTGTGCAGGGCTGAGGGCAGGACCTCAGGGGGCTCATGGCTGTGCAGGGCTGAGGGCAGGGCCTCAGGGGGCTCATGGCTGTGCAGGGCTAAAGGCAGGACCTCAGGGCACTCATGGCTGTGCAGGGCTGAGGGCAGGGCCTCAAGGGGCTCATGGCTGTGTGGGGCTGAGGGCAGGGCCTCAGGGGGCTCATGGCTGTGCAGGGCTGAGGGCAGGACCTCAGGGGGCTCATGGCTGTGCAGGGCCTCAGGGGGCTCATGGCTGTGCAGGGCTGAGGGCAGGGCCTCAGGGCACTCATGGCTGTGCAGGGCTGAGGGCAGGGCCTCAGGGGGCTCATGGCTGTGCAGGGCTGAGGGCAGGGCCTCAGGGGGCTCATGGCTGTGCAGGGCTGAGGGCAGGGCCTCAGGGGGCTCATGGCTGTGCAGGGCTGAGGGCAGGACCTCAGGGCACTCATGGCTGTGCAGGGCTGAGGGCAGGGCCTCAGGGGGCTCATGGCTGTGTGGGGCTGAGGGCAGGACCTCAGGGGGCTCATGGCTGTGCAGGGCTGAGAGCAGGGCCTAGGGCAGCTGCAGGCCAGCCCTGCTACAGCAGTGCCAGCACAGGTGGCCACAATCCAGAGGGGCTGACAGGGACAGTGCCAGGAGAGGTGGCCACAATCCTGAGGGGCTGACAGGGACAGCACCAGGGCAGATACAAACAGTCCTGGGCCATGGGCATCGGGACAGGTGGCCCAAGGTGCCTGGCACGGACGGGCAGGGCTGGTGATGCCTCCGAGGCCCCATCACTGGCCCATCAAGGCCTTAAAATGGCAGAAAAATGCATCAGTGTATTCATTATGCATCTTAAGACTTTCTTACATCATGCAGGTCTAATTAAAAGTCCCACTAGTGGCATAGCAAGACACAGATAGGTGTGTATGTGACAATACCACCAAAAATAGGAGAGATGGGACTTGTCCTGGTAGACAGGAGAGAGTAAACCTGGGGTTGTGGGAAAAAGTAGCAGCAAAAGTTCTGGCAAAGTCATCCCTTCATTTACAAGCCCACATCAGGAAGAAATGCTAGTCACCCATTTTGGACCAATCTGTGATTTTCAAATGCATCTTTATTGATAAGTTGATTAAGCTCTAGTCTGAACTTTATTTTACAAGAACCTGCAGCTAACCAACACAAAAAAATTACCATCATTACCTTGTACAATACTAGCACAAAAACAGAAATGCCACAATTCAGTTGAAAGAACTGTAAAATAACTAAATTAAATCGTAAACTCTACACTAAACAAACAGTTGTGATTAGTCCCACATGTCATTTAAACCCAGCAGCGTGAGGGGAGGACTGAACACAAAACCAAGCACCCCAAATGCCAACTCTTTCTCCCCTGAGTGTGCTTAACCACGTGCTTGGCATGAACAAGTGGGACAGCAGCAGAGAGATGCACACCATCTGCCTGTGTCTTCTCTTTTATCCCAGAAAGCCTCCTGGGTCTGTCCTCTGCTTCAGAATATTCAGAGCTTCCTAAAACAAGAGATTGATGCAGATTTGCACCCAAAGGATGTGAAGAAAGCCTGGTAGTTGAAGGAGAGTGAGTCTAAAAGAGAGGACTGAGCAGTGCAGGCAGTGCAGTTATCCAAGTTGGCAGTAGGTACAACTCATCCAAACACATTTATTCCAGATGAACACAGGATGGAACAGCAAGCCTGAAGTTCAGGATGTAATACTGGGGATATTATGCCAACCACTTCATCTGCACCCTCATTTTCTGTCTGCATCCTCTGTGGTTCCTCCCTTCTCTCCCATTCTTCTGGTACTTCCCACCACACAGGCAGTAACCCTCCCACCCCACCACGCTGCCCTCCCTGACCTTCACATGGTTCTGCCAGTAACCCCCACCTGACACTCCCATCAGCTCTCCTGCCTCATGCACCTCCATGAAACAACAGTCAGAGAAGGCTGAAACCTGATTTCCTGTTCCCCACACTCAGAGGAACATCCATCTTGATTTCTCATTCCTGAGGAACACAGGGAATGGTGATCTAACTTTACAAGTAAGTAAATTGAGCAAACACCTTCAACTTAATTTGGAATTCACCTGTATTCTCCATCCTGCTTCTCTCTTTCTCCCTCTTGGTCCCTCTTTTAAATGTAGGAATGTTTACAGTAATTCAGGCCTACCTCTCTGATTTTTAGTTAAGACCCCAGAATTTTCCTGAAAGTCAGCTCACTCTCCAAGACCTATTCCTTCATCATAGTTACGGCAGTAATGGGAAAATCTGCTGTTCCTGCCACTGAGAAGAAACTGCTTTGGCATGACAGCATAAGGCTTGCACAGCATCTGACACCCTCCTAAGAACAACACTGGCTTAAAACAAAATAAGAAAAAAAATCTACAGATAATCTACTCCCTTTTCCCTTCAAGTCTAAAAGAACCTCTCTTGTGGCACAGAGAGGCACTGTTACCCAATCACAAAAAGCCAGCAGAACACACGTGGCAGTGACTGATTTCCTACGCTTGTGCACGTGGTGCAAGGGCTGTACAGGGAGGAGACATGGAAGGGAAGGTGAAACCCACAGGAACTCTGCAAATCTGCAGAAGACTGGTACAAGGACAACACTGATAGATAATTTTCTGTGTTCACCAAAAACGAGACCACTAGTAGTTAGTTGCCTTAATGCACAGCAAGGGTGACTAAAGTTAGGTATCAGGAAAAGCAATCTCACTTGTAGGCTAGCTAGGAACTGAACAGACAATCTCAGCAGCCTCCAGGATCTTCCTCAGTGAAGTTCAGTAAGAACAAGTTTGATGAGCAGCCATGGTGGGCATGTTTGGGATACTCAGTCCTGTCTCAGAGCTGGTATGGCCTCTTGAGGTCCTTTCTAGCCCTGTGCTTACGAGTTTATCAGTTGACTACACTGAAAAGAACAAAAGGGTCATTTTTCTGTCCAGCAGTTGCAATTAAAGCAACAAAGGAAAAAAAAAATTGCAGAATTTTTCCTTCCTTCCTTTCCCCAACCTTCATGTCACACGGCTGAGGAGTTCCCAGCCCTCAAGAGTAAGCCCTTCTAATACTGATGGAAATGATGGGAAACACAATACCCTCGGAACAATTCACAGGCAGTAGCTGGAGGGAGGACTGTCAGCACAGGACAGCCTTGTGTGGGCAGAGTGAAATATTTCACAGCTCACTGAATGGGGGCCGTGGACAAGACAGGACAAGGTCAGTGACAATACATGGCATGCCTTCTTCATCCAATGAAAGGGTTACATGAAAATGGCCATCCTGCCCAGTCACTCTCCTGGAGCTTCACTACACCGGCTTGTCTAGCAGCCTCCAGCACTAACTACTTCCAGCTGTGGCAAGAGAAGAATTGTGAACAGTGGAGTTCCCCCACCCCCCAGTGTGGAACCTCTCCTTACTCTTCAAGTTCACCCTGCCCCCCTACCCTGACTCCCCTCAATTTAAAAAATAATGGTGATAATTAATGCGTGGAAGCTGATGACATTGTGCATGGGGTTCACTTCCAGTTCTCTTTTTCTCTTCTCATGCATCCTCCTCCTGCCTCTCCAGCAACCCCCTCCCCGCCAATCCATTCCATCAGTCCATCCAGCCTGCATGCCTGGGGGGCTGCTGCTCACTTGCCATAGACGCTCTCGTCGCTGTAGGCCACATAGAGAAAATAGTCCTCCTCGTGGTTATCCTGCCAGGGGACAAAGGGACAAAGTGAGGAGCCAAAGCTGGGAACTCACTGCATGTGAGAAAGCTCAACCCAGAGATCATCATAACACAAGCAGGTAACTTCTCTTTCACTGCTCCTCTCCATTTACATTGAAGGCTTCGCTTCCCAAGACCAAAGAGAACTCTGGCCACAGCTCTGCTTCTACACACAGGCAGGACACATTTCTGTACACAGGGAATTTACTTGAAGAGCCACAGCCAGGCTGTGTTGCAAGCGTGCAACAGAAACAGCTCTGACTGTTCACCAGTATCTCAGCAGTGGTGTGGTCTTAAGATTGAGAGAGAGACTTGGAAGGATTTAACAAGTCAAAAATCACCTCTAGATGGTATTTTTAGTTTTTCAGAACACTCTGACAAGTGGCTGTATTTCTAAGTCCTGTTTTACATACGAGCAATAGAGCTGATATGTTAAGTGATTACACTGACACAAAAATTCTGTGGAGTGCCAGCAACAGAGATCTGACCTCAGCTCTGGACAGTCAGACACTTTCCTTCGACGTGGTCAGATTTGGAAAGCACCCTGCCTTGTGTTATCTTTTATTATCTCCATCAGTACCGAGACTGATGAAGTATCCAGTTACTGTCAAAAAGTGACAGACCAAACAAGGCTCACAGCACCACGCCAGAGCTCGTTTATTAAAACACCCAGCAGAAGGAGAAATCAAGGAGAAATCAATCCAGGCTGCAAGCCACCCATGATATAATGGCTATAGAGCTGAGAAATATGGGCTGTATATCCTGTATGTCTCTAAGATTGATCAAATAACACTGCTGAGTAGAAATAGCAGGCAGCAATGCTTGCAGCATCCTATGTAATCCTCATATGTAATCCTCACTTACAAACTACGAGCGAGGAAAAAGTAATTCTAGGCAAAGAAGAAGTGTTCCCCAAGAAAGTATTCGTAGACAAATGGATGTCCAGTGATACTGCCCCTTTTACTGGCTTTTTACTTACTTTTACTGGCCAAAAGGAAATCTCTTTCGTAGACACAGCAAAACCTATGTTCGCCACCCTCCCCAGCCCCAATCTGCAAAAAGGTAGTGGTTTATTTCAATACTCTGGTAAAGTAGTAGGAGCAATAGATCATTGCTGGGGCAAGTATTTGTCACAACCCTTTCAACAGCAAACAACCAGCTGATTGATAAGGCTCCCCAGACTCCTAAGTGGGGGATGGAACTCCCCTGACCAGGTGATGGGATACAGCTCAGGGTAAGAGGGATGTTCAGGCATCTGTGACCAAGCTGAAACCACTGACACTTCTGGACACTGCTCCCGCCAAGGAAAGGCAAGAGGAGAGGGCCAGGCTTACCTCATACAGCTGGCCCATAGTAGCACTGGTGGGAGGGATGGTGTTATTGACGAAGAAGAACAAAGCATCTTCCGGCCTCAGGTGGATCCGCTTTCGGATTAAGAAGTAGAATTGACCAACTGAAGAGGAACAAAGAATGCCTTTAGATGCAGAAGGAATGTTGCAGGGGTTTTTTTGTTGTTGTTGCTGTTTATTTCTGTAATGTAACCCTAACCATGACTGTTTTCTTTTGGTGGTGGAAGTCACATACTGTATATAAAAATTAGGGGAACATGAACAATGCAGGAAAAAAGCAAGAGAAGAAAGCAATAACTTCATGACTGTAACCACATGAGCAGCCAATCCACTCAGAGCTGGCAGTTTCTCAGGTGCACACCCCATGCCATGTCCCCTCTAAATCCACACTCCACCTACTATGGTATGAAATGCTCTACTGAGGGGAATTGGTGAGAAGACCTTTAACTAGCTTAACCTTGAAATCCTACAGATCAAAGACACCTTAGAGAATTTAGCCTTGTTGTAAATGGTTATATCATTCCTGAAAAAAAAATTCCTTACAATTTACTTGAACTATGTTGCACAAGAAAGTTTTTCACAGTCCATTAAATACTGCAAGAAGAAGAAATGCTGTTTCTTTAACTCATGTTCTTGTTCTTCTTCATGTTCTTAAATAAAAAAGAGATGTAATCACACTCAAGATCATCATGACCATTCAGAAAAAAGAATTCTGTAGCTATGACTACAACTATAGGGGTGGAAAAAGGATGGGACTATTGCAAGAACTTGTCTCCTCCTGCAACAAGAGTACAGCCTCTGGCAACTCTGCAGCTAGGTCATCATTGACTGGCCATGACACTGCCCATGATACACAATTTAGTCAGTCGTTGTCATGGCTAGAACTCAGCTGTGACACGCTGGCTAAGCCAGTGAGATACGTAAAAAGATCTCAGAGAATTCTGCATGTTGTAACCCAGGCTATAAGGTGTAAATATAACAAGGACAGCAGATAAATGAGATGTTGAGCCTGTCTGGATATTTTCTTTGCACTGATCAGAGAGTAAAAAACACTTCTTTTCCTTCCTTTCCCCAACCTTCATGTCTCACAGCTGAGGAGTTCCCAGCCCTTAGAGCAAGCCCTTCTAATACCGATGGAAATGATGGGAAACACAATACCCTCAGAACAAGGGTACTGTGTACCCTCTCACTGAAAATCAGGAAAGAAAGCAGGTAGGCATTATTACCTGTGAGGTCAGAAGGCACGAGATACTTTCTTTTGTCTAAGTCAGGTACTCTGGCTTTGGGTGCTTTTTCCACGATTACCTGGAAAGAGAGAGAGAGAAAGCAAGAAACAGATGATGAGTATCATAAACCAAAATGGTCCAAAAAGAGTCAGTGGATAAGGATATTACCATCTCATACCAGGCCTTTAGGTATATAATCTGTAATGAATACACAACATTAAAGAACACACAGGTGAGATGACTTAAAGAAGAAGAACAGGAGACAACCTAAAATCACTCCCAATAGCTGTGCTGGGAGCCCAGGCCTGCAGCAGTAAGCATGGTGAGTGAAAAAAAGAGTCCAGAACAGACATAAAAATAAACCATAATGGCTGAGGAAAAAAAATAATTAGGACACCCTGATGTTCCCAATTCAGGTTAATTTTGTGTGAAGAAGCTGTCAGGAGGCTAATACACAAACACAAGTAAGTTAAACTGTTTCCAGGTTACAGTTCCAAACTGCCTTGCACAAAATCAGCCCTACTCCCAGTAGTCCCACATCCTAATTTCTACTTTCACCAACACCAAGTGCTCTAGAATGAAGCAAAGAATTAAAGAGAAACTACAGCTCATTGCGGAATTTTTTAAAAAATCTCCAGTTCTTCAGGAGTTATCATGTACTCTGAAATTCATATCCTTTATTATCCATATTTCACATAGCTATGGAAATTTCCTTAGTCAAGTAAAGATACAATAATTAAAACCAGCCTACCATCTGGGCAACTCGACCCATTGAGATCTCTTGACAAAAATACCAGTTTCCTTATATTCTAACACAGAAAAATACAAAGCACAGCAGCTTTGAGATCAAACAGACCAAGAGGTCTTTCGCTAAAAGATAATTTTTGTTAGCAGAGCTAGGCAAAATATTTACCTCAGAAACAGGAATTATTCCAAAGTGACCTGATCTCCTTTTCCATTGAAACCTTTGGAACTACTGTGTTTGTGCAGAAAAAAAAAATGCAGGGTTTTTTTGTGAGATGTATTTTTGAACGGGTAAAAGACCCATTACATTTCAATTTACGTGGCTTGCTGTTCTGCAGAAGCCATTCTGACCACCCAAACTAAATCTAAAGCTGGATTTAGAACTTTTTATCTTTTTAATTCTGAACTTTTTATCTTTTTAATTCCCTTAGGCTTTATACTAGTAAATACTCCACCTGAAACACTGTGGGACTAATTTCTAAGGGTTCCATGCTCCCATTGTTCTTTGGCAACCCAAGTTAGCAAATGCAACTGTTGTGTAAGAGAAAAGGTTGAATTGCTGTGGACTAAGCCTTCTTTGGAAGCAAAACGATGTTGCCCCACCAGTGAGACACCACACCAGAACAAAATGTTATCCTGAGCTTGGTGTATTTTAGCCTGGACATGGTGCTGCGCTAACCTGAATCCTTCTAGAACCAAGTGAGTGTCTGCAAAATACCTCACACCAGAGAGGTACCAATTAGGACACATTTTCCCTGTGCTCCATTTCCATGTGGCCAGCACAGCCAAACCCCCTGAAATTTCCAGGTTTGATTTTAAAATAGAAACATGGTTGCCTCAGCTACTTCAAGATTTTCAAGTACCTAAGTTAGCATAAGGCACTCAGGCTCCTTCAGGCAGTCTGAGGTAGGACATGCATTTCTGTACAAGATGCAGCTGGTAAATGCTGTGAGGGAAGGACAGTACCACAGTCTCACTGAACAGCAACAGCACTTCTCACACCTTTTACCAGCACAGCCAAACAAAGCAGTTTTTAACACAGTAAACTGCAGTAGGGAGAAACCTTTAGTTCTTGCCTCCAATTAAAAAGACCTACTGACAAGCCAAACTGCTTGCTGTGACTACCCTAACTGAAGGTGGGGAGGTGGCGGGGAAGGAGGGGGCTTGTAGATTGATCATTAGATAATAAAGGAAAAGAAGTCATGCCTATGAGAACAAGGTGAGTGTTGGGGCTTATAATCCCCTAGGAAAGATTTAAATCAGATGACCACTGATTTAAGAGATGTTAGGAAACATCTCCCTCCTGCAAAAATGCACAGAAGGAATGGAGGTGCTCTGCTAATCTGACTGGCAACTGCAGTCAGTTTCCTGGATAATGCAGGTTGTTTCTTCTGAAGCACTAAACCCTTCACATACCTAAAAAACCTACAAGGAAAATCCTAAGGGCAGAATACAGAGTATCTATGTTTGAGCTGTTGCTGAGTGGTGACTGTGACAAGGCAGGGCAGTGAAATCTCATCAAAATGCTGAGATGTACCACGGCACTGCAGCGTAGGCAGCCAAAAGGATGACATCTTCAAGGATCCTGCTGTCAGGAAGGGCAGACACAGAAGTGATGTGAAGAACAGAGTGCTGCCTTCATTTCTTTGTATGCAGCTCTATCCTCTAAGAGGCTATCCCTAATAATTCATGTCTGGGCCTTGCCATGCATCATTCCAATGATCCTTAACTCCAGCACACCCTGTTATTCTGGTCCTAGTTTTCTTCACCAAGTTCTGCTGATGCCCCCCCTGTCTTGACCTCCTTTATCTCCTGCCAGACTGGGCCTCGTCCTGGGCTCCCCACAGGGTTCTTCCTGACACATTTGTCATGGCCTGCTGTGCAATCTGCCACGTTAATCCTCAATTTACACTGGCCGACCTACAGAGCTCTCATCATAAATGCCCAACCCCACACACTTCAAGCTGCATGCTCAACCTATGCTATGCCAGGCCTCCCAAAACCAGAGAGAACAAAGCCACCCAAATACTGACTTCCAAACACTTTTTCAAGTCTATTTGAGGGTCCCTCCCAAGATAAAACATGCTGTTAGCCTGCAGGGAAAACATGGAGTGTAACTGTTCCCCCTCTGACATTAGTTTTACACGGTGATCCCAGTTTTTTTGAATGCAGTACACCTGTGCAGTAAATCTAGGGCAGACCTCTCCAGTGGGGATAGAAAAAAAAGAATACTTGCAAAATGTTTATTAAAAAGGAAAAAACACTCCACACTTAATTAGATTTGTCATTTTTTTTTTTCATCCCAATAATTATTCGGAATTACGAAGCCAGAAGTTTCCCACAGGCACTCCAAAGGGGCCTAAGAATGAGGAAGCAAAATTTAGCTAGATGACCTTGCATTCCAAGTGACATTTTCTCCACAGAATGATTAAACAGGAGGGCAAAAGGGCTGAGAAGTATCATGTTTTTGCTCATGCAAAGGAAAAGAGCGAGGCTATATCGAAAAGACATGCCAAACTGAAGTAAAAATAAAAATAACAGGGACGTATGAGATGACCCGGATGCAGACCATGTTTAGTATGAAGAGCACCCGGTTAGCCCACTCACTGATCTCCATTTTCACAGAAACAAGGGTGAGCTCCTTCCCCACTCACTCCCACGCATGCCAGAAAAAGATCAGCAGCGTTCCCACTGGAGTTACTGCGGCTCCCAGGGGAAAAGGTGTATTCCACCCCCCACCCACACCGCAGCCCTCCGCGCATCATAAATAGCCCCAGCTTCGCACTAAGGAGAAAAGCAGCCGGGGATTTGAATCAGAGCAGCGAGATCACCATCATCTGCACTAAACTCATTTCTTTCGCCTTCAAAAGAAGGCGAGCAGCAGCCGACGGCCGGCACGGAAAACAAAGGCGGCCGAGCCCGGGCTCGCAGCCATGGCCGCCCTGGCAGCGCGCACTCACGGGGACTCTGTCGGGGTATTTCTTCCGGATCTTCTCCCCTTCTTTTTTCCTGTACTCGAACGGGTGGTCTTCCTTGTACTGGAACTTCATGGCGCCGGGCTGTCCCTCCGCTCGCGGCTGCGGCTGCTGCTGCTGCTGCGCTGCCTCCGCCCCGGCCGCGCTGCGCACAGAGCTCCGCCCGGCCCCGCCGCGCTCCGGCCGCTCCCGCCCCGCGCGGAGCCGCCCGACACAGCGCCGCTCTGACGTCACGGACAGGCACCGCCCCGGCCCCCCGAGGGGTGACGTCACGCGGAGGGGCCCCTGCCGCCGAGCCGAGCCGTGACGTCACGAGGAGGCGCCCCCCGAGCCGCGCCGCGCTCTGACGTCACGGGGAGATGCCCCCCGAGCCGAATCGCGCTCTGACGTCACGAGGAGATGCCCCCCGAGCCGAGTCGCGCTCTGACGTCACGGGGAGGCGCCGCGGTGCCCGGGATGGGGAGAGGTGAGGGCACAGGGAAGGGCGCGTCCCGTTCGTGCACAGATTTATTGCCCGGCAATGCGTAAACAAACAAACAAACTAATAAATATTTAAAAAACAAACTAATAAATATTTTAAAACTATATTTATTTTTTTTTTAGCTTAAAGGCAGCAGAGCGCCGCCCGCCCTCCGCAGCGTGACTCAGGGTTATGAACACGGCCCCAGCCGTAGCGGGGCACCGCACCCGCCCCGGGGGGACGCGGCTCGGGGCTCCCCGGCGAGGCCCGAATGCCCCCGCTGGTCCGAGTGAATGTCACCTGCGCTCTCCGCGGCTGCCGGGTGTGACACGCACACACAAACAAGATTGTTTGTTCTCGGACCGTGCCCGTGGCTGCTGGGTCGGGGCTGCTGCCTTGTTCGTGGCATGTCGGTGGCAGAAAGCGTGCCATGTGATGTGTCACACCAGATGCGTGCTGCAAACAGCAGACACCTTTAGTGTCAGCAGACGTTTAGGTCTGCAGACAAGCCAAAACAACGAGCCAGTTTCGGCCCAGTTACTCAGCTGGCACATACTGTTTTTATGTGTAAAATATCTGGGTTTTTTTCCCCTAGGAGTAGATCACTCACAATTATTCACTGATCAGCAGAAGAGCAGGTATTAATGAATGGCTCAGCATGCTCAAATCAGGATAAAAATCAATTGCTGCTACTCTAGGGACAATGAGTTGGATTGTGTTTAATTATTTCTTCTTTGCATACTTTACCTACAGGAAGCCGAATTTTGCCAAGGCTGATTTTCTATCTGTGCAGGTGTTTTAGCTGTAGCAGAATATGAGTGGAACAGCCAGATGCATAAGGTGATTCTCCATGGCCCCACCAAAGGCAGAGGTAAAAGACACACATTTCCTAATTCAACCCTGTGTCTTGCCTGAGGATGAACAGGGGCAGGAAAAGGTGTGTTGGGGTGTGATTTTTCTCACCTGAATCATGACACCTACTTTTGGGTGGCTGAAGTGTGTCTGCAATAAACTCTGGCAGGTCCTTTACTTTCTGAGCTTTTATTTCTGGTACCTTTTTTATACCAAATACTTTTATTTAGTACGGGGTAGTGTGACCTCCTGCTAATGGTCAGTTCCAGCAGGTGCTTACCCAAATCTCCTAAGGATCAAGCAGCTCTCATTGGGAATGCCACCAGCCAGTGTGTCCCAGCCCTCACTATTTGTGTGCCTCAGGTTTGTACAGGAAGCACCATCAACACGTTTCTGTCTGTCCTAGGACATGTAAACATTCTCCCGTGGTTGCCAGGTCAGAGGAGATCAAGGGGTGAGTCAGAAGGAAGGAATTATTTTTTGCACTCCCATAGCAAATTAGCTTGGATTGAAGGAACCCCAGGGTTTTGACCCAAGGAAAATTCTGGTTTCATGGCATTAAACTTTTATATAAGGCCTGTGGTTGGCTCCTTGCTTCCTAACTGCCTGCAGCACAGCAGCTGCTGAGGTGTGCTGAAGGTCTGTAGTGATGCAGCTTCCTCAAGCACAAAAGAGAGGAAGGTTTCTAGCCTGTTTCATCTAAGCCACCAACATATTCTGGCAATTAAAACAGACTGATCTCAAGCTCCTCTTTTCCTGTGAATTGAATTAAAAATTATTATTTTTATCCCCAGGACTGCTCCCAAGGCAGCTAAGGTAACACCTGGTTTTAGTTTCTCATGACAAATCAGAGAGGGTTTTTTTCCAGGTTTTTTTCCTGTTCTGATGCAAAGACCTGGCCCTGTGAGCAGATTGCTAGGTGACTTCTCCTCACTGAAGCCTCTCCCTCCCTGATGTGCAGCCCCAAGACTCGCTCCTCCTGCTTCCCCACTTTGTGCGGCACTGAATTCCCAGCTCTCTCCTTCAGCCTCAATAATAAGAATAACGTCACTGGCAAAGCAGGCAGGAAGATGATACATGCAGAAGCAGTGACAAACACCTAAACATCTGACTTAGGGTTGTTAAAATGTCAGCCCATGGGCATGTGACAAACCCCACGTTCTGCATTCGTTTGCCAGAGGGAGGAACTGGAAATGGTGTTGGCTAATTTTCCTCCCCTGGACTGCCAGCACAAAGTGCTCCTTCAATATATTGTCAAAACAATATATTTTTTCTTAACCTAGAGTATCAGCACAGCTCTGAGCACGTATGTGCTGCTGTCTGCAGGTCATGTGGGTACATTCTACAAGGGATTTCCCAAGTGTTGCCAATGCTGCTGCCATAGGAGCAGGAGACAAAAATATTTGCACAGAGCCTGGGGGCAGGGTTTGCAGCCTGTGCCGTACAGTCCTCCTGCTCATAACTCTGGTCTCCCTTGCATATTTATTTCATTATTACCTCCCCCTGGGGAATTTATACCTCTACAGACTGATTTTTTTTAAATTTTTTTTTTTTTAACTTTAAGTGTGGACTCTGCATATCAAAGTCTCTTTGGTCAGAAAATTTGTGCTTTGTGGTCTGAATGGTGATTAAACCACAGATGGCATACCTGAGGGGCACTCATGCTTCTGATCTGCTTGCTGCCACCCATGGCACAGTCCCTGCCTGGTGTCTCTGCTGTATCCCTCGTGACTGGTCACCAGTTTCTCTTGGCACTGGATCTGTAGCACCGTCAGAGCCAGTATGGGCACATTGGTCTTGGATGAGGGCACAGGGTTAGTCACTCCCAGTAAACAATGTCTAATTGTGCAAATGTTTTCCTTTCCTCTAGGAAAGCATTCTGTATTGTGCATGCTGGGCTGCTGCCTTGCTGCTCTATTTTCTACAATTTCTTAATTTTTTTTGAATTTAAAAAAGCTGCTCTTTCTTACCACGCTTCTTGTATGGCCCAGCTTCAGCTAAAGTTGCTTAAAGGCATACAAATGATGTTCTGAGGAGATTAAGGGACACAATCACAGTTGGTGCATGATCAAATGCAGCAGCAAAGGACAACAGCCCAGACTCGCAATGCAGAGTTTGAGATCCATTTGTTCCAGCCAGTGACTGGGAGTGGCCTCTTGGGGAGGGGCATCATTGTTCCTGTGAAAACAAAGGAGTGACAGCAACAGTGGGGCCAGTGGGATGTTTCTGAAAACCGGTTTTCTCAAGTACTCCGTGTTTTAGGGGAACCTAAGGGTGGCACTGTTACCAAACAAGTTCATATTTCTTTTAAAAGGAGCCTGTGCAGCAGTGTGGGGAGGGAATTGCTTTAAGGAGATTTAATCCATGAACTGGGTAACAGACAGAGAGAGCTATGGGTGATGCTCATGTGTTAGAAAAACAAATTACAAATTTAGGGACTGATGTGCTTCAGTGCTCTTCGACCAGAGAGAGAAATTTGTTGTTGAGACCTGGACACAAGGAACGCAGAATTTATAATCAAAGACACATACAGAAACTGGAGATGAAGGAGAAAGTAACAAAGACAATTACTGAGATTCTCTTTATCTGGGAAAAAGAAATAAATAATAAAAAGACTAAAAATGTGGATTAATTTGCATTAGAAGCAATAAATAAATAACAATAGGTGATAGAATACTATTTAATGAAGATAACTCTGTAGCTTGTAAACCAATGAACACTGATTTCTTTGTTTGCTCAAATGTATAAATCGTTATAGGTTTGATAGCTGGCATGTTCTATGGAGCTATCCCCATGTACCCTAACACTGAATAAAGTTATGTTGACTTTCTACCCTAACAAACAGGTTAAAGAGTTTATTTCCCAGCTTTTGGTGCCAGTTTCTGGTACCCCAGATAGGACAAAGAGGTGCCAACTCAGTGAACCAGAGGAATCATCAGCACTCCAGTGCACATAAAAATATTTTCAGGGAGATCTTCCTGTTTCCTGGTCTGGTGAGTAGATCACTGCCCTTTCTGGGAAAAAGAATACAACATTACTTAAGGTACTTTATTTGAAGGTATTTTTCCTGCCCATAAGTTGCACTAATAGAAAGTTCGCAGTGTGAGGCTCAGAGGTTTTTGGGAAAGGTTCTAAAAAGTTGTGAAAGATTGTAAGAAGTTATAGAAAACTTGTAAAAGGTTTTAAAAGTGCTAAAAGGTTTTTCCTAAGATGGTAAGTATGGGAGTGGGGCTATCTTCACAGCTCCCACAAGAAGGGATCCCAAAGGGTTCCCCTTTGGGCTGTGTCCTAAGGAACTGGAAAAGGTTGAGGGTTTGGGAGGGATGAACCTCTGACATGAAAACAACTTGTTGAATATTGTAATCATTGGTGGCCAATACATAAACGTAATGGTTGTGAAAAGTGACCAGTTAATGGTTGTTAAAAGTGACTGCAAATTACAAACACCATTTTGTAAAGAATGCTGTTTTGTAAAAGGAAGGCAATGGACCACCTGCCCTATGCTGGTTTGGGGTTTTTTTTTTTTTTTTTTTTTTTTTTTTTTTTTTTTTTTTTTTGGTGTAGTTTTTTTTTTTGTTTTTTTTTTTTTGTTTTTTTTTTTTTTTTTTTTTTTTAATTGAGTTGTGGAATAATCCTGATTAGTGGAAGGAATGTATGCATGTGCCTAGAGATCTGATGGTGTGAGCATTAGGAGAGAAGGGATGGGAAGCCACTCAAAGGTGCTGCTCTGGCTGCAGTCCAGGCTGCATCCCCAGTGTCAAGCATGTGGCTGCAGGCTCCTGTGGCACAATGAGCTCGGTGAGTTTGTGCAGCTCAGCACTGGGGCTGCTCAGGGAGCATCATGTGGAAAGGCTTCACCTCAGACCTGGACTTGTGCTTTAGGATATTTACTGTTTCACAAGGACAAAGGAGTTCAGTCCAGGAAGGAAAAGAGGCTGTCTGTCCAGTCCTGAGCCCCTTTTTAAGAGAGAGCTGAGCCTGACTGCAGGAAGGGCTTTCAGGAACTGAAAGATGCTTTAATGTCTGCTCCTGCACTGGGACTTCTGGGACTACTGGGCTTTCTAGGCAGAATTGCTGCCCTGTAGAGCAGAGTCACCATCACGTGTTAAATGCCAGGACAGCTCTGGGTTTGCAGGCAGGACGAGCTGGATGTTCCCCCTGGAAAGCACTGTGAAGATTTCCAGGGAGTTTCTGGGCTTGACAGTACTTGACATATGTTCCGCAGACTCAAATGTCTCGGCTTGCTTCAGGCTTTTACTGTGGAGTAAACAAGAGCCTTCCAGGAAATGTTCTGCAGCTTGGTGCAGCCAGGCCTGCACAGCACTTCAGAGAGCAGCTGATAAACGAGGTCACTGCAACAGGTGTTCCACAAGCAGTTATAATTATTATTATTTCAAGGCCAGGCTGGACAGGGCTCTGAGCAACCTGGTCTAGCCAAAGGTGTCCCTGCCCATGGCAGGGGGGTTGGAACTCAATGATTTTTAAGGTCCCCTCCAATCCAAACCATTCTACAATTCTAAGACTGAAGAAAGGTGTAATAGCAGAAGGGACATAAACTTGTATGACACTTTACTTATTCCATTCCAGTTTATCACTTGCTAATGATACAGTTAATAATAACTAGACAACTTAGGAAGAAGTTTGTGACCTCAAAATCAAGACCCTCATTAAATTCCTTTAAATACAAAATTTTGGTGACTGGTCAAGGTCTGGGGCATCATCAAAGATGTTTTGGTTGTTTAATTTAGCTTCATTCTATCCCTGAAACTAATTTATCAACCTTCTCTAAATTTTTTTGTGGTTGTAATCTCAACAGCAGTTCAGTTCCTAAACATATTTGGGACCTAGTTCTAGTAGTTGGACCTTGTCCAACATTGTCCTTGTTCTTCTTATCTACAAAATAACTGTATTTTCTGTATTTCACAGGAAAAGAGACCAGCATATTAATTAAAGTGGGAATTTGGGTACTTCAGTGGGAAGGGCCATGCAGGCATTTCAAAAAGATGTGACCTATAACTTCATATCAACATAAACATATACATGCAATTTATTCATAGCTGAATGAATCACCATGTGATAATTAGTCTTGTGCTGCTGTAATGTTTTCAGGTGCTGAATCCAGGGTAGACACAACACTGATGTGGTTCAACACTCTCACCTTCTCCTGACAGCCTAGTCCAAGGTTTTACAGATGGGCCATACCTATGTTCATCCAGTTTCATTAATATTTCTGCATGGTTCAGCATATTTGTATTGACCAGGAGAGACTCACAAATTATTCAGTCTGAGAAATGTTTTGCGTGTTTTAAATGGTCTTACTTCAATTGATCTGGTTTTGACAGCAACATTAGGAATTAATAAATGATACTATATGAAATGCATTGAAAATATGATTGAGCTTTATTTCAGAGGTAGTGTTCTTGCTCCTCCCCTTGTTTGATCTGTTGGTACATATATAATATTTTTTAATTCAAATATAAGAGCTTGTGACTACCATTTCAGAATTGCTATACATCCCATTTAGAACCAGACTCTGTTCATTCTGTGTATCCTGCAGGGCATTAAGGGCACACTGTGTACATCATACTGTCTGTATCTATGCTGTCTTTCATTTACAAGCAGATTGTTTCCTTTTTTAATAATTTTTTATATTTACTATAAATGATTGGCAATTTCCAGAAGTTCGATGTTAATATTGGGTTGCAATAGACCTTTGCAAATGTCTTTTTTTTTTGTCCTTTTTCCTTTTTTTCTGTTTTTTTTTGGTTTTTTTTTTTTTTTCTGTTTTGAAGATCTCTTGCCATCCTGAGGAAACTTAGGCTAAAGGCAAGAGGAATGAGACTGCATCTGCAGGCACCCTGCAGATCACTAGCCTACAAAATGGCTCAGCACCCTGATCCTGCTGCCTGCTTATTCGTGCAAAGTGTGATTCTACTGTTGTGTGCATGTAATGAATGGGCTTGGAGATTGCAAATTATCTGAAGGAGGTGTCAAAGAGAGCCATTAGACTATGCTAGATCTGAAAATATTTTGAATTTTAGTTGCTTAACCCCCCCCTTCTCAATTGACTAAGGAAATTAATCTGAAATTCTGAAAGCCCTGCCCACCTGAATTAGTCTCTGCGTGCAGCTATCCTGTGTTTTTTGCTATCAGGTGAAAGCAGACATCCATCAGTGTCCTGGGAGGGCTGACTGGGCGTCCTTGCCCTCGGCGGGCGCCTGTGGCTTTTCCTCCGGCACCGGCTCCAGGTCCGGCACCTTGTGGCCCGCCTTGGCCACGGTGAACCTGCTCATGTGCAGCGCTTCTTCATACACAGGAGGGGTGTCAGGGGCACAGAGGGGCGGGGTGCCCTGGGCAGCGCTGTGCGAGTGGGCCACGGCTAAAATCCTCCTGGCAGCAGGCCCGAACACCGAGTGGAGAGCTGCAAGAGAGGAGACCAAAGCTGTTTGCCTCACCCTGAAGGCATTGTGTGGTTAGAGGAGGGCAGGGATACCCACAGGCCATAGGATCTTCTCTTCCCACAGCCAGAATGTTTTCCTTTTCCCGCTCCTTCAGCTTTCCCTAAAAGAGTATGTGTGTGAAATCCCGCCAGCAGCATCCCTCAGTTCCTGTCTCCTGAACTGCCACTGAACCCTTGTTCCACCCAAACACGTCTCACAGCTGACACCTCAGCTTGCAGCACGCACAGAGGTCGCTTTCCCTCCATCCTGCCATGAACTTCCCTCCCTGTGCCAGCCCCGAGGCGTCACCAGCTGGGCCTTACAGGGCAGCCCTCCCTTCGCAGGGTGCTGAGGGGCCCAGCATGGGGCAAGGCCAACTCACAGGTGATGGTGCTCTGCAGGGTGCTGTCATGGTCGAAGGCAATGACGGTGACCTCATAGGGCCGGGGGCCCGCCTCGTCCCCTGCCTGCTGGCACTGGAAGCAGCACCTGACGCACACAGAGACCAGGCCACACAGCAGCAGGAGCCCCCCGAGCACCAGCACCAGCCTGCAACCGGAGGGCACACACAATGAGGACAGAAAGGTTTTGTTTACAGGACACCTCCTAATGTCTCTGATTGCTTACAGCATGGCTAACCTCAAAGCTGAACAGTCACCTGGGGCTTTGTCCAGCTGAGTTTGAACAGTATCCAGGGATGCAGATCCATCATTCCCTCCAGGCACCTGTTCAAGTGCTGCACCATTGTCAGGGGAAGCATTTTTTACTCCTGTCTAATTAGAATTTTCCTGTCTTCAGTTTGGTTAGCTGCCTTATGTGCTTCTACTGAGCACCTCTGAGAAGTCTCTATTTTCTCTAAAGCTCCCCCCTGGGTAGTGGAAAACTGCAATTACTTTATCCCCTTAGCTTCCTCCAGGCTGAAGAAGCCTGGTTCTTTTTATTGGCTTTCCAGGGGACTGGCTTCAGTTTGCCAACATCTGTTTTGTACTAGGGGACCAAAACTAGAAATGCCAGACATCTTGTCATGAGTGACAAGCAGAGAGGAAAAATTGGACCTTGCAATCTTCTTCAGCCCTCCAGATGTTCAACAACTACCATCCTTCTTAATCTCATCCTGGTGGTAATAACTAAGAAATCAGACAGAACTTACTTTAAAAATCAGTTTTTTGAAAGGCATATGGTGCCATGAATAATTTATTAATAGTGTTCATATGACTAAATATGTGGAACAAAAAAGGAGGCGGGTGGGTCAACTTTTGTTAAAGGCAGTGAGATATCTGAGGGGTTGCCTTGCTCTTGAGGAGCTTTAGAGAATCCCAGGGAAAAGGAGGGGGTGGCATCACTCTTGAGCAGGTCACATTTAATCCCATCCTTTGCTACTGGAATTGTCTAGAGATGCAGATATTTAGAGTAAACATGTTGTCTTACCAGATATACCACAGATGGTTCCATTCTGTACCGGAACAGCTGAAGAGAAGAGGGTACAAAATAGTTATCTACAGAACACCAAATAAAGGCAAAGATCCCTATGGTACCCTGCTCCCTCTCCCCTCATGATCCTCACCCACTGCCCAGATTCCAGATGCCACAATGATGAAATACTCATTGTGCTTTGTGAGGACACAGCTGTCCAACCTCATCAATATCCCTGTTGGGTGAATTTCCCTTCTCTTGGCTTTATAGCTTGATTGTTTTATTAATATTTGTCCTTACCTAATTCCCTTTGCAAACCTTAGAGATCTGCATTCATGTTTGTTTTTTTCTTTTTTGTCAATATTTCATTTCCATTATTCTTAAAAATTATATCACTGATAAAAATATTCACCAAAGTGGTATATTTTAAACCATTTTTTCAAGGAAAGTTTGATTCTCAATTCATAATCCCAGTCAATTGAAATTACACCAGAAGGCTCCTAACTATTGCAGTAATGCAAATAGGCAGCAGGAGCAGTACCACACAATCAGCATGTTGATCAATAAAAATAGTAAGTTGTACAGTTCATAGTGACAGTAATGGTGATTTTACATGAATTTTTAATACAACTAAATAAGATTTTCTGGAAAATGTCAACCATCAGGTCATACCGCCCATGTCCACTATTGCCTTTTCTCTAAAGAAGAGCAAGATTGACAAATACTTAACAGTTCAGTGTTAAGGCAGCCTTCCTCACCTCTCACGTGGGGGAACTAGAAGGAGAAAAGCAGCAAAGACACAGCTAGAGTGAATGAAATCTTTGTCAAATGCATCTTGTATATCTTTCATATTATGAGTCTGGATCTCCTATTGTAAGGAAGCACTGTTATCTATCTTCCATTGTTTCTATTGTACATTTTGTGTAGATTTGAAGTTACTCTTATGAATACTCTTGTTTCATATATTAACTTCCTGTGGTCCTTCAAATCTTACTTAGTATTGTTCTGAACTTCATTATCACCACAACCTTTCTTTCCTCCACTACAAGCCATGTCATTCTCCATCTGTAGATCCTTCTCCATGCTCAAATATTAAGAACATTTAAATACCCTGCTTCCTATTATACCCACCCTGGTGAAAACTGCTCTGTCCCTCCAGTACTCCTGCCCTTTTCATTCCTTTTCCTTGGGTACCCTGATATCTGAGTTACCATCCCTGCAATAGGAGCAAATATTATCTTCTCTGTGTGTGCCTTTTAAATGTCCAGCTCTTTCTAATACCTGGGAAATTATTATTCCTAATGGCCCTCCATCTTTCCAAGGTAACTCCATAGCTGAGCAGAGACCCCATGAAGAGGAAAGTCAAAGATGACTTACCCATAAGATACTCCCTACAGCAAAGCAGATCACGTCTGAGTTATGCATCTCTGGAAGGTGCTTCTGTGGCCTCTTGGTGTTTCAAGCTGCTTGGAGTCTTCTTGTCCTTTCTACTTTCAGTTCATCCTCACCAGTCCAGTGGCCAGGAGAAGGAGCAGCTTCTGTGCTGTGTATTGAATCCTACTCTGCTTCTTTCTGCCCTTCAGTTTTTGCTTTCCCTCTTTTCCTTTTTATCACTGGCAATTCCTGATTTTTTTGCCTGTCAGTTTTTGTTATTCTATTGGCCTGGTTCTCTTCCTCTTTTGAAGGGATTTCTAAACCCTTCCAGTCAGATCAGGAGAAGAGCAGTGGCTACAGGTTCTTACTTTAGATGTTTAACTAGTTCAGTGAAGGGCATCATAAGATCTCTGTGGGCCTGACCCTTCCCTTCTATGAGCAGAAAGGGTCTCTGAGTTTGTTCATTCCCAATTATTTCTCTCCCCGCCCCTACCCTGAGGGGAGTGGGTTGAAGGTCATGTTACTGACCTGTTTAATTGGAGTTCAGATTCCTCTCCATCCTCCAGTACCTTTCCTACTCCTGCACTCACATTGTCCTACCTCTGACCATCCAATCTATTGACTTGGAAGTGAAATAATTCGCCATATAATAACTATATCCAGATAGATATAAATATATGCATGCAGTTACATGCATATAAACATATATATGTGTATATATATGCAACATCTATGTATGCACATTAATATATATATATTAATATGCAGCAACTCTGGTACTTCCCATTTTAAGACTCTGCCATCATCCCTCTTACCTGTTCATGTCTTGTTCATGTCCTGCATTCCTGCATTCCTGCAGCTGAGAGTCTGTTCACTCACAGGTCCCTGTTCACTCCAGGTCCCACTCCCAAACTTCCTGCAAGGCCAGATAAATCCCCCTCAATCCCTTGCAGCAGAGGGATTACACGTTGATTCTCCTGTCCTGGATACTATTAATCCTACAGCTGGTTATATTCACAGGCTTCATTGAATGGCCCATTAATTTTCTCTGTCTTGTAGAATTGCTTAAAATTTCTGTTAGTGCTCATGGCTATGCGCAGTGTTATCACAGTCATGTAATTGGGTTCTCCTAATCTTTCTCTTTTGAAAAGCTGGGACAGAAAAAATACTCTGCAGTAATGTGTAACTATTTGTGTTTGGGAACCACCTAGGACTGGTGCATAAATGTTTGTTGAAGGCAGGACAGCAGCTAGTGAGACATGTTGCCCCTTGTTGCAATCACAGCCCTTTCACATTAAACTGGTGAATCATTAGCCCTGGTGGTGCATTTTAGAGTTGCAGAGCAGAACCAATGGATTCATGAACTCAATGTTTTCTCCCAAGGCAGGCTAAAACCCATTTGCCATTCTCTAATTATAAAAGCAGTAGTGCAGTATAAACATGCCTTAGCAGTAGTTTATCCATCCATCCATCCATCCATCCATCCATCCATCCATCCATCCATCCATCCATCCATCCATCCATCCATCCATCTCTACTGGAAGGAGGTTTCTAATGTACAGCTAACAAAGAAAGAAAGAAACATGACCTGCTGACATTGTATTTCTATAGGAATTGACCAAGTCTTTAGGTGTCCTTCTCCTAAATTCTTTGTGCACTATCGAAGTCTTAGAAGGAAAGTCCCAGCAGAACTGTAAAATAGCCTTTCTTGTATGCATGGCTTTTGAAACTGGTGGAATTCAATGTGGAAAAGAAGTACAAACCACTAATGTTCCCAGGGCTTCTTCTTATCAGTGTGATAATTCAACAGATCATGATTTTAGCTGAAATGATTTTAACTGAAATATGATAATCTCAAATTCTGGGATGATCCAAATGCAGAAACAGCTGGAAAAGTGACAAAAAATTCCCTAAAGAAAAAGCTGCATGTGACATGAAACAGTGACCCCTCCAAAAGGGGTCGTAATTAATTCTTGCTGAAACTTATTGATTACTCTTCTTCAATTTATATGGCATTGCTATTAACACTCTGCTTCCAGTGTTACAAAAAATAGGTAAAAATGCAAACTCTTTAACACCACTGTAGCATTAAGAAGCAGGCATTATTTATTTGGCTGGATGCATGTGGGGATATCCTCTGGAATATTGTGCATGCTGAATACAGAAAAAGCTCCTATTTAGAGGCTTTATTTTGCACACATATTCATTGATTTTCCTGGAATAAACATACATTTGATAATCATTTCTCCAAAATGATTAACATATTTTCCCTCCTCTCTGCAGATGTGTTTTTCTGTCCTGGGGGTCTTTTTGGTGGTCCCTGGTGGCTGGTGATCCCAAAGTCAAACCTGACTGCCTGGTGAACTGATAAAAGTTGGCACAACTGGTCTGGCTCCTCTCCAGTTCTTCTTCCTACAGAATGGGCATGGTGCAGTTCCATAGGCCAGTGGTTTTTCAGGAATGATCATTGTCTTGGCCCACCAGGTGCAAACAATTTTTCATCTGGCAACATTCTGCCCTTAAGCCTTGTGAAGGTGTTCCAGGAGGTGGCCTTTTCTTGCTTATGGGATTGTTTTTTAAACAAATTGGACATTGCACTGTAACAGATTTTTCTATTTCAGTCATTCCCAAATTAAGTACAGAGTTTTGGAGACTAGATGTCAGGGACTCAGTTCCCCTGAGGGATTTGTTGCGTTCTTTTTCCATTACTTTCCTCCTTACAGGAAGTGGAACTATAACCTCCTGGCTGTTTGTTACCCACCATCCCTCTTGGATCTTAGTGGCTTTTGCATATTTTCTAAATATTGATCTTCATTGTCAGAATTAGCCTTCAATTAAGTCAATTTATTTTTGTGGCACTAACACTAAAAGAAGGTTGGGATGCCTTTTTCAGCTGCTTCTCAAGCTGCTGTGTCTGCCAGTCTGTTTCCCACTCTAACATTAGTTTGTCCAGATTGAAGTGTTTTACAATGCATCACTGCCACCTCCTTTGGTTTTTTAACTTCTTTCAGAAGTTGTAAAATTTCTTCTCTGTGTTGAATAGATGATCCTTGAGCCAATAGCAGTCCTCTTCCTTTGCTTATGGCTCCATGGGCATGAATCACAACAAATGCATATCTAGAATCAATCCAGATATTCACTCTTTTGCCCACTGCCAAGTTCAATGCTTGTTTTAGTGCTATTATCCCTGCTTTTTGGTCTGATGTATTAACTGGTAAAGACTGAGCTTCTAATAGCTCACTGGCAGTCACCACTGCCTATCCTGCCATCCATTTCCCATCTTTTATGAAACTCCTGCCATCTGTAAATAATTCTAAATCAGGACTCCCTATTGGTTCATTCTGCAAGCGGGTTCTGCTGGAATATACCTGTTCCATGGTTTGGAGACAATCCTGTGTCAGGGCTCCCTCACCTACTGCCTTTGGATCAAGGAAAACTGCTGGATTCATGGCTGCTGTCATCTTTAACTCCACGTCATCCTGTTCCACGAGCACAACTTGGTATCTGAGCATCCTGCTGGGACAGCCAATGCCCCTCTTTTTGCTCCAATATGGATGTCACCATGTGAGGGACAAAAGCAGGGATGTGCTGTCCAGCCCTGAGCTTCCTGGCCCCTTGGATCAGGAGAACAGTTGCAGCAATCTCTTGCAAGCATCCCAGCCATCCTCTGCTCATGTTGTCCAGCTGTTTGGAGAAATAGCCAACAGGTCTCCTCCAGGTTCCCAGCTTCTGCATCAGGACCCCCAGGTCCCCTCAGGTTATCTGAACATCCCATTTTCCCCAGAACTCTCTCCCCAACAAGGGGACTGGGCATTAATGCATGTATAGAAATTGATGAGTAGTGCAGTTCTTTCCTAATTTAAATTTCATGGGCTGTAAAAATGACCAAGTTTCACTTTTCTCTGTAGCACCAGTTATATTTACATTTACCACGTGTACCAATTTACATTTAACTACCAGCAATTTGCAATTTACAATTTACCAGTTTACATTTACCACATCTTTACTGAGTTTTCCTTTACCTGTATTCAATACAGAATAAGTTGCCCCTGTACTTATCAAAAATTCCACTTCTTCTTTCCCAGCCTCAGGGGTTCAGCTGGGGTAGAAACCCCCGTTTCCCTTCAATCTCCATCTTCTCTGTTAACAGCCTGCAAGGCAGGGTCCAGCTCCTCAGCCTGCGGCCATTCCCGCTTCCAAGGCCCCTTTTCCCTTTTCCTTACCAGTGTGCTCTGGTTTTCCTCTAATCCTTGGCCGGGAGGTGATGGATTCTTCAGCCTCTCCTTCCTCTTTCTCCTGCCCTGTTGGGCGGTCCCTTAGCACCCTCTAGAGTTCCAAGTAGGTTTTTGTGGCTCTACCTTTCCTTTCCAGCCTGTCACATTTCCTTTTCTCGACCTATCTCTGTTTTAATATGCTTTCCAAGCTTCATCTAACAACTTTCTTGAGTCACACCACTCCGGTTCTTCCATTTTCTGGAGTTTGTTTCTAATATCTAGAGTCGAATGTGCTATAAAGAAGTTATATTTCTATGTTTAGAAACTATTTCAATCTTTACAGAAACTATAAAGATAGTTTCTAACTGCATAGCCTCCTCTAGATTCTCAGGATCCAGATTAGTGTATTTTCTGGCAGTCACCTTCCATCATTTGATGAAAGTCACAGTCCTGTCCTGCTTTACCTCAAACAGTTTTGACCAGTTCATGGCTTTCAGTCCTGCAAGCTTCACACCAAATAATGCCCATCAGTGGTACCTTGCCAAGTGCTCTCCAGCCCAGGTAAATTAGGGCCCCACCTTGGGTCTGCTGAAGGAAAATTTTGATCTACAGTTGCATCTAAGTCTCCATGAGCATGTGCCTCCTCCACCTGCTTTCTACACCATCTTTTTTTCTGTACTAACCAATGTTAACTAATAAATCATCACTTGTATATCATTTCAGTCAGGATTTGAGTCCTACTTATGGCTCCTGGTGTAATTCCAGCTGTTTGGGTCAGCCCTGGTTTAGCAGTTACAGGATCACAGGATCATTTGGTTGGAAAGAGCCTCTGAGACCAGCCAGTCCAACCTGTGACTGATCACCACCCTATCAACCAGACCACGGCAGTAAGTGCCATGTCCAGTCTTTCTTTAAACACCTCCTGAGACAGTGACTCCATCACCTCCCTGGACAGTTCCTTCCACTCCAACCTCACCAAATTACTTTTAGATTTTTCCACATGTCAAGATAAGGACAGTCCCTTGCTTTCTGCCTTCTTTCCTTTTCTCCACTGCTTTAGCTTGAACTTTTTAATAAAATTGCCCCCAGCCAACCATGCAGACAAATGGTGTACGAAATTATCCTGTGAAGTGAGACCAGAAAGGCTTTGGCAAACCCTGTTTTTAGATGCTGCTCCTAAAAGCTGCAGAGAACACAGGGTGTTGAAGAAACCAAGCTTTTCCCTTCAGTGACTGATAGTGAAGCAGTGCCACATGTTGTGCTAATTCCACATGTTGTGCTAATTTCACATGTTGGGCTAATTCCACGTTGTGCTAATTCCCTTGACTCAGCCACATAGCACAAAGGAAAGCAAGAACAAGAGTTGCCTGGCATAGTCCCCAAAAAGCAAGACAGCAGCTAGTGCAAAATAATGAAAAAAGTGCAGTTTTATATAGCTAGAGACAAATGAAGTGAGCTTTAAGCCCACCAACCAATTTGAAATGACTGCATATGCCAGTGTCCATGAATCCGGAAAAGTCAGAGCTCAGGATCAAACAAATTCACTGTGAGCTCATCCATGAGGGCCATCACAAGGGGAAAAATATACTGTACATATCCAGGCTCATGTTACAGCTTCAGTGGTGCTACTCCTGTGCTTTCTGCTGCAATTCAGACCACAAGGAGGGTTCACACACCGAGTAAAATGAAGAAATAAAGATGCAGGGGAACAACTATGGGGTGCAGTCGATTAACTTTTCCCATGAGTCTGGGAAATGATGCTGATGTTGCTTTTCTTGGGGGCACAGAAGGAAACTCCGACCTGAAACCAGCAGTTCAATGGGTGCATCAGTTAGTTATTTATGGTTGAGCTATATGTGTCAGATGGCAACAGGTAAAAGCACAGTTCATTTCTCTGGTGCTGTAAGGACAATGCTTTCATAAGTATAAGAGCATCCACAGGTCAGCACAGCCCCCCTTGATTTGTGATCCTCCTTTTGAGTTTCAGTAAATGTGATGCCTCTGAAGTCCAGCCCTATTTAGGACACAGGGTTTTACTTCATTCTGTTTGTACAAGGTGTACAACACAAAATGTAAAGGGCCTCCTGAAGGAAAGGAATTGACTGAAAATGCACTGTCTTGCCTATCTGGGTTGTGATGTGGTTGTTTCATGCAGAATGGTCAAGGTCCCCTCTGCTGATAGCAGGAAGCTGATCTTGCTTCTTCAGGGAAACTGCTCCCAGAGATTTCTAAGCACAGAGGAAAATCAGCAACTTTCTAGACTAAGGTGACTACCCTATCTGGGACTTTTGTAACATCTAAAACTAGACTCCAGTCTGGTTTTCCATGCTCTCATATGGAAGCAGATTTGAATTTACACCTCCCTCCTCTGCAGGGGAAGAGCAGGAGGCAAAGAACTGGCATCCTATGTGATTTCATAGGGAGAAAGCTTGGAGTTTCTGGACAAATAATATCTGAGACTCTTGGACAGCACAAACTGCAGACTTTCCCTCTGTATTTACACCCATAGATTAAAATAATCTATCTCCTCAGCTACACAGGTAGTACCAAACCTTCTGGGAACAAGGATGTGCAACAAGTCTGATGTCCCGAAAATCTGTGAATACAAATATGCCGCAGACATCTTTTCATTAAAATCCTTTCATTAGGATTTTTCCTGCTGAAGCGGAGAAGTTTCAGCAACAAGATGTAAACAATGGTTTGCTGCTGCTGTGGAATGCAACAGGTCCACCTGTGATTGGCCCATCCTGGATGTTTACAATTAATGGCCAATCAAGGACTGAGCTCTCTCTGGGACAGAGTTGGAGAGAGCTCCTTTGTTATCATTCTTTTCTATTCTATTCTTAGGTTAGCCAGCTTCTGAAGAAGCCTTTTCTTTTCTATTCCTTTTAGTATAGTAATAATGTAGTATATATATCATAAAATAATAAATCAAGCCTTCTGATCATGGAGTCAACATGAAAACCCCTGTGACCACGGTCACACAAATATGTTGCCAGATGGGCAATCAGGTACTATGGAGTACAGGTCTCACCTGCCTTTAGGATAGATATGCCCTGTTTTACTAAAGATGTGGAGCAGATGAAGTGGGGAATGCTCAGAGCCCCATCCAGCCTGGCCTTGGACACTTCCAGGGATAAGGCAGCCACACCTGCTCTGGGCAACCTGTGCCAAGGCCTCCGCACTCTTTAAACTGAATAATTTCTTGCAAGTATCTAATCTAAACCCAGTCCTTATCTGAACTATTCCCCAAGTTGTGGTCAGCAAAAAGAAATTAGCATTTCTAGAGCACAATATATTTCAGTCTTTTGTCGATTTCTAAATTAAGTGAGCTGTGTCCTTTGTCATTACTGGTCAAAGTCTGCTGAGAGTGACCGTGCTGGATCTCCTCTGTACACACCTTGCAGGCTGTTCCCAGTTATCACAGAGGGAGCTTTAGTGTCCCCTTGGACACTAAAGTTGGGCAAAATGAACTCAGTGTGTCTGGCTATTTGTTCCTGTCTTTTAAGGAGTGTTTGCAAACTGCCTTGTTTGCTTTTCAGAAATGCTTTGGCTTCTTCTCACCTTGGCCTGCCTTTAGCTAAAAATGATATTTAGATAATTGATTTATGCCAAATACATGCATCCTTTCCTGCACATTGAAAAAAAAAAAGCAGGAGAAAAAAAAAAGACAAGATTGTCCTTTGGGTTACTAAAAAGCATTAGAAATATAACAAGCACTTATAAGCAATTTCAGGCCACTTCTTTTTTTCCCTTTTTCATCTCTCCACTTGATTGTTTTGCTAGGGTTTTATTCTGTGTCTTACCAGATCAATACCACATCTAGTTAAAATACACACAGCCTTCTAAAAGTAGGAGTAGGGAAAGGGGAAGAGAGCTAGGACTTCAAAGCTCTCCAACTAGTGTTATGGAAATAAACACCCACCTGCCAAATTAACTCCCCAAATTCAGCTTTGTCTGTGAAAGGCCATAACAAGGTGCCATGAACCACTGCTTTGAAGTGAATAACACCTGATCCTTCTGACTTGAGATCTTTTGACTGACAAGTTCTGTGCTGATATCCCTGTGCCACCTCTGCTGTGCAAACAGGGGAAAGGCCACAGAGATCCAGCTTCTCCTGAGTCAAGGACTGAACCTGAGAGTCCTGACCACAAGTCCAGTAAAACCCACAGCCTGAAAAATGCTTCAGGCTCACACAGGAGAGAATCTGAATTAATATTTTAAATGCTGAGTGGTTTTCCTGCTAAAACCTTTCTTTCTGCAGGAGATGGGTAGATGGGAAATAAAATTTTCCCAGCTTCTCTGGCACTTTCTGGATGCCTCAAAGCACAATCTGCTGTGTGGGCAGCCAGGGAATATTTTGAAGGGGTAGAGCAGATAATCTATAAGCTTTAGTGTAGGGAGTAACGATGTCAAACAAAGTGTTTGCAAAGGCCCAGCCTCCATGATCTCTCCCAATGGGCTCAAGTGGAAGAAAATTGATTGTCTTTCTCACCTATCCCCTCAGCTGAGCTCCTGCTTTCTGAGAAGCACTTCTCAGAGACAGGTACCTTGGGAAATGATGATGCCAGGCAGAGCACTGGACAGCCAGCAGCTTGTTTTATCCATGTGTATGCCTTTGGATGTCAGGCTGAATAATTCAACTGGCCTGGTGCTCCTTTGGCTCATGTGCTAATGCCATCAGTCAATGCCATCAACTCAATGCAAGTTAGCTCAGAAAGAAGCTTTGCACAAGACACGCCTGAAGTTAGAAATTCAGGTAGAAATAATTCAAGATAACTGATGACTAAAATATATGTTATGTCAATAATATGTCAGATAGCTGGCTCAGTTACCCTGGTGGCTGGCTGGACATCTCTTGGTGCCTGAACTGATGTCAGTGAAAAAGAGATTTACTTTCTTTCTGGAGGCAGAGACAGGCCTGCCATGGATGGATGAAGGGAGACCACTATTCAGGATATGTGGGAAGAGAATTAAGGTTATTTGGACTGAGCACTTAAAGGACCGGTCAGCCTGAGTCAGTGAATTATAGGGAATGGTCTCCAAATAAAAGAGGAACAGATCTATATTTCCATTGAATCAAATGAATATGAGGGCTTTTTTTTCATTTCAGGCTTTGGAAGATGCCTCTGCTTTGGAGATCTGCCTGGTGCAGGTCACCAGTCAGCTTTTCAAAAAGCTTTTATTGCATTTTGGACAAGAAAACAAATGGAGCCCCCTGAAAACAAACAAAAATTAATAGCAAAACAACCCTCCAGAGCAAGGAATAGAGATTGCTGAATCTGATCTCACCGTGGTTCCTTTTGCTCTAATATGAAAGAAGTAGTAACTCAGATATTGGTATTTCTACTCTTCAGTATTTAACTCTGACCGTGTTCACAGGGGTCTTAGGATGAGGGAAGAGACAAAGATCTGACTCCATGTTTCAGAAGGTTGATTTATTATTTTATCATATATATTACATTAAAACTATACCAAAAGAATAGAAGAGGGGATTTCATCAGAAGGCTAGCTAAGAATAGAATAAGAAAGAATGATAATAAAGGTTTGTGGCTCGGGCTCTCTGTCCAAGCCAGCTGGGCTGTGATCGGCCATTAATTACAAACATCCAACACCAGCCAATCAAAGATCCACCTGTTGCATTCCACAGCAGCAGATGATCAATATTTACATTTTGTTCCTGAGGCCTCTCAGCTTCTCAGGAGGAAAAATCCTATGGAAAGAATTTCCCATAAAAGATGTCTGCGACATTTAACTTTAGGTTTTTTTCTCATTTTTTCAAATAAACCCGCTTACCCAGTATGAAACATTTTTGTCTTAGTTCCCTGTAAATTCTGATTCATGCAATTATCCTAAGCTTACACTGATGTGTGATGTTTCACTTTCAAGGATACCATTCTAAGCCCACCAGACTGCTTCTAAAAGCATTCATAGCTGTCAAATCAAATACAAGTCAAGTGATTGATCTTCTAGCTAGCAGCTGCAGTATCCTCCAGAAGATCATACAGGACTTAGGTCCCAAAAGCTTCTTGCTCTTTTCAAGCGCAAAATCATCCTGCCCGTGATCCTGTACTACAGGGCACCATCATTTATATTTTCAGTGTATGACAAAAATACAATTTAAATATTGATTCCAAGTGTTTTAAATCCTTCATTCTCTTGAAGTTTGTTTGCATAATAGTGGATTATAGAGTAAAGCTAAAAATAGTGTCATTTAAATTAGGGTTTTTCTGGGTTGAAAAATGAAACAAAGCATTTGTCAATGTTTCTCATTTTCTAGAGTTTTAATAATGATCCCCAAATCTAAGACAGTCACAATTTTCTCATTTGCTGCATAGTTAACCCTTCACATTCAGGGCAGTACCAACATAGTGACACTGAAAAAGACTGAAGCTGGTCTGGACACTGTCCTGGATATCCAAGCAAATTGTATTCCATTTGCCATCTGTATGGCAGTTGCCTTCTGTTAAGTGGGCAGTTTTCCTTATCTCTTCCACAAGCACTCCTCCCTCAGGAGAGGACATCTGCTGATAACAGGCTTTTGAATGTCCCTGCATGGCTGATAAGAACTACAGCATCCCATTGTGAGATGTGAGCCCAGAGGGAGGAGCCAAGCATTCCTAGCTGGATATAATCATGAGATTCTGGAACAACAGCACTTCTTCTCCACTGGATTTTCCCAGAGGAACAGCTGCACCTTCCACTGAATCTTCAATGGAAGACTACAGCCTTCTACAGGATCCCTGCTCCAATGGAACCACACCTGACATTCCAGGAGGACTGCAGCCACAATTCCAATTGGACTGCTACCAACACCCTGACCAACAAGGTGCCGGGTTGTGTTCTGACTCTGTCAGTATTGTTTTGGATTACTGCATTGTTTATTTTATCTTTTTATTTTCTTCCCTATTAAAGAACTGTTATTTTTTGCTCCCATATTTTTTGCCTGAGAGCCCCTTAATTTAAAATTTACAGCAATTTGGAGGGAGGAGGTTTACATTTTCCATTTTGAGGGAGGCTTCTGCCTTTCTCAGCAGATACCGGTCTTTCAAAACCAAGACAGACACATTCTGTTCAAAATGCCCACACTGAATGTGTGCAGGAAGACATTTTAAGGTGCTTTTGGTAAGGCCTTTTTACCTATGATTTGAATAGTCCAAAGGGCTATGTCGTGTTATCAAATATAAATTACACATGGGTAACACAGAGGTGATAGGTAGGAACCAGATAAAGGAAGCCACAGGCTGCCTCTGTCAGTATTGTTTGAGAGGGTCATAAATGCTGTCAGGTCCAGATTCCTTCAATTATGCAAAACTTGAAGTAGCTTTTAAATGATGAAATTCATACCAGTGTACATTTATTGGCAAAGGGTTCAGGAAAAAGAAGAGCTGGGGATTATGAGGACTGCAGCTAACCAGAAAGAGAGGGGAGAAGAGCAGAGGTGTGGCTGAGGTTGGTGTGGACAGGAGAGTGGCAGGGGAAAGCTACTGATGGGTCTGAAACTGGAATCCTGCATGCGCTGGTGGGGAAAGTCTCAGTTGTAAGGAAGGGAATGGAAGCATCTCTCCAAAGCAGGATTATGGCTGAACCATCCTTCTCTCTCTCTCTGCTGATTTGAAATCTGGAGTTCTCCTGGCTAACAAGGGAATGGGCTGACCCACTGTCACTGCCCACTGCACACGAGCTGCTCTCTGGAGAAACTCACAGCCTGCTTGTGCTGTGGATGTCCACGGAGACCTCACTGACTCTGCACCTGCTCGTCTATAAAGAGACAAAGGGCCTTAGCCTTGGGGCCTTGGACACTTCTCCAAGACCTCCAGACAAGTTATAATAGTCTTGTACATCCCTGGGGCTTGCAGCTCTCATTCCTTTCCTCACATGAAAGAGCACAAGGACTTTCAGAGGTGCTGAGTCAGAGGAGAGATGTAGCAGCTGAAGTGCCTGATTTTACATCCTCTAACAACCCTCTGGCTCTCATCTGCCTCTACAGCAGCAAGAAGTGTCAGAGGCAGAATTTCACTTCCTCAGCTTCAGAAGACAAACATGTTCAGGAACTTAAATTTACTTTCTTATTCATATTACTTGGTATTTCTATTGTTATCTAAACCCAGGATCATCACATTCCAGAGCTTGAAATGGAGAGATTAGGAATTGCATTCAACCCTAATGTTTGCCACACCACATTTTATACATTTATTAAAGAAGGAATGTCTGTTATACTATTTGTTGCTGGTCAGCAGAAATATGCCTTTATTATAGAACTGGCCTCTGTTCACTAATCAAATAAATACCATACATATACCTTAGGGGCTATTTAAAAATTAATTCAAGTCAATCAAAGTGTAATCTATTTACTTAAAGCCAAACAGTGGCAAAATGTCCAGCACAAAAGGCCCACCTCTAGATTTATGTCTCAAAAATTAATAAGCATTTATTTTGCATTAAGGTGCATGATATTGGCTGGCTGCACCATTTTTCCCCTGCACTTCTCTTTCACATTTAATCAAAAAGAACTGAAAAATATCTTGGAGATTTGAATCCATCTTCATCAGTTGAATGATATAACCACTACTTGTGCTGCCAGATAACGAGGGCAGACCTGTTCTGCCAGATCCTTCACTGCCATCAGGATAAATTACTTTACAAGCTTAAATAAAGGAAATAGACCTACTAACTCTGTAAGATGTTTGCACAAATCATAAATATTTATTTGACCATCTCTCTGATTTTCAGAATAAAAGAAAATCCAGATTGCATTTACATCAATTCATTTAATATATTCATATGTTCATTTCCCCATTCTAAAGTCATGTCTTTCATAGATGTGTGTGACTTCAGCATACACATTTAAAGAAGTCTTGCACATAATTATTTCATGTTATATTCAGCCATCAACAATTGTTGCAAAGTGACATTACTGCAATTGATAACATTTAATATTTTTATTCTTATCCAAAACCCCACCTATTTTTCCATCAGTCAGACATAGTAAAGAAAAATCCAGACCCTGCTATCCACGCTAAACACACTGCTCCCAATAAATTCAGTGTTATTTCCAAGTTTCTAAGGACAAAACACAGGACAGAGCCTAGAGTTACATTCATGCAAGAATGGAAGAAATCCTTTTTTAATTAGGTGTAAGGATTTGAGGGAAAATGCTGGACACACTTGAAACTGTGAAGAAGTATGAGGCTGTATTTTGATATTTATATTTGCTGTCTGTATTTTATTTCATTGTAAGGATAATTTTAGGAATCTGACTGCAATCCAATATGTAGAAATTAACTAAATGTTCTTTCTCTTCCATTAACTTTTCTTTTTATCTCTCAGCCAGCTCCATTTTCTTTCTCTTTGTATAATAATGATAACAGAATGGTACGAGTATAAGAAGTAAGGATCTGAAAATGCAGAAAATTGAGGACAATTTTCTGAAAAGCAGCCAGAATTCCAGATTTCTAATGCTGGCACTAACTAGCTCAATTTTGCATTTAACTTGTTGGTCTTCAGAAGCATTTTCATTTCTTCAGGAAAAAAACCCTAAACAACAAACTCATGAAGTTGTTACCGAGCTGACAGCAAGAGAGAATTTTGCAGAAGTCTGCTGGTTGAAGTGCATCTGAAGAAATTATGCATTCAGGCAGGTAAATGAGGTGTTTCTGTTGTGAATGGAAGTTTCTGGAACTGGCTGCATGAAAGCCAGTGAGTCAACAAGTTGAAAAAAAAAAAAAGAAAACACAGATAATCCCATATTACACCTTAATCACATCATTTATTACAGAAAGATAACTCTGGAAAAAGAGAGACAGCCAAGGTGAAATATTAATCTTGAGGACCTGGATGACATCTAGAAGGTCCTAATGTAGATCCATGAATTGAAAGGTTGATGTGGATGTTGGCCCAGCAGTCTTTAAAGGTTTTTAGCCTTGTTAATCTGGACTGGAACCCTCTTTCTCAATAATGTAAAATGAGGATCATTGTTTCAGCTAAGTTACATCATGACATTTGTGATGTGGTTCCATACAAGACATTGCTCCTTAATTATATTCTAAAAGTTACAAAGGTGTTGGACGCCTTATCCAAGACTTTCGGGGCTGAAAATAATCATTCATTAGTGGTAACAGGGAAGACACTCCACTGTGCATCAGTGAACTTTTGGCATTTTCTTGTATACTCTGCAGAAGAAAAATGGAATTGTTAATGAAAAAAAAAATTACCTAGGTGGAGCAGTAGTTGGTTTTGGAGTGATTGTTCTCTTATTTCTTATTTAGGTGGAAATTTTGCACTTAACATCCACTCAGAAAGATCTTGCAATGGCTTGATCTTGCAATATTTTGACTCCATTTATTTTACTGAAGTTGTCACTGATTTCTCCTCTCTGTGTGACGAGGGACAGGACCTGAGGGCATGGCTGGAGCTGTGTCAGGGGAGGGTCAGGGTGGATATCAGGGAAAGGTTCTTCCCCCAGAGGGTGCTGGGGCACTGGACAGGCTCCCCAGGAATGGTCACAGCCCCAAGGCTGCCAGAGCTGCAGGAGATGCACAGGGTGGTTGGGATTGTTGGGGTGTCTCTTCTGAGGGAAAAACTCAAACCCACAGAATAGCTACTGGACTTGGTGAATTTATATATTCTATAAATATAGATTCATAAATGGAAACAGTATCTAATAACCAGACAGAAGGGGTTAATTAGTTAGATTCAACTTAATGTTCCTTCCCAATTTCAGACACCTGTTAGAGAAAAAGGGCTGTTAAACCTGCAGATTACAACCATGAACATGTCAACCCAGAGAGGAGCTGAGCTGGCCTAAAATCAGCCTGGTTCCTGGACTCATGGAAAGGATCTCTAGCATCATCAAGTCCAACCATCAACCCAGCACCACCACCACGTTTGTCAGTGACCATGTCCTCAAGTGCCACATCCACGTTTTTTGAGCATTCCAGGAGGCTGACTCCATCACCTCCTTTGGCAATCTGTTCCTCTTCTACTACTTGATAAGATGTTCCATTAAAAAAAATTGCCTATTATCTAATCTAAATCACCCCTGCTGCAAATTGAGGCCACTTCCTCTTGTCTTGCCACTTCTTACCTGGGAGAAGAGACTGATCCCCACCTGGCTACAACCTCCTTTCAGGGGTGTTTGGAGAGCACCAAGGTCACCCTGAGCTTCCTTTTCTCCAGACTAAAAGAGAAAAGGCTACTCCCTCCTTCTCATGGGACTTGTGCTCTTCACCAGCTTCCTTGTCCTTCTTTGGACATGTTCCAGCCTCTTTGGATACACTCCAGGCAGCAATTCCCAGGGCAATTCTGTCATGGACAGTGCACAGGCAGACTGTGCCAGTCCTGCTTTGTGTGCTGTGTTAGCCCAGCAGGATCCTGATCACACCTGGGGTCTCTGAGAGCAGCAGGTATTTAGCTCCTGGAGCTGGACAGCCAGCAGCCCACTCCTCATGGCATTCTGCTGCCCAAACCCGCAGTCATCCTCCCCCTTTGTCCCTGCTTGTTGCAAGAGTTATGGTGGAAACAAATTCCAAAGAGACTGGGACCCACTGAGTCTTCTGCACTGTACGTTGTAAATCTTGTCATACTTTCTCTTAGGAAGAGCGTGCACAGAAAATCCAGGTAAGACAAATGATGGCTTTTAAGCCATTTACATTTCAGCACCTCCCAGAAAGGCACAGAAAAAACAAGGTAGGTTGATTCATGACTGTTCCCATTTGGAAAAATCTCTTTTCTAAATCAGCAGTGAGACACAGAGTATAACTGACAATAATTAGCTGCCAGGAAAGGAATGGCCCAAGTGACTTCCTTGTCCTTTTGAATGAAGACTTCAAGCATGACTAGATGGAAAATACAGCTCTGTGCAACAGGCTGTCAATATCTGATCAGGTGCAACTGCGTGAAATTACACTGTGTGTTAGACTTGTGGTTCCACTCCAGGGGCTATGGAGCCATTTGTACCTTTTAATCTAAACCAAAATGCTATCTCCAATGATGGGAGGAGTTATGAGCTGTGCTCCATCTCGGGAAAAGGGCTGGACAGCTGTACAACATCTGTTTGAAAGTTTCCTTTAGAACCATAAAAAGCTGAGTTTTTTTTTCACTCTGTCCAATATTAAGACTAAAAAACTGTGTGGGAGAGAATCCTGATTTGTTCTTGCCTTGTTCTGAGATACATCCCAGCTCTGCCAGAAAGGACAAGTGTGCAGTGTTCCTGTTTAAGACATCTATGCCTAAAGAGTTCATGCAACACAGGCATGTATAAAAGAAACCCCAACTCATAACAAGAGAGAAGAAATACAAACTTTGCAGAATATTACCCAGACACTGAATGACACAAAAGCAGAGAACTGACAGGAAATTTATGTTTCACTTATCCAGTCTGGATCTGGCCTGAGTTTTGATTGCTGTTCCCATCACAGATCACAGAAAACTGCTATAAATACTGGCCAAATAACTTCTCTTTGGACTTTGGAATTAATTTGTCAGCCCAGGAGTGACTAACAGTTTTGGGCAAGATTGAGCTGTACTGGTACTGGCTGGGAAAAAAAATCAACTTTCTTCCCGGTGCTTCCCAGCTCCTCTCTATCATCACCTCCTGACTTTCCTGTAGCATTTTCCAGCTCATGCCTAATAACTTGGGACTGAGAGACCTCAAAGAACCTTGAAATCAGGGATAATATAAAGATGTAGCTGTGTCCAGCTAGATGCTGAATTTAAAGGCAGTGTGTGGACCATCAGGGTAGCATTTGCTATCAGACCTTTTTGTTGTGTACAGTGATGGTCCACATGGTGTTGATCTCTGAAAAACAAACACATCAAAAGGCTTTTCTTTCTGGAATTTTTCTGGCTCCCCACAGAATACTTTAGCCTATTACTGCATATGTGCTTCAAAATATTTCTATCCAGTTACACTAACAAATCAGAAGAAGTTGAAACCATTTCAAGTCACCAGTGAAGTTCCTAGAGCCATTTTAAGTGCTTGTGCACCAGCAATTACAGGGTGACTCATTAGTTTTTGTAATTCATTTCTGTGCCAATTAGCCGATAAAGACAAGCAGAAAATTATTCAGGCCTCCACGGCCTGTCCTCTCTCTCTGGCTTCCCAGGAATGCCACTAGGCAACCCCACACTGACAGGCAAGGGAGAGGGTAAGCCTTCTGGTTTAGGCCCCCTGCATGCACACAGCATCATTATTTTTTGGACCAGTGTAGGTTAAAATCCTCATGTGATTTCCTTTTCTGCCCTCTTGTCCCCCTCCTCCCCTTCATGTCCTCATTCTGTGTGTGTTCCCGCCCCAGAGGTGAGCTCATGTGCATCTGCAGGGCAGGAGCTGGGGAGATAGCAGTGAGCTCAGAGGCGGCTCTGACCTGCCACCCTCTGCCAGGGCAGGGCTCTGCTGGCAGCAGTGGCACTGTTGTCATTAGCTGTGCACGAGGCACGGAATGTCCACGGACAAGCCTTTGTGCTAAGAGGGATGGAGGGAGGTCAGGGAACTTTATCATCTGCCATGCCATAAACAGTGCCTGGCACACAGGGCTGACTTCCTCCAGAGCCTCAGACAGCAGAGATTTCTGAAATCAGAGCTGTCAACTCATAGCTGTTCATTAGGGCTGAGATACAGCTTAATGAGGGGAGGCTTTGCTGAGAGCACTCAGGTGCTGCAGGGAAGCTCTACCAGGAAGAAAACTGCTGTTGGAAATTGGAAGTTGTACAGGGACCCAGTACAACCCACTCCAGTAAAGCAGCCTTGGCTAAGTCACACACCCTCATAGCTGGGACCAGCTCAGAGTACACTGAGGCAGAGTCTTGATGTGTTGTGGGCAGCCCTGTACCCATCCTGCAACTGAGTTTCATTAGAACTACACAGAAGCCCAGGATGAGGTTCCGAAATTCTCAGCATCCAAACACCGAGGGGCCCTAAGTTCCCAAATGCTCTGAGCACTCATGCTGCATCCAACATTGTGCAGGCTGTCTTTATTAAATAGCCATAAACTTAGGCAAGACACTTCATTTGTAACATTAAAATAAATAGGGATTTCACAGAAACCCTTCAAGGGAAACTCTACTCCCAGGTGTATCAGGTGAAGTGAAATCTTTTGTCATTTAGGGACATGTGGGCTCATCAAACCTGGAGCAATGATGAACTGGAGGCATTTCAGTTCTTGGCTACATTGGTTTTACCACTCATTCATTACCACAACACTGAAATATTTCACAGCTTTAGGACATTTCAAATAAAGGAGGAGCCTGATGCTTGAGAGTGCTAGCTAAAACCACTCACAACCCTGTGGATGTAAACCCAAATTTTCATCTGTGCAAACAACATGTGGCTTTGCCTGGAGAGGGCACCTGGGCCACAGCCAGCATACTTCCACAATATCACGATTTTTGTTCAATATTTTTATTGACGATATGGATGAGGGCTTAGAGTCTTTTGTTAGTAAATTCGCCGATGATACTAAATTGGGTAAGAGTGTAGATCTACTAGAGGGGTGTAGGGCTCTCCAGAGAGACTTGGAATGGCTGGACGTATGGACAGAATCAAACGGGATGAACTTCAATAAGTCCAAGTGCCGAGTCCTGCACTTCGGCCACAATAACCCCCTGTACCGATACAAGCTGGGGACGGAATGGCTGGACAGTGCCCAGGTGGAAAGGGACCTGGGGGTGCTGGTTGACAGTCGATTGAATATGAGCCAGCAGTGTGCCCAGGTAGCCAAGAGGGCCAATGCCATCCTGGCCAGTATCAGAAATGGAGTGGCCAGCAGGAGCAGGGAGGTCATTCTTCCCCTGTACTCAGCACTGGTGAGGCCTCACTTGGAGTATTGTATCCAGTTCTGGGCCCCTCACTTTCGGAGGGACGTTGAGTTACTTGAGCGTGTCCAGAGGAGGGCAACGAGACTAATAAGGGGCTTGGAGCACAAGCCATATGAAGAACGACTGAGGGAGCTGGGATTGTTTAGCATAGAGAAAAGGAGACTCAGGGGCAACCTCATCGCTCTCTACAACTTCCTAAAGGGTGGCTGTGGTGAGCTGGGGGTCGGCCTCTTTCTCCGGGCGACAACAGATAGAACAAGAGGACACAGTCTCAAGCTGCGTCAAGCGAGATGTAAGTTAGAAGTAAGAAGGAAATACTTCACAGAAAGAGTGGTCAGATACTGGAATCATTTACCCAGTGAGGTGGTAGAGGCATCATCCCTTGAAGAATTAAAAAAAAGACTGGATGTGGCACTTGCTGCCATGATCTAGTTGAACAGTTAGAACATCGGCTGGACTAGATGATCTTATAGGTCTCTTCCAGTCTTGAAATTCTGTGATTCTGTGATTCTGTGATATCTTTTAGTACCTGGTGCCTGAGAGGGGTTTGGAGGGGAACAGGCTGGCCTCAGCTGAGAAATCTTCAGCTGAAGGAGATGTACATGGTACTGCCTTTCATCAAGCAGAGAAGAGGATGGGGAGTCTGAATTGGAACTTGCAGGGCAGAGGCAGGAACAGAACAGTCAAAATTTTAAAGTAATTTAAAAAGAAATTTCTCACCCGACAAGGATCTAGATGGGAGAAGGTAAGTCAGACATGGAGACAGGAAGAGCTGGACTGAAGCAGTGTCCAGCTGCCCAGCTACATTTGTCTCAAATCATGAAGAATCCCCAAAATCCAAATTTGGCACTGCTCTCCAGAAAGAAAATACCTGTGAAACCTGCTGGTGACGTGCACTCCATCAGTATAGACAGCAGAGACCAGAACAAGGGGAACTTGGCACGGGGAAAAGCTCCTCAGAGCCTGGTGCAGAGATCAGGCAATAGGTACTGTAGTCCTGGTGTGTCTATATATACATGTTTACATATATATAGATATGTAAACATGTATATATAGACACACCATATGTGTATATATATATGTACCATATGTACCATATGTATATATATATAACATGTATATATAAACGCACATACATTGATAAAGAAGAAAATCAAACTTGGATGGAGAGTTTGGCATAGTCTTCTTTAAACCTGTGCTCTCTTTGCATAATGCAGCTATAATAATGTATTTTATGGCAATGTAGTTAGCATGGTTTTAATAATAGCTTTTTTCTGCAAGGTGCCAAATATTCTCTTGTCCCTTAACTTGTTGCAATTCAGGATACTGTTTATTTGCAGGGATAGGCCTTATTTTACAAGTATGGGCAGCATTTGGGGAGGAAAAATTTCAGTTTGATTTCCCCTGGATTGCCATTACACACACTTAAAAGATAAGCTACTAAAAAAAGCAACTGAAATGAGCTAAAAGAACTGGAATTTTCCTGGCTACTGTATTGCTTCTGTTTTACACCTTAGCAGTTTCTGTTGTGAATGATTAATTCAGGTCCAAGTCATTAGATGAGGCAAATGTGCTGATTCAAAACTAGCAGGAATGCAGGAGGAAATGAAAGAGAATAAGCATGGTAAATATGCAAAACATTTTACAATGAGATTACTTCTGCCAGGTCAAGGCAGTAAAGTTTTACTAGCTTGTGCTATGTGCCTGTAACTGGAATGATGACTTGCAAAATCAGCCTTGGAAATATCTCTCTCTGTAAATTCAGATTAATATGCACATTCAGAATGACACAGGAACAGGGGTTTTATGCCTTTGGACATAGTTTGTATACCTGTAGTAACCAAAGTGAAATCTGCTGACAGAAATAGATTTTTGAGTATTCACATCTTAAGGTATGAAGCAGTGGCTTAGGTGTTTAGCCTGGGGGCAGGAGGAAAATGTTGAGCTCCTCTGGGACATTCCGTAATTCCTACCTGAGCACCAATGTTTCTTGTATCCCCACTGATTCTCTGGAAAGATTCCCCACCACCTCTCATCCTTAGCAATAGGGAACATCTTTCCAGAGTGTATTTTCCATGATTTTCAACCCAACCTGGCCCTACAGGAGAGAAATTCAGAGTTTACTGATTGCACGGGTCCTGTTTTGTAGGTGATAAATGTTTAAGGGCAACTTTACAGGTGAGAAGATCACTTCTCTTTGAGGTTGAGAAAGGAAAGGGTGGTGGGGGAAATCAGCTTTACATTGCTGGCTTTTGTGGAAATTGGATTAGAAATAAGCAAGCACAGAAGCTGGTAAGTGTTCTTACTTCTTGTGAGCAATCCTGGCTGCTCAGGTGTTTATTGGAAGGATATGTCTATTTATTAACTTCTCACCAGGGCTCAGGGGAGTACATCTGGGAATCAGAACTCCTCTGACCAAACCCAAGTTGTTATTGATGATAAAAAAAGAACATTGGTAAAGCTGGAAAATTCCTGGAGCATTGCTTAATTTTAAACCAAGGTTTCCAAGGAGTTTTTTGAGTTGAAGATATTGAAGGGCCTTGGCTGAATATATTGGAGGAATCTTTCAATAGGAATAGTGAAGCCACTGGATTTTTGAAGAAAAGAATGTAAAAAAAAGAGTAAATTAATTTGTGACCATTGAAGTGAAAACTGAAAATACTAAACATTCTAAAATGTTTTCGTTCATAACTGAGCTATTTATTTTACTGTGATACATTCATATTGCTTGAGGTCACATTAAAAAAAGGTGAAGTTTTCTGTTTGAAAAATATTAATGATAATTTCCACAGATTCAAATGGAAAAAACCAAACCCAAACATTTGAAAACAGATAATTAATGGAGAATAAGCTCTTTCCTGACTTTTGTATTGATAAATCTGCATATTCTGTGGAGAGATTTAAACATCTTCACCCACTTCCAGTCACAAAACACACGGGATTAAAAGCAGCATTAAATATCTATATAATAAATCTATTTAAATATCTACTTTCATTTTGGGATTTTTGTTGCTTATACTCTCCTTATGGAGACATATGACATCTTAAAAAATGATTGTGCCTCACAAGATTCAAGTACTTTGAATCAATTTGCACTTTTGAAATTTCAAGCTGTTGTATAGTTGATAAAATGAAACAAACAAAAAAATTTCATTCACATAAAAAAGACATTGTTTCTCTAAAAAGCAACATTATTTTAAGATGCAGCTTTTTCCTTGGAAGGTAAGATTATTTTCCAACAAAATATAACTTACAGAATAATAATATTAAGCATATTTTAATGTAATGTTAATTGCCATTATTTTTCACAATTAAATTTTTACCATTACTTCATTTCTTATCTGGAGAGCCAATAAATGACAATTGGGATGCATTTTTCATGACTCAGCATTTTGGTTATTTATTAAGTTAGCTCTAATATTTCAGTTGCCTTTATCATCTACCTGAAAAAACAAATCAATATCTGATAGGGCATTGCAGCAAGGTATATAAGCATGAGGTTTGTGCTGCTCAGTCTCGGTTTGTCACTTCCAGCCACCTGACTAAGAAGTGACATTTAAATCTTCCTCCTATCCCTGTTATCTGATTTGCAGGAATCCAAGACTTAAGCAACCATGTCCAGCTCAGGCGAGGCAGAGCTCCTGCACACATTTAAGGGCATTCCCTTTACCACCAGGTCTTCTCCAGAGCTTTTAAAATCCTTAGATACTTTTGATGCTAGAGAAGATGATGTCCTTTTGGTTTCCTATCCCAAATCTGGTAAGTTCTCATTTTCAATGTTAATTGGAAGAAGTCTTGATTTTGTGTTTCATGTTCTCTGCTTAAACTACTTGGGAAATGTCTGTGTGAAAGAAACAGGAAAGGATGTTTAAGTATGTGAATGTATTATTCTGTCAGTAAATGTTCATATTACAAGAAATATGGGTCATTTCCCAAAATTTGGATTCTGTAATTGAAAACAATCTCAGGTGTTTTCATGTTGGAAAACAAATATATATTCCTGACCTCTAAGCAAAATCTGTACTTGAAAGATTTTCTTGAGAACTTTCTACATTGAATTATGAGCAAGTCCAGAATTGCATGAAGTTATTTGTGTGCCTCTTGGCTGTAGATTTATTAATTTCTTATCCTCTCTCCACCCACCTCTCTTGGACAGAGAAGCACACATGCAGGGGGAGCTCAATCAATACTTTCAGAAATATACAGACTCAAGTTATTGTAAGGAAAAAAAAACCAAACCAACCAAACAGGTTATTCTAAAATAAATTATAAAAACAATTTAGCCACCTCTCAGCTGACAGCAGTTTGTATAATGGAATGGTTTTGGTACCAATATTAACACTTCTCTCAGAGTTACTTTGTAATTCAGATATAGCCCTAATTTTTTCAGTGTTTATATATTTGGAGCCAATGGGATTATTTAGTCATGTAAAGTTTCTTGAATCTGTAGATTAGAAATAGAACTTGTTCACTGGCAAGGTGTTTCTGTATGAAAAATGCATGTTTCACAGTAATAAATACTCATTCTTTTTTTATTGTTTGTTTTGTTTACTTTAAATTCCTCTTCTGTAGGCACTCACTGGCTTGCAGGAGTTATAACAAAGCTTTATGACACTCAAGTCACAGTAACATCTCCCATTGAACTTGGAGACATTTCCCGACTGGAGGAGCTGAATAAACTCTCATCAAAGAGAATCATCCCAACACACTTAGACTACAACATGTTGCCTCCAAATTTTAAGAATAAGAAATGCAAGGTAAGGCAAAATTATATCAAAGCAGTAAAATATGTAGAAAGTCTACTAGGAATCTATTTTGTCCTGTTGATCCTTAGTAATTTTTGAATGATTCACAGTTTTAGAAGTGTTTTGCTGTGAATTTTGGAGACACAGCTGACCACCAGTTGAAAGCAGCAGGAGCAGAGACTTGGACTGGTGACTGAGTTCTGCTCCTGCCCCACTGCTCCCATGGGGTGATTTTTACACCAGGCACCGCACAAAATAGGACATCAACATCTTTTGATCAAAAATTTCTCATTAGTAATTGGGGTGTTCTCATGACCTCATTTCCTACTCTCTTAGAAAATCTTGGCTACTTACAGGCTCCTCTGGGAGTAAAAGAACTCTGACCCTCCTGCTGGAGCTTTCTGAAGAGCCCATAAAGGCGTTGGGCAAACAGAGCAGAAATGAGATGAGGGAGGCAGATTCAGAGCACAGTTTTGAGTTCATAGAATCACAGAATCACCTGGATTGGAAAAGACCTTAAAGATCATCTTGTTCCAATCCCCATGCAATGGGCAGGGACACCTACTAAACCAGTTCCTCCTATGCTAATGTGGGAGATTTAAAAAATGAGCTCTGAGTCTCAGATTTTATATTCAAAATCAAAAATTTCAGGATCACTCAGATCCAGATTTTTGGGACAAAGCTGATTTGAGTAAAAGGCCAAAATTTACATTTTGCAGCTGTCCTTTGGATGTTAATTAGTAAATACTTTCATATGTGAGATATATGAGATAATATGCTGACTCAAGATTAAAGTTAACATAGGCTCTTTCATAAAACATGAGACATTATCCAGCCAGGGCAAACACACCTCTGTCCACATGGAATTGTTTGCTAATCACTATGGACTCCTTACTAAGCAGAGATTTCTAATTTAATGGCATGGTCACCGAAGGAGGAATTCTAAAATAAAGGGTTTTGACACTGCAAACTGCCTATGACAATGCTCTATTTACACACAGAGGTTGTCTTAAATAAAGAGAGGATATTATCATTAATAACTACATTTTCTTCATTTGCAGATGATCTACATCAGCAGAAATCCAAAAGACACTGCAGTTTCCATGTTTCATTACTACAAAGATAACCCAAACCTTCCCACTGTAGACAGCTGGACTGCTTTCTTTGACCTGTTCTTAAAAGGCAATGGTAAGGTTAAATGCTTTCTCTTTGCAGTTCATGTTGGTTATGCACAGAATGACTGACGAAATTTGAACAGTGTGAAAACTCCTTATTGAACTCCTTATTCATATGGTGTTGGTGGGGATAAATCCTAATGCCAAGCTAAACAAGAGCAAATAATAGGATGCTCTCTTCAACCCTGCAAGAAGTAATTCTGAGAAGCAGCTGCATCATTCCAGCACAGCTCTTTGCAGGTTTTTGCTGCTCTTTGCTGTCCTGGGCGAGCAGGGCTGTGGCTGGTGACAGAGCATGTGAGGGGACTGTCACCAGGCTGCAGGGACAGCTGTGACTGCAGGTCTGGTGTCTTCTCCAGGCTGGGAGACAGCCCTGGGCAACCCAACAAAGAAGCCTGGACATGTTCCTATAGCCCTTCTGCACACCTCTCCCTGATGTGCTGTCTCAGAAATGGAGTCCAAAGACCAAGGACAAGAGGGAGATTTTTCAGGAGTGGTGGGATGGCAGCTGGCAACAGGACCTTGTTCACATTTTCCACTCCCATATTTAGTGTTTTATTACTCCTTTGAGGACGTGTCACCACAGTGATGATAACAGCAATAATGATTGATTACCTTGAAAACCCCAAAAGAAAAGTGCTCCTGCAGTCATCACAGACTCACATCAGAGCTCCAGGAGTCAATCTGTTTACTGCCTCCTCCAGGCTTTGGCTCAGATCTGGTGTTGAGTCCAGAGCAGCCCTAAGGCACATGCTTCAGTGATTTGCAGGATCTTGGCTTGTTTGGTATCAACTCTGAATATACAATAGTGATAAAAAAAAGAAAGAGGATTCTATTCAAGGCCAGGCTGGATGGGGCTCTGAGCAACCTGCAGGGGAGTTGGAACTAAGTGATCTTTAAGGTCCCTTCCAATCTGAAGCATTCTGTGCTTCTATGATTTTAAAGCATGTCCTATTTCCCCATAAATTATTGGCCACCTTCTATTTTCCGAGTGCTTATGTGTGGCTTAAATAGATAACTATGTTGGTTAAAGAGAAATTTAGGTAAGAGGTGATGTGGAGGGAAAGGCAGTCATTTTTGCTCCTAGTAGAAACATTTCAAGGTTGTGCTGCTTGATCCAAATCCTGCAGTAGTCTTGCAGAGTTAATATCAGTTCAAAACAAGGGTTAGGACACACAGGGGCAACTGTAATGAACTCCCTGGAGTCTCCAAGTCTCTCCTGAAGCCACCAAGATTGTGCTATCATTGGCCACATCCCCAGAGCAGCTGGCCAGGGGAGCAGGGTCTAATTGCACACTGTGGAGCACACACGCCTTGCACTTAGAAACTGCCTTATGTGCTGGAGATGGCTCCAGACTGGAGCATTCAGCTTAATTATAGCTATTAATTATTAATTACAACTCATAGTTTGTGACCAAAATGATGACCATTACAAGATTAGAATTTTCTGCTGGTGGTGGTTATAAAGCAAAGTCACAGTTCTGGAGAATGCTTGCTGGGTTTTCTCTGTTCAAGCCTCTTCTCAGCCCTGCAAGAGGTTTTCATCTTGCCTTTGAAATGGAGAGGTCAGAATTTTGGTTTTTAAAGGAGCTGAAATTTAGCTGTTTTCCCATGGCTCAGCAAATGGAGCATTCAGACAAAACAAATCAGCTACAAACCCTTCTATCTGTGTCACTGGCTGAATGAGGCATTTGCACGAGTTCTTTAAGTAATTCTTCTTCAGAACTTAAAAATTATACAGATTCCCTTCTGCTGGGATGAAAGAGAGGTAACAACCGTGTGCTCCATTTGCCAGCCGGCTCATTTCATCTCCTGCTGAGGTGATCAGATCTCTGTGACCACAGACATGCAGCAGTCATCTGTGAGATGCTCACATCTTGTTAGGCCAGTACATTTTACTTCATTATTGGCCTTTCCTTAGATCTGGAGCCTGCTTCCACTACAGAATCATATCTCAGAATAGTATCTGGCATGAAAACAAATTCCAACAAGAGTGGAAACCTCTTTGGAAGTTACTTTTGTAAATTTGCATCGCTTGAACTGCAGTCACAAAGAACTACAAGTGTTTTAGAGGATTATAGATACAAATTATTCCCCTAAATGTGTGAGCTAGCATCACAGTTATTTATGAATAAAGTTTTTCTGGATCTCTTTACATGGGTTTTCCTTTCAGTTGTCTGTGGATCCTGGTTTGATCATTTCCTAAGCTGGGAAGAACATGAAGATGAGAAAAATATCCTCTTTTTGTTCTATGAAGACATGAAGAAGGTAAATATGCTCGCTGCTCTTGGTGCAAAAGGCATTACTTGTAAATTAGCATCATTAAAACGTCAAAGAAGATGTTATAAGGAAAAAGGAGAAAGAAGGAAAATGTGAATATCTATCTTTGGGTATATTTTTTATTTGCATGGAATTTAGTATTAACTAAATAATTCTGACTACACAAGTTATATAAACATGAAATCTTGTGAGAGTTGCATTTCTTAGATGCAGGAATAGGACTCATATTAGACAATTTTCCTCAGGCTCAGGCAGAACTTTAAGTTGCCCTTTTTTTGTCCTATGGAAAGACCAACCAAGGACGTCTATTAAGGATCACACATTAATTTGCTATGTTTGACATTTCAGGTGAAATTTTCAGAAAGTGATGTAAGGCAACAGAACTACTCACATTTGGAACTTGTGTTCCCAATAAAAAAGAAAATTAGAGGCTGGAGGGGTAGGGAAAAATTTCACTGTTTTAAAAAAAGAATAAGTAAAATGTCAGCATACCTTAGCTTTCAGAGAATTAATTTTTAGGTGAATAGAATTTTCTAGTGTCTCCATGAAAATAGGTTTGTTCATTTTTTGGGAGAAAAAAATTTCAACTCCTAGGAATATAAACAAACCATTTTGGATGCTGAGTCACTTGTTAGATCTCTAGATACAGCATGTCCAATGAAACAAGCTACTTGGAGCTGGGCTTTGAGTATTCTATTTCCAGGGAAATAATTCTGAGACAGGAGAGCATTTTATCTGAAGTGGGAGATAAAATGGACAAAGTGACTGTGTGTGATATGACATACTTATTTATTAATTTCTGTGAGTATGGCTAAGAGGGGAATCAGGTTTATTGCACCTGTCATGTGCACAATCCAATGACATATTTAGCCTTGCTTGAAAGCAAATAAATGTGTGACAAACTCATTTTGTAATAAAAGGGATAATTTTCAAATCAGCTAAAAGTCTGATAATCAGCCCAGAAACATAAAAGCTGTATTTTTCTCATACCTCAGGATCTCCCTAAGGTAGTAAAGGAAATTACTCTGTTCCTGAATTTAAATGTCAGTGATGATGATATCCAAGACATCTGCAAGAAGTCCTCATTCTCAGAGATGAAGAATGATACAGAGAAGGAGAACAGCGACCCCAGTCACACCGTGTGTGCTCTGACATCCAACAGGAAGCTGATTTTCCGAAAAGGTAAATTCCTTTGTGCCTAGCACGGGAGAAGCAGTGGGAATCCAGACAAAGACTGCAGTGCAGCTCTTTCCTGGAGTCTTTGGGTCAGCCCTGAGAAGTGATGACAGGATTCTTTGACCTGAATCCCTATTAAAAATGACTTCCTAACTTCTCTGGCTGCAAATTCACATTTGTACTCGAGAAGCACAGAGGAGTCTGAACGATAGCCTGACTAATATTGCTCTGTGGGAGCTGTGGAGCCAAAGGAAAGCCTCACCCAGAAATACTCTTTATCTGTCTTTTTTTTTAATCTAAAAGTTGACCACCTCGGAGTTTTACAATGTCTCTGATATCACCTGCCAAGGTCACTTAGTTAACTAGAGTAAGAGAGAGCCAGACACATTCCTTCTGAATGAGTCTGCTCCTATCGCCCCTTATCTTACTGAAATATTCCTGAAGAAGGAATATGCTGACAACAACAACAACAACAGAATGGTCATAGGTAACTTCCAGACCTTGGAAAATTTTCCACAGTTCTTAGTTCAGATGTCTTTTTAAAATACCCTCAGGAGCTGTTTTCTTGCTCCTGGCATTTCAGAACCTTCCACAGGTTTGGATAACAAGACAATCAAACCCACTGTTTTTTAAAATTATTTTGATTTAGTTAATTTTTGAACAACAACTGACAGTTTAAAACTAGGAGTTGTTTCAGTTAATAAACAGAGAAATATTACCTTCCATTAATTCACAATGGTTTTACCAGTCAGCAAAAACAAATGACAACATACTCAATAAAAAAGAAACAAAACAAAAAAAAAGAGATGCATTTTTCTCAGTCAGTGAACTTGATAGCTATGATGAAAATGTTGAAAAATCCCAACATTTCCACATCCAAGTAGTTCCTTTGCTAATCCCAGACGTTTAGCTAGTTTCAGCCAGTTTACAGAGGAGTTATATGTATATATTTTGCTTTGGGCTCTCTTTCCCTGTCCTTTAGGACAGCATACTGAATGCTATTTTAGTCAGAAAATGAGATGATTATTTTAGTCAGGTTTGGGATACAGAGTCTTTAGAAAATGCACATGGAGGGAAACTATAAGCATTGTCTCATAAAAATGTATCAGTTTATAAAACGATTTCCTTTTTGCTTGAACTGGATAACAGTTGAAACACTTTTCTGATCACCAGTGTCCATGGCCACCCAGAAGTATTCAACTGCCCATTTAAGTAGCTGGGCATCTCATCCATAAAAATTCCTAGAGATTAGGAGCAGGTATAAGGGTGGGATTAATTTGTCAGGCCATTCTGGGCTCCTTTTCTAGGAATCTTTTTTGTCAGTGGCTTTTGGGCTACCACTCATTTAATAAGTTTAGATGGTGACTACAATTTCCTGTAAAGGTCCCTTCCTAGCTAAACTGTTTTATGAATTTATGAATTTTTTGACTATTTACAAGACCATCTAGTAGAGAGACTCTTTACAAGGGCCTGGTGTGACAGGGCAAGGGGCAATGGCTTCACACTGACAGAGAGCAGGTTTAGATTGGATATGAGGGAGAAATTCCTCCCTGCGAGGGTGCTGAGGCCCTGGCACAGGGTGCCCAGAGCAGCTGTGGCTGCCCCATCCCTGGCAGTGTCCAAGGTTGGATGAGGCTCAGAGCAACCTGGGTTAGTGGAAGGTGTCCCTGCCCATGGCAGCGGGATGGAACTGGATGATCTCTAAGGTCCTTTCCAACCCAAACCATTTGTGATTCTACAATTTCTTCTACTGACTGTGAAAAAAAACCCAGGCAGAGACCTTTAACTACACTCAACTAAGGCATGGCATCTGCCCAGATCACCAGGAGCTCTAATTCCCCCTTGGAAAGCTGCTCTTCTTCCTCCCTCACTTGTGTTGCTGGCACTAATCAGCTCTGAGAATGAGGGTTCATCAACCTTCATGGATGATGATCCAGATCTTTCCACCAGAGTATCACTGGAACAATTACGATCCTGACCTACCACAGTGACTGTGGTTAAGAATATATTAATATCTGTGCCAACTGCAACATCAACAAAACCAGGCTATTTTAAAATCATTTTCTGCTCCACATATTGCTCACTTCACTGTTCTTTCTGTTCCTGCTTTCCTAGGTGCTGTTGGTGATTGGAAGAACTACTTCACTCCAAAGCAGAATATTAGGTTTCAGGAGATGTTTAATGAGAAAATGAAACTCAGCAAGATGGCAAACAGTTTCATCTATGAGTACTGAGTCCCTGTGAAGAACAATATCCAGTTATCAACAAACATGCACAAAACAGTTGGTGGGAAGTTCTGAATGGGTGTTCCCATGAGTTTATAATTCTTCCAGTAGGAAGGATGGGTAAACATGGGTTCTTGAAGTCCTGACACAGTGCCAGAGCTGAACTCAGTTCTCAGAGGGCAGGTGTACGTGGTTTCAGAGTCAGGTGTCAGACCTTGGTTTAACAACCAAATCTACTTTGTCATTTATTTATTTTCTTTGCTCCAAGGGGATATAAACAGACTTCGTAAACCTGAATAAAGAATTTTACCCAAGATAATATGAAGAGAAAAACAAATGACAAACTTGCAAGAAACTGAATGTATAAGAAATCTAAAAACACATCATAAGAAAATTACCAAAAATTTGACCCCAGACTTGCTTCTTCTGTAATAGACCATGATTTGGAAGTGCCTATCTTATTGGACATTGCTATTGATAATTAAGTTGAAAACTGCAGCATTTGAAGATCTGAAGTTTGTTTACAAAAGTGTTTCTTTTTTTCCTTTTCTTTTCTAACACTATATAGTTCTTTGATGTAACTTATTTCTGGATTAGGTACCAGAGAGTCATTGTGTTTTAAATGCAACTGATACAAATCCAAATAAATTTCAGCGCCACATGTTGAGCAACCGTAAATGTGTTTATTTTCCATGTGATTTTCTTCCTGCAAAATTCCTGTTTCCAGTGTTTTGATGAGAAGTATTTTACTTCCCACTCCTTGAGCAACAAAACCAAACCACAGCTCAGAGACAGCTTAATCCAAACAGCACTTATTTATTTACTCTGCCCTGATAAACAGATTTTCCAAGAATCAGCTATCTGTGTCCACATCTCAGGGAGTGTTCTACCAAGCCACACGGCTTCAAGGCAGAACACAGTTCCTGTGTGTGAGAGAAGCTCCTCTCCTGGGTGTGTTGCTTCTGAGGTACAGAAACAACCTTGATTCATCAACACTCATCTCCCTCCAGCCACACACTTCACACTTGCCAGGCAGCCACTTCATTTCATACCTGCTTTGTGCAAGCTGGCATCAACACCTACTGATTTTGCACCTGCATAAAGACACAGAAGTTATGGTGCTGAGGAGAGCGGGAGAAAAGCCTGTGTGCAGTCCTTTGCCATTTACCAACTCAACACAACCTGAGGGAGATGATGCCCTGCTCTATACAAATAACCATTTGATGTGTTACTTTACTCTTCTGACATTAAAATCACTCACTCTTCCCCTAGAATGCCACTGTTGCCCTCCTTTCAGGTGTTTTTCTTCCCCTATTAATAAGTGGCAAGAGATCAGCTGATGAAAATAATTGGACATTTTACTTAGAGACTTATTTTTTTCTGGCCATTTGAGTATGGGAAAAAAAGCCAGAGGGTCCTTGGGGAAATGAGGTTTGCAAGTGAGTTTAGCTGCACTAAGACTGCTGTAAGCAGTGTTTGTACCACACATTGTATGCAGACAGAAAAAGGATTGTTTATATCAACATCATACTCACAATGTGGAACTGTGTGTGAAGGGACAGGATGAGGACTTGCCTTTTGGACCAAGGTAAGCTTGCTCAACTACTTAAACCTACCCATCAGCCAGGGAGGTAACGGTGTGCTGCTCAAAGTGCAGTTAGCTCTCTAGCTGCTTTGGGGGGATGAGGAATGAATCAGTTTACAGCATGGCCTACTGGCCAAATAAAGGATTTACATAGGTTAAAATTAACAAAAAAAAAAAAAAAAAAAAAACTTTCAGCAGGGCTTAATCAGAGCTAGGCCATGTGTCTCTGTGCTACCCAAGCAGCCTGGCTGGAGTAGCCCGAACTCCCTTGCTGCTAGCAGGGGCAGCAGTTCAGAGGCACCGCAGGGCACTGGTCCAGTTTGCTCTCTACATTGCCATGCACTGCCTGCAAGTTTACCCCCAAATCCCCTTAAAACCTCTTGACTTCCATAATAAATCAAATGTCTGCTTTGTTTGAGCAAAGTGCTTCAAGTGTTGATACACTGATGTGGCAAGCCAAGACCAGGGCCTGTTTATGAGTTATCAGAACTACTGCCCATAAATCAGTTCAGACTCCAGGTGGAGATAAGTGTAGCTCCTTAAGGTCCTTTAAGAGGCAGCATTCAGAGAATGGAATTGATCCAAAGGTAGATCATAATAAATATATTCAGGAAAACTTAAAAGTTCATTAAGTGACATGAATGGGAGTGTTTTATATTTATCTAAATCGGGTAAAGGGCCGTGAGGGGAAGGAGGAGAAGCTGAGGCCACTTGGTTCTGTTCAGACTGAGGGGAGGCCTCGCTGCAGCCTCGTGAGGGAAGGGGAGGTGCAGGCCCTGCTCTCTGCTCTGTGTGACCAGGGACAGGACACAGGGAATGGCTGGAGCTGGGTCAGGGAGGGTCAGGGTGGATATCAGGAAAAGGTTTTTCACTCAGAGGGTGCTGGGGCACTGAACAGGCTCCCCAGGGATGGTCACAGCCCCAGACTGCCAGAGCTCCAGGAGTGTTTGCACAGCGCTCTCAGGGATGCACTGGGTGGGATTGCTGGGGGGTCTGTGCAGGGCCAGGAGCTGCACTCCTAATCCTGAGGAGTCCCTTCTAACTCAGCTTATTCTGTGATTCTGAAGTACTTCACCCCATTTTGAAGCTTTTTAGAGCAAGCGTTATCTGATGAATAAAAACACTTCTGCTGGGCCTCACTGCTCAGCAGGATCAGTGAGTGGTGACTGATCCCTCCCAACCTGAGTCTGAACTGCTGTGCACAGTGCGTAACCAGGAAAAAAAAGGTGGAACAGTAAAAACAAAATCCTACATGGATTACTACTACTGTAGTAGCCATAAACAGGCTACTGTACCCACTGTACTAGCCATAAAGAGGTGTGCAGCTACACCTTCAGATAAAAGTTACAGCCCTGGAGAGACTATTTCCATGTTTAATACAACAGTAGTCATAACTAGTCCAGATATATTTCAATTTAGGCCAGAAACTTGTCTGCAAAGCATGTGAACAATCAGGAAAACATGGTATTTTCCAGAATGTTCTCCAAACCCCTGAGTACGTTTTGGCAGGGAACTTCCACAGCAATTTACTGTATCTCTAACTACAGATAATAATGATCACTGATTCATCCAAGGTACCTGTACTCTTACATAATTCTGCATGTACTTTTGCCCTATTTTCCTTAGTTTTTAAAGATTAGATTAGTCCTATTGATGATAGTAATGCCATGTTCTTCTGCTCACTGTATCAAAGCTACATGCTGACATAGAATGAACCACTAACATACATTGTGAAAAAGAAATAAAATGCAGTTGGGTATTTCCTGCACAAGAAATAGGAAGAAGACTCCAAAGTTCAGAACCAGAACTCTATCTATTGTCAGATTCATGAAATACATGGCCTAAACCTGTTTTAAGTATTCTGAGGTTCATTAAATGTATGTAATCCATGTCCAGCTCTGGAAATCCATGAGCTGCAAATGTGCTGAGGCCACAGAAAAACTGGAAAGCACCACTAAATACAACATGGTAAATTTATATTCCTCAGGCCTTTCCATGGCTTCCCATCTTTAATTTTACAGATATTTTAACACAACTTCCTTCAGTCCAAAGTGAAGAAATCTGGTTTGGCTACTGCTGTGACTGAACCTGATTCCTGTCTTACATCATCCATTTTATCCTCCCACATGTACTCCCTTTGGAGTGCTACAGCCTTTTCAATACAAAATAAACACAACATGCAGTATTCAAGATACACACAAACCACTGAATTATACAGTGGATTATTTTTATCCTATTTGTTATATAATCTTTTTCTAATAATTTCTGTTTTTTCAACTGCTAGCACACACTTCAAACCACTAGATACTTTTCTGAATTATAACTGCTCTGTGAAAATGGATATTTTAACACTTATGTTAGGATTGTTTTTCAGTTAAGCTCAGCTTATTTTATATACACCTCAGTTTCACCAGGTCCTCTCTTTGCTAACCTGAATAATTTGGTATCATTACCTTCACATTGCTCACTGCTCATTCTCTTTCATGCCTCTCCCACAGAATGGGGAATGCTCTATTAAACCAGAGCCACATCCATAAACGTACCTAGAATCACAAAAGGGGACAGACCAACCTGTCCCAGAACGGGAGAGAGAAAAACAAACCCACCATCCAAAGATTTTTCAGACAAGTGTATTACTGGTAAGTTTTTCTAACCCATTTATGCATCAGGTTCACACATAATGGTATTTTTCTTCTGTACAGCATTACTGCTCTTGTAATTAGAATGATTGGTCTCGCTGGGTGGAATTAGACTAATTTAAACTTATTTCTGCAAAAGGTAAATAGTGTTATAAGACCAAAAATTAAAAGCAAAAACCCTCCCCCACACTGGGTCTGGAAAAACTGGTTACCTAAAATGTGTGATCAAGGTGTAAAAGTCTTAAAAACTTGAAATCAGCAAGTATTAAAACATATCTCTGACTTCAAAAGATATATGTGATTCATATTGATTTGAATTGACTTAAGGTCAGAACTTGTTGCATCACCGAACAGGAACTGGAGAGGAAGATAAACTGAATAGGAAAAAAACCAGATAAAAATAAATAATGACAGTCAGAAGTGGGTGAAGGTGTGAAGGGTTAATTTGGGCACTAAATCTGTCCACCTTTGCCATCATAAATCATTTGTGTGGCACATGAACTTGGGAGTGTATGATTTGCAGTACAGAAACTCACCACAAGCCAGCCCATAACCATTCTCTACTTAGAAGACTAAAGAAAGCTGTTTATTTAAAATCTGATGTAATCAGCCACTTTTTCATAATAGCTTACTACAAATATTTACATAGTTTCCTGTTTTTCCATTTCACATAATCATGACAGAACAGCCTACATTACCTAAGATCTTCTTTGAAATAACCTAGGTGAATTGAAGCAAAAAACCAAGAGCTCACAGGGCCAAAAGATGATCTCAGAATTATCCCAGAATAACAAAACTGACCATTGAAATCTACTCTGAATGAGTAATATCCCTCTAATCAAAGGCAGTTGTGGTGTCACATGTACTGGAACAGAACTTGGGAAAATATTCTACACATTTGGACCTTTCCTGGAACTTGGTATTTCACCTCTAAGGTGACAGAGTTACCCTCACTGTCTCTGCCTCTCTGACCCCTAAATCCTTCATATGATTGAGGCTTCTTCTATAAAATCAAGAGGAGTAATTAAGGCATCCCTGCTCCTACCCTATAATTAGATTTTCCACTACAGTGTGGGCAATACAAATCTGAACCTTTTAGGAAGCACATCCTGCATATCCCATATCTTTTTTTGGTAAACAGTCTCTAGAGCTCTTTTATCCTTCATATTCTTTCCAATGTAAGATTATACCATGAATTCATCAAAATGAAAACATTGATGTCCAAAATGTGGCTCCCCTCTTGTCAAAGTCCACGGGATTTATCCAGCGCAGAACCTTAAAACGTGACTGAGACACTTAAATTTAGGTAACTTAGAGCTGATTAGTACAATAAAAATTTTATCTGTTAACTGTAGATAGGCAGTAAACCATTTTAGTTCAACATTTTGCTTTCTGAAAGGAAGTAAACACAAAGTTTATCAGAGGCCAGCATATCAGGTGATATACTGGGAGTATAACTATTTATACAATGCAAAATTTAGCAGAGAAACAAAATAAAATGACAAGCCATTATCATTCACCTCCCTTGTAATTGCCAGTGTACCATGGGTATTTTCATTTTTTAGCATAACCCAAACCAGAACTTAACTCTGATATATACTATTGTATTTGTAATGTACAATACAATTCCTATTTTCAATAAATACAAGCATGTAAACCAGTTTTAACATGCTAAAAGTAGTCTGTATATATATTTTATGTAAACCCACATCAACTATAGTTTGGTTTTGTTTTTTCTTTAACAGCAGCTACTTTTCCATACAATAAACCTAAAGACTTTTATTTGGCTTTAATTCTTTTGAGGTTCCAATATAGTCTTCATAGAAAGAAACTGAGTTTCTGCAAAGATCTCAAAGACAATGGGAAATTTAACTCCAAATTTGGCAAAATATTCATTTAGGCACTTCAATAAAACCCAAAACAAATTCCAAGAGGCACAATTCCAAATGTGATTTAATTATTTATGAGCTTCAAACTGAACACATGTTAAAGTGCTTTTTTAAACGAATTTTAACTTGTTTTACAGTAACTGAGCTGTATTTTAAAAATAGAGGAGGAAGTTTTATTGATAAGTATTTTACATCTGATCTCTCCAGCTCATGTTAAAACTCTTCCTAGCTAAGGACAAAGCTTGTAAAATGCAATCAGACAACCACAACATCATGCATTTGATAAAAGAAATGCAAACCACATGAGCAAAACTGACAGAAGTTTTGGGGTTTTTAAGCCTGAATTACAAATCTTCAAGTCATGCAAAATCATTGATCCCTGAAAACATTCAGATTATGAAATAAAGAGGTGTCATTCCTGTAGGACAGGTGTGATGATTAAGAGCAGATTTACAGGGCACTCTCTCTTGTAGCATTCCTCCCATTGCACTTAAATGGCTTTTAAAATCATCATGGATGTGATCATATTTTCAGCATATAATCATGAATGTGGGACCTGCAATTAGGGGGAGACACCTTTTTAACTCTACTGTGCTGTAAAATTTGAAAGGTAAGCATTCCTTTGGGATATGGATGTACTGAGGAAGAAAGGCAGGACTGACCAACGGCGTTACTCTTTTTCCATCAGTTCCTTATTTCCTTTCCTGCTGTTCTCATTTCTCCCCATTTCCTTTCCTGCTGAGCTGATTTCTTCCAGCTGCTTCCTTGCAGAGTTCACTTTCTCTAAGAGCAGGAAAATGTGTTCTGCAAACTCGCGCACAGCTCCGCAGCCACCTCTGCTCTTACAGATGTAACCAGCAGCCTTCTGGGCAGCAGCACAGGCATCAGCAGGCACAGCACTCATGCCTGCCTGCTTCAGGCACTCCACGTCAGACTCCTCATTTCCTGGGGAGGAGGATGAAGGCAAGGCCAAATATCACACAAGGGAAAGAATCAGTATTTTTCTCAGTGTTTCTCTGGGTATGCAGTGATCTGATTTTTGAATTTTTTTTCTTTTGGTCACAATGTTCATCTCAGCAGCTCAACAGCACTTTGCATATGCAAGTCAGGTGCTGGAAAATCATGGTGATCCATATAAATGATAATCACACTTCACAATATTCAGGCAAGAGAATGCTACTTTTAAGAGCAGTAAAATTATGTGAGCAGCTGAATAAGCATTGGCAGGACTCCTCACTTAGCCTGTCTCTGAAATACAGTTTAGCACAGAAGCACATGGCTTTCAGTTCTAATTCTGTCCATTTCTGACTATCATTTCAGAACATAATCTATACCAAATCCCCCTGAAATCAACTACAATGAGTTCAAAACTGTCAGCTCAAAGTGTATACTTATCAACATTTTGATATCAAAATGTTTCCTAAAAACAAAAGCTTTCCTGTAGCCCACTGGAAAAACAGTGAAGACTTCCCTTACCAAATTACACAGATTCATTACTGTCTATAACATTTAGATTGTACCCTAACAGGCCTTGAAATACCTACTTTTGGTGATCGTGTGCTGCAATGTGCACAGCAATCCCATTAAATTCAGTATATTTACAAAGAGAAAAGTGGTTTGAAGCTCAGCAGCAGTACAATGATTCCATTTGTCTATGCTATTTAAATTAAATAAACCAAAGAAAAGGAACTGACCTAAGTAAGCCACCTCTTTCCAGCTCAAACCCATGTCCTCCTGCCAGTCCTTCAGAACCTGTAGTTTATTTGTTACACTGACTTTTGCTACACATCCCAGCTGCATGGCTGACAGTGTTTTTGAACAATCCCTGTCAGAGATGAGTCGGACCTACAGAAATAAAATTAGAGTAAGTTCTACACCAAAGAAATAAGACATATAAGTTGATTTACTATTACAAAAAAAAGCAAGTTTTGCTTGTAGAAGCTCTCTCTGGAAAAGCAGTGAATGATTGATTTTCAAAACTCAGAGCAGAAGTGATTAGCATCCAAAACCAGAGTCTTGAGGTTCCTTTAGGAAGGTGAAAGACCTTTCTGCAGCCCTCCCTGATGTTCAAAAATAATTTACATTTGTCTTTTTAAATGCAACATGTACTAAATAAAATTCTAAATATCACAGTATGGTTGCATGGTGACTATCTAGTGTAGTATGATCTAATTAAGTCACAATGTGGAATGACAGAATTTCCAAGAAAGATTTCTGAAATGTTTGCCAAAGTAGAACATGAAGTTTTTTCCTTGGCCCCTCTACTTAATAACTTAACTTTATTTATAGCACCATTTCAGAGCATCAAACCAACACCACACAGACTGAAGCAGCACAGCACATTATCTCTGGAAGTTCATTCCAAATTCGAAATTTCAGGAATGGTGCACAAGGTAAGCTAAAACCAGAAGATAATTGCAGCAGGATTTTTAGAAATCTCAGACGCAAATCCTTCAGGTTTTCTGTCAAAGATGTAGACAAGCTTATCTTCCCTAATTGCTTTTAAATACAAATGAATGCTTGACACTCATTTTAAGTACAGGATGAAGAGAAGAGGAACAAAAGGCAGGACTGTATCAGTAACATATACTACAAATAAATAAAGTGCAGCACAAAGGCCTAGAGATTTTTCATGAAACATTCCAAGTCAAAGAAGGTATGGAAATAGGCTCCAACAGGCAACAAAACAGTGATTACAAGCTTCCTACCCCTCTGGCTTTCTAGAAAATGAAGCTGAGGGACTGTTGAAAAAACATCTACTCCATTTCACAGGAGTGGGCTCTGGGGTGACCTCACTGTGGCCTCCCAGTGCCTGCAGGGTGCCCACAGGAAAGATGGAGAGAGACTCTTGACAAGAGCCTGGAGTGACAGGACAAGGGGGAATGGCTCCAAAGTGTAAGAGGGGAGGATTAGACTGGATATGAGGAAGAAATTGTGCCCTGTGAGGGTTTTGAGGCCCTGGCACAGGGTGCCCAGAGAAGCTGTGGCTGCCCCTGGATCCCTGGCAGTGTCCAAGGCCAGGCTGGATGGGGCTCTGAGCAACCTGGGACAGTGGAAGGTGTCCCTGCCCGTGGCAGGGGGATGGAACAAGATGGTTCAACCCAGGCCATTCTCTGATTCTGTGAAATGGAGAGAGATGCTCTAATTACTGTGCTTGAGAACTTTTTCAAAACTCTTGTTTTCGTCTGAGGCTTCTGAGGATAACATTTGTCCCAACCAATATATTATGCTGCTTGACCACAAGCACTGTGAAGAAACTTCAACTTCTATGCTGCAAGAATATATTTTTTTAGAATCTTTTAATGTGCAGGTTACATGAGACATGAAGGCTCACTCTTCAGAACAGCACTCACCTGGATTCCTCTTTTGTTCAACAGATCAATGCCAACAATATCTCTGTAATCGTAGGAGACCATTTCCTTGTGATCTTCTGTCACATAAATGCGACCATTGGTCAGACATCCATCAATGCTGCAAACCAAGAGCTTCACCTCTTTTAGTGGCTCTTTGCCAAAATATCCAAAGCTAAACAAAGAAATTATCATTTCAGGATAGAAGTTTTTGCACACTTCAAAACCCCAAGTATTTCCCATACAACTGTAACCTTCAGACAGAAGAATCAGCTTTGAAATTGTTCTTTTCTAATGTTTTTTCTCGTGATCATCACTCTCCAACTATATTGTCCCTCTTCAAAGAAACAAACAGAACTATCCAAAAGACAGCTTATTTATGTCATCCATTTAAAAATTAGGATGAAAAATGCACAGAAAAGATACTCCATTCCCACCCATTATTTCCTTAGAGCAGCTGCAAAGACAAGGCAGCTAGTGAGGTGGAATCAGCTCATGCCCTATACACAAACATTCCCATTCCCAGGCATTAGTTATAGTGGTCTGGAGCATGGAAATCTGGGGCACCTCACCTGGGCAAGCCAGAGATGATGGTAACACATTGCTGAGGTATAGTAGGGCTTACACTCTTCCCCAAGCTGAACTTTAAGGAAAAAATCAAACTACCAAAATCCCACCATGTAACAAAGGTAATTCAGTTGATTTCAATGGAGAAAGGAAAAAATCCTGGGCAGAAATAAAGCTGCCCAATTATCTTTGATCTCCATTGCTTACATTCCATGCATTATGAATTCTCATGACTACACTTTGAAGCAAGCAGCACCAAAGAAATAAGGGAATAAAAAGTGCTTTTACCTCAACACTCTCTGCTCTGCAATAGGCCAGTCAATGTCTATGTCAATATCCACACTGTGCTCTGCACGCATTTCATAGTAGGCCATTTTACCACCCTGAAGGAAATAAAATCCACTCAAATTTTATGCTTGGGTCAACACAAACACAAAACTCTACAATTTAGCACCATGCAATGAAAGCCAAGTGCCTTTGGTTATAGAGTGGCCACCATAGCTTATATAAAAGTGAACCATCAATTATGTTTTTGCCAGTGACACAGAACCATTTGAAGGAACAGTTAGTAACTATTGAAGAAATAGTTAATAACTATTTCCATTTTACAACTAGAGAAAGTGTGCAAGATGTTGTGCATTATAGCAATTACATCACACTAATTTTACTAGCTCTTTTAATCAGCAAAATAGTAATACCTGCAGCATTTGCTTAGGAAGACTATTTTATTATTTGCTTACTGTTACTTAATTTCCAAGGGAAATATATCCACCACACCACAGTGTTGTTCTGCACCACTACATTGGGATGTAAACATCAGGAAAGGGAAAAAGACTGTTAAAGTTACAGTACAAAAATTGGCATAAGATGAAACTGGCTGAATATAGAAATTTGCCGATTATGACAAGGCTCTGACATGAAGCTCAGTTTCACACCTTTAGTGGCACTAAAATGAATTCTAAGATACACTGGTGAACTCCTGCAAAGCTCAACTCAGTATTGTATTGGTTTAAGGTTAAAGCTATATAAGACATTTATTTGCATAAATTTATTTGCTGTGGAGGATGCTGTTTACTGGAACTGCCCTAGCTATAACTAGCTCTGCTAAGATACAAATAATTAGCAAACTGTTTTGAGGTCAGAGTGCTATTTCATACTGACTAAATCAGAAATCAAAACAGATTATTGAATTCAGAACCCTCTACAGCAAGAGTAGATGTATTATTCTGAAGAGCATGAAAAACCAGAAGCACTAACCTGCAAGTAGCCTTTCTCAATCAGATGCCTCTTGGCAAAATAAAATGAGCCATTTTCATAGAGCTCCCCAGGCCAGTCTTGCCTCCGGTACCGCTTTGCTGGATTCAGGTTTTGGGGTTCTGTCATCTTGTTTTCTGTTAACAGAGGAAAACAATTAAAGCAAAAGCCTTAAATAATTCCTGTTCAGAGTCACTTAACAACCTAAATAACTTTCTGTTGAAAAATTAAGGGTATAATTCAGTCACCAACTTCTCTCATTTATTGCCTCCTTCTGCTTAACTTTATAAAGAATCACAGACTGATTTGAGTTGGAAGGGATGTTAAAGATGATCCAGTTCCTACCCCTTGCCATGGGCAGGGAACACCTTTCACTATCCCAGGTTGCTCAGAGCCCCATCCAACCCAGCCTGGAACACTTCTAGGGATACAGAATCCACAACTTCTCAGAGGAATCACTGAATTGCTTCTCTTTTTGGAACTGTGGATAAATTGGAGGACTACTCTGTATGTCTAGCAGTGAAAAAGGAAACTTTTCATTACCACTTTAGAAAAAAAACCCAAACCAACCAAACAGAAACAACAACAAATCCCCAAGAGGTTATTTGCTTCAAAACTCATTCCCACAAGGAGTAGGAGGGACATTCTACCAGACTGTCCTTGCCAATATGAAAGAAATACTATTCCTGTACTCCAACTCTTATTGCACATGGGAATGCCTGAATGCACTCTGATACCTGAAAGGACCAGCTTGAAATCTGGAAGGTGAAAAAAGAGCATATGTGAATAATTTTTGCCTGTGAAAACCTCTTGGGACTTCCCCAAAATACATCATATTTAAGGATATGCATTAACTCTTCATAAGTGTCCCCAAATAAACAAACAGCTGTCTGCACAAACACCATCCCAAAAGATCCCACATTATTACCAATGACAATTGTATATGCACCAGAAACCAAATCAAGGATCAGTGACTTTTGTCCTTAAGTCCCTTCAATCCAGATGTACAAAGAAGCTAAAATTCACCAGGTTTCATGATCCAGTAACCACAAGAAAGTTAGAGGGCATTCTCAAACACCCAAAACATCCTGAGGCTTTAGTAGATACACACACCCCTTGTGTTTCATAACCAGCTAAAGCTTTGTGCTCACTGAAGTAAACATTTCCAGTCACAGAGAGACACCTTTCTCTTTGAGGGTCTATCAATATTAAACCTTAATGCAGAAGGAACAACAGAGCTACACACAAAAAAAAAAAAAAACATGAAATTCTTTTTGCATAATCAGTACTCTAAAGCTGCATGGAAAAATAAAAAGAAGAAAAACTATTGTATAATGCTGCTGTGAATCACTGTCACCTGAAACACCACACACCCTAAAGGCCATTTGCATTTATCCTTAAGCTGCTCATGTTGGCACAATCTGTTTCCAGCTCTCCTCAGTCCTTGCAGCTGAATAATTCCTTATCTCTCACCACATTAAAAACGTTTGGATGTCATTTTGTGCAGAAGAATTACTTCTTTTTTTAGGTAGGCCTCGAGGCTTTCTTATTTAACAATCTGCTTCTGGGACACAAGCACTTCAGGAACCCACATGGCAGATCCACATGAGATTCACTCTCACATTTGTCCCTTCCAGCACCTCAAGATGTGTATGTGGCTTGCTAAACTGCAATCCACAGAATCCTGAAATTGCCACCCATGCTTTTGATATTCCTCTTATACTGCACAAACAAAAAGCATCACTTATTTCTCCTCTTATGGGGAACAATGACAATGTTCAAGTGTTTACTCTAAACAAAGGCTTAACTTTTATTTCATCTTATCTCTAAGATCAAGCCTCATTTATTACACATGCTCTTTTACAGCATGATGCTTTCTAAACTCTCAAAAAAAATTTCATATGAAGCAATTTATATCTCAACAAAATAACTGTAATGCCTGAGTAACTTTAATTAAAAAAAAGAACAAACTAGAAAAAACACCAAAACTCCAGTGTGAGAGTACCTGAAATAGCCATTTTTAAAAAATGAAAACATTTCTGCTTTAACCACAGAAACAAAGCCAACATACAAAATGTGTGGAATAGCTCTTTGTACCAGGACAAAAAGTGCTTTATAGCTAAAGGAAGGTGCAATTTTATTTGTAAAATGTCAGTCTTTGGTTATCTTGGCCACTGTAGCTAAGGGCCATATTTTCTCCGGGAAAAACCAGTCACATTTTTCTGGATGAGCTAACCAACATGAGCTCAGTAAGTACTCATGACTCAAAGGCATTTTGCAACGTGACATAAGTCAGCAGCCAAATTATCAGGATGAAACAAAACCTAAGTCTGCAGGCCAAGAGATTGTCATCCCATTCTCACCAAGATTTTATCTCACATTTTTGTCATTTGTCAGCTACTGCATAGCAAGAACAAACAGTTTTGTAGTTAGGACCTCAGAGTAGTGTCTGAATACCCATGAATATCCACTAGGAAGCAGTTAACATGTAAGGTTTTTTCTGGAACTGTATCTTCAGCTTAGACAAGCTAATATAATTTTAATATAACTTTAATTTCTACAAAACAGTTACAGAAAGGCTGAGCAATGCTCAGTAATATCAAGACACCAGTGCTTGGAAGGAATTTTTAAGCCATCTCAAATCTCTTGGAGAGAATTCAGTCTATGCTTCAGACATCACTTCCTGAAATAGGACAGGTATGAAAAGCAAGAATTTGGAAAAAAAAAGTGAAGTATAACTGTAACCAGAAACATCTAAATATTACCTCCTTTCTTTACCTCACTCCATCTGAATTGATGCCTCCTCACAACAGAGAAGACAGAATCAAAGCCTTCCTTCTGGATCATGTCTGCCACTTTTATAAGGTCACTGGGATGTAAACAGGGAGATGTTGCTTGAATATTTCCTACAATATCAACCTCTAAAGAAAAACAAAGAGACATTTATGAAACAATTCACACCCTTACTAACACACAACTGCAAAGTATGGTATGAGTAAGTACCACACACCAAAAAAAAAAAAAAAAGGAGAATCTGAATCTTTCTGGCTTTTATTTACTCAGTGTTTTACTTTACTTATTTTTCTAAATACTAAGTGCATCATCCCTCTGGGACTACAATATAAAAGCTCAGCATATTTCATTCCTGATTTACCACGATGATGATTGAGAAACTCTGTGATGGCTTCTAGGGAAGTGGAGGAGTCTTGAGAGACTTCAGGGCTCCTGCGATGGACCTGAGCACCAAACTGCTTCGCAACCTTCTCGATCTCGTCGTGGTCTGTGGAAACCCATATGCTGTTGGCAGACAATGACAGAAATTAATATAAGGAATAAATCATTATTGACTTGCCTGTTGCAATTTAACCTGAAAAAAGCCCCAACTTGTTTATGTCTGTACTAAAACTTGCAATAGAAGGAACTAATTCTTGTGTTTGTATTAATAAAACTATCCCAGTCAGTCCAACTAGCAGCTTTTAACAATGGGGATAAAAAACAGCAGAGTGTAAAATCTGAATCTTGAGTTGCATTTCATGCAGGAAGCTTAAGCAGTATAAAATTTAGAAGTGTTACCACAAAAATCCAGTGTCAGCACAAAGAATTTGTTAGGCATGTTAACAAATCTGTGAATTGTGAATGCGTTGGATGTGGCATTCAGAATCATGTAAGAGTTTAGTTTACAAGTAAAACTGCCCAAAGTTAAAAGATTAGCTTATGCTACAAGTGTGTTAAAATGTGTTAACTGGCCTCCATACACTCCCAGAGAAGGAGCCGTTCAAGTTCCATATGTTTTGGCACAGAAAACTTCCAGTACTGGTAAAGCAAGATTGCAATCGTTCAGGGAAAATAAACATTTACACAAGGAAGGGCTAATTCTGAGTATCATGTGATGACAAACACTGAGCAAGTGTGAAGCCACTGCTGTCATCGTGATGACAAAAAAGCATGAGAGGTATAAAAACAAAAGCTATGAAAAGTCACCCTTCCTCTCCCAGCAATGTGGCATTCTCAATGCACTGTCCAAAGCAAATGGTGCTGCAGTTACATTTCTTCCCCCAAAGACATTGTGGGATCATCAGCAGAAAAATATGTGTGACAGCAACAGCAATGTCAAGTCACACCCTGAGAACAAACACACAAGAGGTGTTTTCCAGAAACTGCTTTGGGATGGTGAACTTAAATACACATTCCCCATTCAACCAGGAGAGTTCTGCTGTGTAACAGGTACCTTGCACAGCTGTTCCATAGGTGACAAGGCAAACCTGGTGCATGTCCACCTACTGCACCTGCCATGCCTCAAAGCCAGGCTGCACAACCCTGACTGGCTTCCTGTTGGGAAAATTCAGATGCCAAAGAGAAGCCACAGAAGGTAATTCAGCAGTACAGATTCACAATCATTAAAAAATTATCAGTAACCTCAGTAACCAGAAATGTTCTTGTCTGTTTCTTTATTAAAAATAAAACAGAGTGCTGCATCCTCTACTTTTCAGATACAGCAAGAAAGGTTTTCCAGGCCAGATAATGACAGAGCAGCTATGAGATACAGTGCTCTGGATCTAGCTGGGCTACATTTCTCCTCGACTTGTTCTGAGCATTATGCAGCAGGTTTGCACCGGGAACTTGCCCCTAAGAGTGCTACACACCGAGCACATCCTAACCATGGCTTTAATTACCAGCAAATGTGTAGAAAATCCTCAGTCTCGCTCCTGCAGAGAAATCTGTAATGCCTCTACTCTCAACACCAACAACACACATGTTTCTATCTAGCTCTAATTATTGCTTCCAAAGTTTCAGGCACTTGGCCACAATCTGGGCTTCTCTTCTGTGTCACATGGGCACAAAAGATTATCTCCTTTAACTTGACATTTGAGTGAGACTGCTTCTGATGTGCTGGGTCCAGCTGTGGGCTGCCTGATACCAAAAAGGAAAAATGGGAGCAAGCTCAGCAGGAGCCAGCACGATGACTGGGAATGGGAGCACACATATGCCAGGAGATGCTGAAAGAGACATCTCAGCAAGGAGGTGATTTCACTGCTGGGCATGGAGAGAGGAAATAAGGAAAATTTTTCTGGGTGAGCACAGTGAAAGGAACAGAAGGGCTGTGGGATCTCCATCCTTGGAGATGCCAAGCTCAGTGCACGCTGTCCTGAGTACCCAGATGACAATGAAATAAAGTCATCCTGTGCTTTCAGCAGTTCACAGGAGATCACCTCCAGCCTGGCAGTCCCATTTAATGCAGATGTCTTAATGAAGTAAACCCATCAATATTTACAACATCACCAGCTCGTGGCCACCGAACCACGCATCAGAAAAACTTTAATTTCAATTTACTGTGTAAGACTTTAATTTCTCCATTCCTCTGCTGCTCACCCTCAGCAGGAAGGGACAGCTGAGTTCTTGACAGGGTGCTTGCCCTGCCTGACCCTTAACCCGGCGCCACAGTAACTGCACCCCCTTGTCCCAAGTGAGGATCGATCCTGCCTCAGTGGCAGAGTCACAGCATGGGTCGGGCTGCAAGGGACCACAGCGGGTCAGCTGCTCCCACCTCCCTGCTCCAGCAGGTTCCACAGGATTTCATCCCGGCAGCTTTTGAGTATGTCCACCGAGGGAGACTCCACATTCTCCCAGGGCAGCCTGTTCCAGTAAAGAAGCTCTTCCTCCAGTCCAGGTGGAACTTGCTGGGCATTAGCTCCTGACGCTTCTCCTGTCCCATTGCTGGGCCCCACGGAGCAGAGCCAGGTCCCTGCTCTGAGCCCTCCCTGCAGACACTGACAGTCATCCCTAAGAGCCTTTTGACGAAGCAGCAGCTTTCCCCAGCCCCTCCCTGGGCCACGGTCCCCCGTCCATCCCGAACCAGAGCCCCCCCGGCCCGTCCACCCCAAACCCGAACCCGCCGGGGGCAGGGGAGGCGCAGGGGGGCGGCGCATGCGCACCTGTGGAAGACGCCGGCATCGATGGCGGCGCGCAGCACCCAGCCGATGAGCGGCACCCCCGCCAGCAGCTTGATGTTCTTCAGCGGGATCCCTTTGCTGCCGCCCCGCGCCAGCACCAACGCGGCCAGGTGGGGCTGCGGCCGCCCCTCGCCCCCATCCATGGCCGTGTCTCTGTCCCTGTCCCGCTCCCCTCCTCTCCCGCCGCGCCCTGCCACGTTCGCGGACCGCCCCCTGGGGCATGCCGGGAAATGTAGTCCTGCGCTGCCGTGCATGCGTGTGGGGAGAGCGGCGGGGAGACGCCGGGGGGGACAGCGAGGGACGCGCCGTGTGGGGGGCTCGAGGGGGAATGGAGATTGATCCAGCCTGCAGGGAGGAGAGGGTGCTCTTTTGGCACAAGGTGCCCCGCAAAGCCTGCTTTCACGGCAGGATGGATGGATGGATGGATGGATGGATGGATGGATGGATGGATGGATGGATGGATGGATGGATGGATGGATGATGGACGGACTTCTTCGGTGTGTATCTCTTTAGTCTAGAGAAGACTGCGAGGGAATCTCATTAATGCATGTAAATATCTCAAAGGATGCCAAGAGAATGGTGCCAGGACAAGGAGCACTGGCCATAAACTGAACACAAGAAGCTCAGCCTGAGGAAGAACTTCTGCACACTGAGGGTGGCAGAGCCCGGAACAGCTGCCCAGGGAGGGCCTGGAGTCTCCCTCTCCGGGGACATTGCTGACCCACCTGGACACGCTCCTGTGCCACCTGCTGCAGGTGACCCTGCCTGGGCAGGGCGTTGGACAGGGTGATCTCCAGAGGTCCCTATAATCACAATTACAGGATAATCCTGTGGTTCTGCAGCTCTTTGCGGGCGTTCGCGGGCCGTGGCTGCCGTCCTGCGGGCACACAGGACGTGGCTCTAAGGGAGGGCCGCGGAGCCCCGGCCTCGGGAGCTGAGCCCGGGCACCGTGCCGAACAATTCCGGGCTTTTTCCGATCCCAAATTCCAAAGGTTTCTCCAGCCTCATTCCCTTCCCTGTTGAGCAGCTCCGGCAGAGGGCAGAGCAGCCACACGGAGCTCGTGGTGGGAAGGGGAGCTGGGAAGTGCTCCTGGCTTCTCTTTTCCACTTCCTAAAAATGTATTAAAGCATAAAAACACACGGTGATGCTATTCCAACTGTCTTATAGAAACCGAATGGGCAAAATAAGGTAATCCCCTGCTGACATAAGGCTGCAGGGGAATTTGGGGTTCAAGTGGAAAGTAGAGGCAGTTGAAGAAGCCACAAAGTCACTCCTGGAGACTCAGGATCTCAGTCCCGTGTCTGTCCATGGTGAAAACGTGCCACGAGTGGGTGGCTGATGTCCTCTGGTTATTCAAGGTGTCTTGTGGAGCAAAAGGACCTTATCTATCACTGCCAAACTAAACATTCCCATTACAATAATCAGTAGGCAGGCATTTAAGAAGAATATTCATACTGGGGGGTTTTTGTTCTTTCTGAAGTGTTCCAAGAGACCCAGCAGAGATAGAGAGCTTGTTCTTCTACTTTGCAGATCAAGGAAGCACCTTTCAGGCCTCTTTGTTTTTTAATAAGATGAAATTAGTAGCTGTAAGGTTCTGAGGGGTGTGATTCCTGCAGGTCACTTTCCATATACTTATTTTTAATTTTTTTTTTTCTTTTTAACTCTAGGATTTTAAACCTTTGCCATGTTCAAACTCCCACACATTTAGCTCTATGCTTCTGTCAGAGTTTTCTGTGCCCACAACAGACCAATCTGGAAAAAAACACCAAGATTATTGAGTCCAAACTTTGACTGAATGCCACCATGTCAATGAGACCATGGCACTAAGTACCATATCCAGTGGTTTCATGACCCCACCACCTGTATGGACAGCCCATTCTTGACCACAGTGAGGAAATTAAAACCACCTGTAATTTGGTTCACCAAATTGTGAAAATTTTATGATTTTTCAATAATAGTACTTCAGCTACACAATTCAATTAATTTCTCTTCCCACTGCAATATCCCAAGGAGGGACCTGAGTCTGGGTTCAACTTTCATTTACAGAGAAATGACATTAGGGCATCTGGCACATACCACAGATGCCATACTAGATGGGGTTCAGCTAGTAAGAATATTTTTGCAGGTTTGTGAATAATTAAAACTGATTAAATTTTTTTTTCTCTTCATATCAAAACCAAATCTTTCACTCACAGCTGAAACAGTCCTCAAACAAGCATCTTAAATCCTTCTGTCCTTTTTCATAGACATGTGTGTAACCCAGTCCTAAAGACTATCACTGATGTTAACTGGGTAACTTGTCCGGGCAATATAGAGATTTGTATGATAACAAAGATTTTCCTAATCTTTACTAAATCTTCTTTTCTGTAATATGAGTCCATTCATTCCTGTCTTATCCAAAACACATCTGGAGATTAGATTCTGCAGGCATGTGCCTACTTGAAAACAGGCCCCATCTCAGTTTGGACTTTTCAGGATCAGACCTGTGGTTTCACTCTTCTGGTTCAGATCTTCCAGACTTCCCATCACCACTGTTATTCTCTGGGCTGCTTATAATGTAGTGCTCAGAATTAAACAGGATATTGCAAGGGAGTGAAGCAGAAGGATTACTGCTTCACATTCCTCATTTATACACCTCTATAATTTACCTTTTCTTGTGCAACATTGACACAATTCAGCCACTGGCTTGCTTTGACCTATGGTTTGTTTCTGCAAGAGCTGGGGCATAGCCAGAGACTTCCAACCTTCTGCCTTTTGCCTCTGGCTGTGTGTGCCCCAAGGAAGTTTCCTGCAGTCATTCCTACAGCAGCCAGCCCTGTCCCCACGTTTAAATCATTTTGTGAAAACCATAGTCCTGTAGTTTATGTGAAAGTCCTTTATTTATGTGAAAGATGTGGAAAGTCACTGAGCTTATGACAGAGGGCATCTACTCCATCTCCTCCTAGCCACAGGTCTGGGTTTGTAGGTTGAAGTTATACTGGTTTGACTCATTCTCTGTAAATTTTTATTGGCTATTAATTTATTTTATGTGCTCACCAAAATTTCTTGATTATTTATTCCAGTTTTTTTTTTTTTCCCCCAGGATCAAGTGTTTGACTAATGGTTCAAATGCATCTGTATCAATGTTTTACTTCAGATCAAGAGTGCATTTCTGAATTGAGTCTCCAGCTACCTAAACTGTTGCTATGTGGCAGTATTTGCCAGAAGAGACAGAGGGGATAGTCCCCAGGCCCTTCCTTTCTCCCTGTTTTTAACCCAGGGGGCATTTTATGCTTTCTGGTCTCAATAACTCTGCCTGGCTCAGTGGGTTCATCAGCTGCCTGCTCCAGCATCCAAGGATGAAACTCAGCTCTGAGCACACATTTCTCAGCTGAATAGATCCCAACTCCTTTCTCTGTGTTTGTACTGACACCTTGCTCCTGGAGGGACTGTGTGGGTCACAGCACTCAGGGAGATAAGAACATTTGCTATTCTAGTAATAGACAAGTGGAGAACAGAACAAAGAATATAATGCTTTCTGCATCTTTGGGACATGTACCCTGGTTTAGGGCATCATGAAAGTGGCATGCAGGATCAGGTTTCCCAGTGTGGAGGAAGGGATTTCAGTTCTTCCATCACCATCAGCTAGTGCAGCACTCATTCCCACATCCCATGGTGGGCACAAGGTCTTGGAACTGCACGTGTTCCCTTTCCCTCACTAATATCCCATCCTGTCATTCCCAATTGTCCCTGAACAAGAAGAGCCAAATTGGGTAATTTCAAGGAAATGCTGGTATAGAAGTAAAATTAGTGGGAATAAAGCTATTTAAAAAATATGTTCCATGCCATATGTTCCATTGGGAATAGTAAAATCTGTGAGTTTCCTTTCTGGCCACCATTCAGTTGTTATAAACAGTCAGATTATTGTTCTTCTGAAGAGGGAAGTCCATTCATTCATGTCTATGTGTAAGAGCAAAAGGACAAGCCCAGAAGCATTCAGTAGGTGTGTGCTGAGCTGTTAATGCTTAGAGGTTGTAACCTGACTATCAGGGAGCATGTCATGGAACTTAGCTGGTTAACTGGGGAAATTTTCTGCAGTTGGAGCTGCTATTAACTTGTAGCAGGCATGGCTGGACAAGAAACTTCTCAGTAATGATGGCTGGGGTCTGCTTTCCCACCAACTCCCTCTGAACTGCCTGGCATGGGATTAGCCCTGCCCTTCCAAATTGCCAGAGATCTGCTGTGCCCTTTCTGACATCCACACCTTGTACTGTGAAAAGACAGGAAAAGCATGTCACAGTGGTTCTCTGGAGCTTACTGCAGCCTTGTGGAGTGTGGGTCACAGCTAAATGCATTAAAAAAACCAATGGCCAAACTGCTGTTGGCCCAGCTGGGTCTGGGATTTAATTTGGTGTGCATGCAGTCTAATTCAGGCTCCATAAGCAACAGTGCAGGTGGGCCCAGCTGCAGGGTTGTGTCTTTTCCTAGGACATACCTGATTTAATGGATGCTATGGAAACAGGTAAGGAAGGTTCAATGGGAGTGTGTAGTGGGAAGTTCTGGGTTTCCCTTTCTGGGTGAACTGGGATTTGCTCTTTCTAGGACTCTCTGCAGCAACAGAAAGTTCAGAATTCCAAATCTCCTTTCCCGAACCATGGATAGCTCCAGTGAAATCCCTGCAGTGTAAGAGAAAGAGGGAATGGGCCTGGTGAAATCTCTCAAATTACCCATTCCTGTTATTGGAAGCTTCGTGCAGTTCTTGGGCTGACACAGCTTGTCCATACATGAGAGTTAGGTGAGTAAATGTTACCATGTTTATGAAAAAGGCCAAGAAACTGTTCAAGGGTCTGAAATTTCTGAAAAGCAAGCAGGAAGGAACATGATTGCTCAGAGTTTATATTTGAACAGGTGTATTTTTTGGACTTTCTGCAGAAATTAATTGGAGCAAACTACTTTGCTGCAGCAGATTTAAATGCTGGTGTTTAATTCAGTGCCTGCTGCACGGACTGTGTTCCTTTTGGCAATCTCAGAAGAAAGCAGAATTGAAATATGAATATTAAAGAGTAATTTCAAACTTCTGAAGTATTTTTTTTACCAAGACTATTTGACATTACCTGTCTGGATATAAAATACTGCAAAAATTATAAAGTTTTTGCAGTAACAACGCTGATTTATTTTTACTATAAAAGGATCCAAACACCTTGGCAAATCAAGTCAATATTGCAGACATTTACATATACACGTCATTTTTGATACTATGATTTAGATTCATTCTGCATAAATCCAGGTGTCCAAATGAGCAATGAGCTGGAAGCCTGAATACCTCAGCTTCTTTGCACAGTCAAAGTTTACAATTCAAATACCCTTCAGAAAGTACCTGGAGAGAACATTTGAAAGGAACTTAACTTTGGATTACCCTCAGATAGGGGATATCAGCAGCTTTCCCCAGCTGGAAAGTGAGTTTTAACAGTGCTAGGTACCCCCAAATACTCAGCTTTTTCAGATGCCAGGTTAGTTTGTCCTAATTACATGGACATAGTTAAGCTTTTAGCCAGATCTACAAGCAGAAAAAGTTTTCCCCTGAATTCAGACTTGCAAATATCTTTGTTACCTTGATTGTTTAAAAAAAACAAATTCATTAGCAGTGCAATTTAATCCTGATCCTCTCTAAAATCTTCAAAAATTCCATCCTACTTAAGGGTCTTAATACAGGAATGATATTTTCTTTCTGTAGTTCATGGCTTTTCACTCTTTTTCCTCCAACTTGTATGTGTCTCTTACAATGTTGGGGAATTTCATGGTTCAGCATTTTGTGGGTGTTTTTTCTTTTCTCTCTCTCTCTCTGTTTCTTTTAAAGTAAATCTCTGTTCCGTGCATGAACAAAGGATTTTTTTTTTGTAGCCTGTTGTTCTTATATATTTTATCTATCAACCAGCCTATGGTATTCTAAATCAACCTCAAAAACTTCTGGTAAAGAATTTTTTTGGCAGCTGGTAAAGCAAAAGACCAAAAATCCTGCTTGGATTTCCTTTTTATAATGAAACTGTGAAGAACTAGTGGGGGAAATGGAGCTCTTTAAGTAGAAACTGAGAGGGGAATGATATTTATTGTCACACAAGTAAAAGATTTCTGCAAAAAAATCCTTGTAGTGTCAATGGCTTGTTTTGACAAGTTACAAGCATGCGTTACATCATGGCATATTCAGGCCAGCTGTTAGAAATGCTTAAGGTGAAGACATCAAGGGACACGGAAATATTTAAAAAGAGGAAAATTCAGTGTAACAAAATCTTAGATTTAGAGAAAGAGAACTTTTTACCTAATTATAAAATCTCTGTGTGAGTTGATGTTGTGCACTAACATTCCCTCAAGTATTTCACTCACTCACAGTCCCACATCACAGCTGCAAGCCCCCATGTGTGTCCCCCCAGCAAGGATCACTTGTGTGCAACACAGATAGCCAAGGACACTGTCTGTCATGTTCTCATAATTTCTCTGGTGTTTTTCTTGATTGACAACAATTGGGGTTTTGATGGGTCTTTGAAAACCTTTAGGAGTCAGTGTTTGTTATAGGGCAGTCTGTTGTTGAGGGTTCTTGCTGACTTCAGCCTCCATAAACCTTTGAAAAGTTGCTGATTTTGCCCATTTTAACTGGTTTGCTTGAAATTTATCTGTTTTTCCAACAGGTCAATGGGGGAACAAAAGGCTGCAGCCTTGCTGCCATCCTGTTGTGAGGATGCTGGAGCATCTTGTGCTCTGAAGTCATCTTGTCCTGTGGGCTTCAGTGCAGGCCTTTTGGGCTTGCTCTAAATATCACATGACTCAGTTTTACTGCTGAGAACAATGTTCTGGGAACAGTGTCAAGGGAATGGTGTTCTTCATTACCAGTACAGGCTATTCTTTTACCCCTTGTTCTACTTTCTCATCTGCTGCTGTCACATACATGTGGTTCCATTCATCCTGTGTTCATTACACTCTTAATATATTTCTTGTTAGAAATCTCTCCACTGTAGCAGCCAGCTCACTCATTTTATCTGAGCACTGGGTCATTAAACCGGCTGAGAGCATAAACATCTTCAATCTGCTGCAGCAGTTTGCCCACAATGTATGTCAAAACTATTTATGAAATGCATGTTTATTTTACATATTAACAAATTCTTTCACTCAAAGCGCAGGAATGTGTATATAGTGCCTCCTTTTTGCCTGACACTGAACATCCCTGGCTGCTGCTAATGGTTTTGGTCTGTCAAGTGTGTGTTCCTCTCAGTAGGAGAGTCTAGAGCAATATATACCTCTGTCTGTCTAAAGCAGTAGGTTTAATTATAGATTCACACAGCTTATAGTCTGCTATGCCTTCTGAAACTGCTGCTGTAGCACAGCCTGGTGTAACCCTGAGCAACTCAAAATTAGCAACCCAAAGGAGTGTTCACATGTCATTTTGGCAGCTGATGGGACCAGTACTATCTAGTGCCATTATTAGAGCAGCATGAACACCATGTGGCACAGCAACAAATAATAATCAACTGAGAGAATCATCATCAGAGGTGCAATGAATTACCCTTCTTACTATAACAGTGATGTCAAAATGTGTCTACGGACAACTCAGCACAATCACTATTTTTACTGTATACAGATTTCCAGGCAGCTAATCTAAGGCTATTGCACAAGGAATGGCTTCTGCTGTTGCCATTATGCCATTACAGCTTGCAGTTTCTAATTACTATATTTTTTGCTTCTTTTATGGCTATGTTGAGTTGGAATTCCTGTTCTTATATGTATAGAGCAGTGATGGTTTTCTCTTAAGTGAGATGCATCCCTTGTGCATGCACGTTACTCCTCTTCCTTTCAAAGTCAGCACCCTCCCTGTGCCTAGGCCTCAAGGTGGATGGGAACAAAGGAGTGGAGAGTTGTTCTTTGAGCAGCTCCTGTGTCCGGGCTCATGGCTGGCTGGGACCCACAGAGCAGGCCCAGGATGGAGCCACGACCCCAGGCCGAGCAGGAATCTGCAGGGCTGGATAAATAATCCTCTTCATAATTTCTCCATGAGCATGTGAATTGCAGAAGGCTGTACAAAAGATCAGGCAGAGATCAGGGGCTCCTGATCCCACCTTTGGAATTCAGGCTGTTGGGAAATGCACTTCCCGGTCCCCATGGCTTGCACAATGGGCGGCAGAGCCAGAGAGTTCCGGGAGCTCTGTGCCCCCTGGGCCCGGCTGTCTTCTCAGATATTTTGTGTCACATTTCCTTACGCTCACTTTCTTCAAGGCAGCTGCTGAGAGCATTGCCGAGCTCAGGCTGCACGAACAATCTTCCTGTGTCACTACCATGGAAAGTTTTGGAAGATAGTTTTCTCACAGTCCAACTCAGCAGCCAGCAAATGCTCATTTTGGACTACCCAGGCACCCAATTTCACTTGTAATTGCTGCTGGGAAAACAAATAATTGAATATGTATTTGTACAGGCCATAGGGCATCTGTGATAAATTCTTATTTTTCATTAAATTAACCCTATCCAAAAGTAGTACTGTGCTGATTGTGGAGTAAGTAATTGGATTACTATTTTAATGAAGACACTGAACATCCACTATAAAATGATTTTATAGCTGGTTTTGGTTTTAAGCTGTTTCAGTCATGCAATTTTGATTGATTTCACTCTGGTTTGTGGTGATCAGCTTCAGTCATGCAATTTTGATTGAAGTGCCTCCTGAAGGGAAACAGGGGGCTGAGGTGACCATTTGGGCCAAGAAGTGACTAAGCTGACATTGAGTAACTCACATACCCTGGACTTTTTCCTTGCTATGTCTTGCAAAAGAGTGGGACACAGAAAGCTCTACATTTTAGAGACAAACATTATCTAATAATTTTATCATCTTGCCTATTATGATACCCTATCCTTGCCTTTGCAAGTTTTTTTTGTCTTTTTTTCAAAATGAAACCAGTCCAAACGAAACCAGGAAATTTTGGTAATGAGGGACTCAAATCTCAATTTGTACTACTATGTAACCTCTAATCATACTCTAAACCACAATCAGACATTACACCTCTGTCTTGTCTCTAAGAAAAGGACTCCTGGAAAACTTTAGTAACTGTTGACAGCACAGCACTTGCAAAGACCTGTGTTGGGAATGGTACCAACTCGATCTCTTACCTGTTAAAGTGTTTGCAATGCATTACATCTCCTTTAGCCCTCACCACCTGTGCAAACTACCTAAAGTATGTATCTTTGACATGGAAATATTTTTCTTGGGCTGGCTTAGTTGTACTGAGGCAGAAAGTGCAGGTATCTTCAAGGGGATGCTCCTCATGGCACTGACCATAGCCACACTGAACACAAGCACACAACGATTCCATCAATTATTTTTGTCTCCTGGTTAAATTTCAGGCTGATTTGCCTCCTGTGTGTGTTCCCATTTCCCCATATCAAGTATTCCACAGCTCCAACCAGTAACTTTCTGTCTTTACTGATGTGTTTCTTAGAGCTTAGGGGGAATGACACTTGTTGGTCTGAAAATAAGAGTTTTTAGTAGGGAGGAGGAACTTCCCCATGTGTCACTCTTCTCACAGCTCCATAAGTCAATGGAATATGCCTGGATACTGGTACATCTTGTTCAGGTACCAGAGTTGAATGCTTCAAACAGGGTGAAAAGCAGATTGTTTCAAAATTGTAATGGCACTTTTACTGGTGATATCTGATATCAAAACACAGGATGGTTTGATAAGAGAATTATTCCACCCTTGAAAATTTTCTTGGTGAAAGCTGAAATGCACTTTTGCAGGAGAGAAAGCTTTCTAAACAAGAATCTTGGTTTTTACTGTTCAAAATCTTGGGTTTTACTGTGTCCAGAAGCTGTAGTAAATTATCCACTAGAAAACAGCATTTCAGCTTATTTATCAGGATCCCACTTTATTGGGTTCCCCAGACATAATAAAATGTTTAATACATTGAATAACTGCTTCCATATATTCCCTGCACCATATATGAATAATCTCTCCATATATTCCCCATCTTCTATTACTGCAATTAATGTATCTCTTGTTAGCTCTGGAAGTTTCCTCAGGAGTTCAGGAATCTGCATCTCCTCACAGCTTCAGTAGGAACACTGTTAGTACTGCTTCTTAAGAAAACAAGTTAAAACTTTCAAAGTATGGAGCCTCAGATTTTGCATTTTGAAAATGCTGAAATAAACGTCATAGGAAAAAGATAAATTTTTGACACATAAGAGTTTTCACAATGTTATCATAATTGTCATCTGTACAAATACAAGGTACTGTGGACCCTAAAAACATCAGAAAAATAAGATTTTTCAGTTTCTTCCTCTGTGTTTTGCTTCTAAAAGGAGGGAAGAAATAAAAGAGGGAGAAAAAAGTAGAAATAAGAAAAATTATTGTATTTTTGTAAGTAAAAAGTAAATACATAGTACTCCTTATTTCTTTTTTTAATGAGTAAGACAGAATAACAAAAAACTTTTCAAAATAAAATTCCAACCAATTTTGCTAGTTGTGGTTTTCCTACCAACTAGCATTGAATCAGTTTAATTAAGCACCAGCTATCTGGGCTGAATGGTGATTTAGCCAAATATCCAGTTCAGATGAAGCCATCTACAAAGGTCTGCTCAATGAAGGTAAGAAGGATGTGCAGCTGTATTTTCCCTGAAAGACACAAATATTCCCAGAGACATCCTCTAAAGTGTCTCTCCTTTCTTTTCCCCTCACTTTTTCTCACAGTTTCTTTCTCAGTTCTGTGGAATGGCATGAATCACAATAGCATTAGGTACTTTTTTCCAACAACATAGTATTGCCATAGCAACAGATAAAGTGAGTTTGTTGTGGTGTTTTAGTCTAAATAAAAGAGTTCACACGAACATCAGCTGCTCAGGGCACCCTATAATCTATGAACTGAGTATTGGACATATGAACTCCTACTTCCATCTAGAATTTTCTGAAGAGGGAAATGGGAGTTTGACCTGCTGAGGATATAATTGAATCTGTTCAGGCAAAACATGTCATATGTCTGTGATTCTTACCACTAGTGGCTGTTGCCTTAGGGTTCAAATTTAAACCCAGTTGTGTTCAACTTCTCTCAGACATCCCTCAGCTCCATCTTGCAGTCAGTTGATACAAGTTGGCTCAAAAAATCAGTCTCATTGTAGATAAAACCCTTTAATTTGAAGCAACTGCTGGATGATGCTGCATCTACAGACCAGATGTGGGTCGGGATTGTACAGATGGGGTTCATTTTTAATTGCAGATAGAGTGAGAATGCTTACACACAGCATTGCACATAGACCAGTGGGGTCTTCCTGAGATAACTGGGAGCAGGGAAGGATCAGTTCAGCAGAACAGCTGAGTGCAGTCCATTTATTACCAATTCAAAAAGTGAAGATTTGGCTAGGGTAGCTTTGGTCCTATTATTTTGATGGTGGCCAGATTGCCTCAGTGTGCCAGCATTTCTTATGCAACGATGCAAAAGAACCCATTGGGCCGCTTGAAATGAGATGGTGCTGCTTGTTGCTGCTACAGGGACAAGATGTAAAAGAAAGTGAACAATGATGAAAGTCTGTTTAATTCCCTTTAACATTTCTCAGACCTTTTGCTTTATTACAGCAAATTTGATGTAAATATCCCTAAAGTCACATTAATAAATCTTATGCTGTCTGCTAAGAGTCTACCTGGAATCACTGTGCAATTCAGGGAGGTGTTTTGCTGCTACTGTTCCCCAGGAACTGCTGTTTTCACCACAAAGGCAGTACAATTTTCTATAATTTCTGTACCATATGGTATTGTTGTCTTGGACCTGAACCAATTGTGTTGTAGGAATTTATCCCATTTTTTCTTTACCTATATGAACCCTTTGACCACGCTGTCAGACTGGTGTCACAGGCCTGTGATGAAGTATTACACAAGTACCTTAGATTAACCTTACCCAGGAGCTTCAGAAAGTGTTTTGGCTGCAACATTTCCTTGTGATATAAAGTTTCTGCAGTATGCTCATTGCTGGATAATTTAGGAAGTTTTAATTTGTTTTCAGATTTTTCTGCTAAGACACTGTCTTCCACTGCTGGGTCATTGTCACGTCCTACTGTAAATGAGTAATTTTAACTAAATTTTTATATTTGGATTAATTTTTATTCCCAATTTTAATCCATGTAAAGTGACATTTAATAAAGTTCTGTTCATTATAAAATGGATTTTAGATTTACATTACCATTCCCTGATTTCCAGCAAGGGTAGCAGATGGCATCAGGTAGAACAAAAGGAGAAAAGATCTGAGATCCAGGACATCAGTATTTTGTGCTAAATACAGGGGCAGCAATAAATACAAAGGACAGGGCAGAGTGTATTAAATCCTCAACTTAATCCTGAACTTAATCTGCAGCAGTTGAATTACCTGGATGACCAATCGTTAACTGAAATACAACATAAAGTGTGAACACAATGATTTTAAATGTATTTGGGGTTTCTTCTTTTTATGGAAATGAATCTGAACACAAGTTCTTTTCTGTTTCCAGAAGTCTGAACAGAGATTTGTTAAGAAGCTTCCAGCTTACAGATATGCAGCTTCAGAGACTAGAGGATGAGGATTTAGATAAAAAGCTGATGTGGGACCCTTTATGGTTGAATGTTTCTCTGAAAGCAAGGCACAACACTACATATCTTGCCTGCAAAAAAAGATATGAATCTTCTTAAGGATTAAATACATCCTCTTAAGGTAGTGGATTTTTAAAGAATGTATTCTATATGGAACAAATAGCAGGAAAAAAGCAAACTGTATTTTGTATGCAACACATGTCAGATTTCAGGGTTAGTATAGGCTAATGAATTTCATCTTTTCCTATCAAAGAGATTTCTAATAGTTTTGATGATTATTTTTTCCTTATGCTATACATTTTTCCCAGCATCGAATGTGGCAGGTCTCAAGTAGGAAATTTATGGAATTACAATGAGAAATGGAAAGGCATGTGGGAGACATTCTGTGTGGGTTCTGCCAGGTGTAGTAAAAATGGTAAGGATGGCCTCTACCAGACACTTGTGATGGTTATTGCCCTTTTAAAATATACATGCAAAAATATTTCAGGCTGAAAATTTATTTCCATACCTCAAAAGAAGAAAAAAAAGAGAAAGATACAGGTAAAGTTTTCTAAACTTTAACCATATAGACACTGTCATTCTCCAGGGGATGAGATAGTCATATCCAGGGTGGAATTAGTTCCTACTGTCTTCTATATCTGGTTTAGAATGAAAAGAATAATCATCTGAAAATGTAATTTTCTCTCTAAATTCTATATAGGGAGCCTAGTAGCAGGCAGACACATAAGCAGTCAAGCATCTGCCATTTAATCCTCTGTGAGGTAAATTCTGTCTTTAGTATCTAATGCCCCTTTCAGGCCTTCATTCTGAAATTAAACACCTAAAATTATTTCTGACTACTACATGTCTAAAAGCCAACATTTGTAAATGGGACTGAACAATGTAGGTGCCTTGTTGAGTTCAATGGGAGAAAATGAACCTGATCCCACATTAGTTCTGATTTGGTTGCAGAGGGTTTAAAATCTGACTGGTGGGTTTGCTGGGTTAGAAATAATGAAGATTTTCTGGACAAAAATGCAAAAGAATGGTCTGAATTGTCCAGTGTCAACCTAGAGGACTCAAATCCAATATAGCCCAGAGGAGGGAGTCCCCATTCCTGGAGGTGTCCAAGGAACAGCTGAATATGGCTGGCACTCAGTGCTCTGGGCTGGGTGACAAGGTAGGGATTGGTCACAGGTTGGACCTGATGTCCCTGGAGGTCTTTTCCAACCTTCATGATTCTGTGATTATTTAAAACAAAAAGAATCCCCTTTTCTTCAGTTCCTCATACACAGACATAGATGTAAAATCTACAATATCATTGTAATTTATAGTACAAGTGGGTCTATGGGTTGGGTAGAATCTAAATTGTAGTACATAAGGTTTACTTCATGATATTTATGATGCAGCTCCTCTACTCTCAGAGGATGTGGAGATCTTGCATTATCCTTGACAGCCTTGAAAAGCCCTTCAATATGAAAGGAATAGCTCTCAGACTTTGTGGGTTTTTGAAAGAAAAAAATAGTGTAATGCAAACCACAAGTGTTTGGTTGCCTGTGTTGGTGGTTTGTTGTGGGGTTGTTTTGTTTGTTTGTTTGTTTGTTTAGTTAAACAGCCTTTGCCAAACAGAACAGGTGAATATGGAGATCTGAAAATTTGTGTTGTGTGCAGGGTCTAACTTTTGCCAAGATCAAGAGCTACCCAGGCAAATGGTAGCATCATATTTGGTGCTCTGACTCCACCACGGTGCCGTTGTCCCTCAAAGGTCAGAAGCTTTGTAAATCCCTGTTCAAGGCCTGTGGATTTCTACACCTTTTATAGAGATGAACTCTGAGGTCTGAGATTTTCTCATCCTTCTCCATATAGAGTTGTTCACTACTTAGATTGCTCTGTTGAAATTTTGCTGTATATATTTTCCACAACACTTTTCCCCATAGAAACCAGGCATGATAACTTTTAAAAAAACCTGTGGAAAATATTTCAAATAATACTAAGCTTCTGCTGCTTCCCCTCTCCTCCCTTAATAACAATAAATATTTTAAACAGACAGACAATTTATGCAAAGAACAGGCTGAATTTTCTATGACAAAAAAAAAAAAATTAGGTCTTTGCTACTTCCTTACAATTTAGTTAGATCCATTAATTTTTCCTTCTATAAAATGAGCAATGTGTAATTAAAAGAAAAAAATAAGAAAACAGCAAACTTTTTTAAAATAAGGGTTCTAAGTGTAAATAAAATTAATCTTGAAAGCTATATCAGTCTGATCCTTTTATATGGTGGCACGAGTTCTGACACAGCCCCGTGGAGATTCTGTCACTGTGACAAATTTAGAAGCAAAATAAAGACTTGATAGTCCATAACTTATAATATATAATTGACTCTGATTTTTTTATTAGCATAAATCCCTAGTGTAAATTATGTAAGTTGGTTTAAAATCAGTCAAGGAATTTATCCAGTTCAGCACAATGAGAGGTTTTCTCCAAAACAGCTGCTTTAGTGGATAAAATGATGGTGATCTCAGCTCTTTGCCTAAGAAATGGAAAAGACAAGGACCCTGCAGGCATCTCCCTGAGTTTGGCTAATAAGTGGAAACTCTTTATGGTCCAGTGCTTTGATTGCCATAAATGCTGTAGAAGGGCACTTATGGATTGGCCCACAATATGGGAAATGGTAGAGAGAGCTGCTGGCAGCTGAAACCAGAACAGCTTGTTGTGTGAGCAGGGTCCAGAGTGCAGCCACCTTCCTTTCCTGGTTAGTGAGTTAAATGAACCAAGACAGTTCAGGTGGAGAGTGCTCAGCCAGGACCTGTGGCAAAGAAATCCACACTGCAGCGCCTATTGGGTCATTTCCCTCGCATTGGTGAGTCCTAATTTATTAAAACCTTTTCCCACACATGTTATTCCTCCACCATTTTGGTTTTTTTGGGTTCAGCTGGTCAAGCTGATGGAAGCCCAGCAGGGTGTGGAAATCAGTGCCGGCCGGGCCATGGATTTCACAAAATGAAGGAGCCAAAACTCAGTGGTTTTGTTAAGATCCGCTTAGAATATTTTGCATTCTGCCTCTCCCTCCCCGAAGCCATCAGGTGAAGCAGCTTCTGCCTTTAAGCTGCCCATCCGCCATGGTCAGGCGCTCCCCTCGCTCCGGGGTTACCAGCCTGCGGAGGGACCCCCGCCGCCTGTGAGTGCCGCGGGCAGCGGCGGCCGCGGGAGCCCGAGGGATGGCGCATCCTTCTTCGCATCCCTCCCTGCATCCTTCCCCGCATCCCTCCCCGCATCCCTCCCCGTATCCCTCTCTACAGTCCTCCCCGCATCCCTCCCTGCATCCTTCCCCGCGTCCTTCCGTGCATCCCTCCCCGCGATGCCTCCCTGCATCCCTCCCCGCGATGCCTCCCTCCGCCACCGCATCCGCTGCCAGGGCGGCAGTCCCGGTGCTGGCGGGGCCGTGCCCGGTTCGGTCCCGCACCGCGGGCACCTCTGCAGCTGAATCAGCCTCGGCTTGGGGAGATGTCGGTACCAGATCTCGCCTTCCGGAGGCTGCCTGGGAAAGCCGGTGACGTGCTGGACGTGGGGGTACCTGAGGTTCGGCCTGTGGTTGTTTCCATCCATTTAAACGGCCAAACACTCCCTGAAACATTTTGAATTCCTGTAATTGCCATTTTTTCCCTCTCCGTGCCCCTTCCTTCCCCCTGACAAATTGAAAAGCCCTCATACAAAATGCCAGATCAGGGCTGACTGTTCTGACATTTCAGAGCTTTTCATTTTTCTTAATCCTTTTTAAATGCATTTGAAAACACTTTAGCTTGTCATGTAGAGAAATGAAACGCCCCATTTAGAAACAGCAAAATGAAACATGCTGGCTGATTCCATGTTCACTTTGCCTTATTTTTTTCCTTTCTGTTTAAAGATTTTGTAGAAAAGACAGAACTGAATAACAGTGAACTAAATATTCATGTTTTGGTGAAGAAAATTGTGACCATAAATGTTACTCACTTCTGTCAGAAATTAAATGTCTTTTCAAAAATATTACATGACAGTACTATTTCAGATGATTCGATGGGTTAAAACTTTTTTATTTTTTAAAAAATCTTCTTTAACCAACATAGATATATAGCAGAACTCAGAGACTTCCAATCCATAATCTTTTTTCTAAAGCATTTCATACTTGAAAAGGGAAAAAATAAAAGGAAAAAACCCCAAACTAAACACAAGTCAAAGGTTTTAAAGTGCCTTGGAGGACTGTTGAGGTCTGTTGAAGTGTAAGGTGTAGGTATTTCAAATCAATGGGAGCTAACAAAAGGTACTAATTAACTCTGAGGTTTCTGATTTCTTATCCCTACAACAGTCAGGTTGGAAACATCAAAGAAAAAGGAGCAGTCTGGGTTTGCCAAGGTTTTGATAAATCCTGCCGTGTTTGGCCTCAGCTGTCCATGTCCATTCTCAGCTTAGCATTCTCTGTAACCCCATTCATGGAAACATGGAAACATCTTTGACCTCAATCCCTTGGAAACCATTTGCTCTCTAATTATCGAGATGCAATCCCTGGATTCTGTGAGGTCTGAGCAGAGTTCTGTCCCAAGGGCTTCCAGCTTCAGTACTGAATGACAGAACAGGAATTGGTCCGGGTGATCCTTGTGTCCCCCTTCCAGCTCAGGCTATTCTGTGATTCCAACAGTGTACTCAAAACCACCCTGCATTGCCACATGTCTGGTGCTGCACCACAAGTCCCAGATCTTTGCAATATATGGCCTCAAATTGTAAGGCTCAAGTGAAACTGTCATGATGGAAAAATCCGAATCTTGGTTCATCTTTGTTTGATGGTGCTGTGAGAAAATGAGCAAACAAACCAACGGACCACATATGGGCTCTCTTGGGATTTCTTCACCTCTAAGTAAACACATATAATGGATCTTGCAACTAAAAAATATTATCCCATGTAAATAAGGGCTATTGTGTTGAAAACTATATTCCTGGTATGAGCATCGAATTAGTTTGGAATTTTATTTCAAGTATTTAAAAAGGCATTTTACAAGAAGCAGACCTGTGGATCAAAAAGCGAGATTTGGTCAGAATTTTAAGCAGAAGAGCTGGAGGGACTTAGGTAAGTGAGTAAAGTAAAATAACTGAGTAGACTTTTCTGCTTAATACAGTGGAAGACATGCAAAACTATGTTGTCAAATTCAAATTATCCAAGATTAATTACATAGAAATCAAAAGCTGAATTTCTGCAAGCCTGCCAAAAGTTAGACTACCTTGTCTAAATCAATTACTTCAGAATAGCCATCTGCCAGTAGTCCATGTGCTGCAATGCAGCTTCTTGGAATCTTACTGCTCCAGAGAGGGAAAAATGAAAATAAAAGCAAGCAGAAGAAATCCCAGGGGACTGTAGCTTCAGGAGGCGAAAAATTGGTGCTTTTTGCTTGCCTGTCTCTTCCCAGTTTCCTGCCCCCTTCAGCGTATGAGAAAGGCAAGAAGAGTTTGTGCACTTTGGAAACTCGATAGGAGGCAGCAGCTGATCTTCCCATCACCAGCCTAAAAATAATCCACTCCAGGGCTTGGAGCGGCTTCACTAAGTGGAGGAAAATCCTGCCATCGGGATGATATTGATCACATAGCACAACCGAGTGACACTTTGGGTTGTATTTTGGGGTTGTGTTTACAAAGGTAAGCTGCAGAGTTTGATCTAACATTCAGCAACCAAACGGGGCATGCGATGACCCTCCCCCCATTATCTCCCACTAACCACCACCTCCTCCTCCTCCTTCCCTTTATATCTGTGGGACAGGGCTGCTCCTCGTTCTTTCCTGGGATTACAACTCCAATCTCTTTTTCCTTTTTCATTTGCAGGCGTTCTCTCTTTACCGTCCCCTCCTGCTGATGTTTTCTTTGCTGCTGTTCACAGGGTTATGTTTCTTTTTTTAAACTGTCCTGTCTTGGCAATGTGAAGTCGAAGGTTTTACAGCAGGCAGCGTAGCACGCTGGTGTTAGGGATTGCATTGTGTGGAGAAGCTTTCCAAAAAAGAAAGAAAAAGAAAAAAAGCGATGTATTTAGATGTGTGAGACCACTGCAGATGTTTGTGTGAAATGCTTTGCAGTGCCAATAGCCTGTTTAGCAGCACTGCCGTTGTGATTTTCCCTGTGTTTGGAGCCTGATCCAGAAGGCTCCCGAAGTCAATGAGATTCTTTGCATTGACTTCAGCACCGTTTGGATCAGGCTGTGGCACACGGCAGTTAGCGCTGCGAATGCTGACAAGCACCAGAGGTAACTCATCATCCTGAGGCCCAGGGGAGCTGGGACAGCGCTTAGCAAGGAAGAGGGGTCTGTGGAGCATAGGTGGTCACAGCTTAAATAAGGAATAAAAAGAAAATTGTATTTTTATTGGGTCGTTTTTGATAAAATAGATTTTAAAGGGACAGTGCTTTCTGCCGTTAGCTCAGCAGCACTGAGTTAGAGTGCTTTTAGGAAGGTAAGAAGAGCAAACTAGAAGGGTTCAACCTAGAAAGGAAAAATATTCAGAGCACTAACCTAAAATCTGTGGAAAACCTCAGAGTTAGGCCTTCCATTCAAAGCTATAAATTATTCATTTGTCCTTAGTTAAAATTTACTATGGGAAATTCCAGAAGGAAAGACAAATTTTACTTTTGTGATTTATCCAGAAGATAAGAACTAAGTACTTTTGTAAAACTCTGAGTATTTTCTTCACCCTGCACCTATATGCATACACATATGTATATACATACATGTTTATATGTATATATGGGCATATAATCCACATTTTATCTACGACCAAAATGAAATTTGATCTGAACTGAGACACAAGTATGCTCTGTAAACAGATATATTAGGAAGTGCAACTATCAATTTATATATTTTTTTTAAGTATGGACAACAGAACTACTGCAATAAATGTTTTCAAAATATTCTTATTCCCCCAAACAAGCTCCACCTGAGGAGTGTACTTATACTCATTTTTTTGTAGTCATAAGTACCTTGCAGAGCATGACGATCAGAGTGATAATTCAGGTAAGATCAAACTCTTGAATATGAAGATTTTTAAGTCCACTTTAAAAGACCCTTAAGGTACTTAAATTGTCTTTAATTAGGAATCTTATAGTTTTGCACTTGGTGAGGATGTTCTCATAATTTTAATGGAAATTTAGATTATCTACCATTTTCCCATTGTCTTCTTCAGAATTGCTTATGGAAAATATATCTCATGAACTGGCTTAGTGCCCTGAGATTCCCCATTTATGCTTGTTAAAATGAGATTTGTGAGTGTTTAGGTTCAGTGTTTTGTCATTTCCATGTTTGCGACTTTGACCTATTTTCTTTCTTCCCAAAAATTCTCTCCTCTTCACAGTGAATATTTGTTCATGAATCACTTTTGTTCTGTTTTCTGTTTATTCTCTTATGACTGTATCTGTCCACCTTAGCCTAAAACCAGGAAGTCTTAACTTGCCAGTAACGGGGACCCTAGCATAAAAATTTAAATGCTTAAAGGACATGAGGGGTTTTTTAGCTATTTCATTGAAGGGTGAACTGCTGTTTAGATAGTTCACATCCTCATTAAAATAAACCAACAGGGAATCAGATTCCCAAATGATGTAAAGGAGAGCTGAAATTTACCTTCCACTGGTACCAACATGGGCCCATCCTCCTAATTGTTCTTTCCCCTCCTCTGTGAAGTTTGGCTGATGGCTTTAGCTCATATTGACTATTCTTCACAGGCCATTCTCAAAGGGAGAAGGAAAAACCACCTCTGAGAATCTCTGATGAGTTGTAGAGTTCATAAAGACAGAAGTTAAAGTGAGTAATTTTACAGTAACTTAGAAAGACAAAGGCCTTCCAGCCTACAAGTGTTAAAACAAAAAATTACCTGGCACTTGGTACTCCTGCTGGGTTGCTGAATGTAGCTGGTAACCTCAGATGGCACATGCTTGTTATCAGATGATCTTTGTCCCATTACTACATTTCCATGTCTGAAATGATAGATTAAACGTAGTATGCTTGGCAATATTATAATAAAGTGTAACATTCCTGCTGTAATTAGCAGTGAAGCAAACTGTGATGTACCCACATTGCTGCAGTTGCCCCAGCATAACTTGTTGGCCTACTGTATTCAAAAGCAAGTGACACTTTCTCTGGGAAAGCCATTTTTTGCAATGACTATGAATAACATTGTCTTTTTAAATTAGTTTATGAGCCCCTCAACAGTTATTCTGAATGGCTGCTGCTACCTGATGAGAAGTAGTGGCTCGATAACTGCAGATGACCAACAAATTTCAAAATAACTTTCTAACCCTTCATCTCTTTTCTCCAGAGTATTCACTTTTAGGTTACACAATTTCTGTTTTCAATGTGGCAGTTAGAGTGCTCCCATTTTGTTCAGACATTGCTGTTGGCCAGTCAAAGCCCTCTTCCTGTAGAGAAGCTTTCAACTCCAAAGGTTCCAACCTGAGCATGAGCTTAGAGAAAGGTCAATGCATATGAGAGGAAGAGGCCTTTGTTTTCCAGTGCCTCTCCCTTCCTTTGGGCCCCACAGATAAAGTTTTGCTGAGAGGCTGCTGGACATTTCTCCTGTGCTTATGTCCTTGAGACAGTCCTGCATGACCCAGCTTGGGAATTAAATTAGGACAACTGCAGCAGTTCAGCTGTGATGCTGAGCTTGATGTGAACAGGGCTTCTTGTCTTGGGAACAGCACCACATTGACTAGGACTGTTGATTGTGTGGCTGAACTATGCTTGTGTGGCTCTCTGCTGGACTGTGAGCCCACAGCAAGGCAGGCAGACTGCAGAAGGTGATAAGCCCATCTGGCTTTGCTGCTTAATTCACCTGTGTACCCTTCCAGGCAGTGCTGTTTCCAGTGTTCCCAAGGAAGGGTCCTGGCAGGTGTAGGAGGGCAGCTGCTGCTCTGGAATGCATTGAGTTGGAGAATTAAAGGCTTTAATCTCTTCCATCCCTGTTACAACAGAAATCTCTTCAAATTTCTCCTCCTGTGGCTCTGCAGCCCAGTTTTACCTCTTTGATCTCTCCCCACATACGTACCATGGCCTAAAAAGTCTGCCTCCTCATCTTTGAGAAGGAGAAAATCACCTTTGACCACAGGGTGGGAAAACTTGAGTGAGCTCTGTATTCTCATTTGCTTAGGCCTAATTCAAAGATCTTCAGCATTAAAAGTTTTGCTGTTCGGTGTGATTAACATTCTGTCATTTTTTTGATGGAAAATACAGAATAAATATTCAGTGTATTTAGTTATGTACTTGCATAAAGCTCAGTGTGGAGAGAAACAAACAGCACTTCCTCACATGGGCAAGATACCTCTTTTTCCCTCTCTACAGATGTAGTTCTGACTGAAGCCCAGCATTTTCTTACTAGTAGAGTAAAAGCCAAAGAAAGAACACTTTAATAGTTTAATTTTTATTGAGGGAACCAAATTTGATCAGTGGTCAGTCATAGAAGTGTTCCATCTTCCTTTCCTGCTACAGTTTTCAGTGAGTTACAACAGTAAGCACAACTGCAATTCTTCAATTCTTCATGGTTTGGCTTTATTTTGTGGTTTGTTTTTTTGTTTTTAATTTATTGTTCTTAATTTTCACATTTTCATTTCATTTAATGAAATCTTACGGTTGTAGAGAAAAAGGGGCATGGCACCTTCTCTCTCTTTCACTGGGTAACTGCAAACAAGATCTTCAAACTGTCTTAATTTCCAGGCTCAGTTTTATGAATGGAAGCTTTCAAAACCAGGGCTCATTAAAAGTCAGTGTAGCTGAGGCCTTTTAAAACTCTTTAAAATTCTTAGAATCTCTTTAAATTGCAATACTGAAATGCTGTTTAAAGGTGCAGCTTTGACTCTTTAATTAGCCTGAAGCTTAATCTGTTTGCAGCCCTAAAAATGTGTCCTTCTGTAGCTACACTATACTTTCCAACCATGGGATCTGAGCGTGGGCGCAAGAAATTTTGCCATTATATTATCAAATTTTTATTTGAAAAAGACTGAGGGCTGCACTGTTTTCTTGGATGAGAGATTGCATCTGAAAACTTGTCATGGTCCAACTCTTGTTATTTTTAGTGGAACTGCAAAAGCATTGAAAAATACCCTGTACTGTCTAGAGAAATCAAAGATTTGTTCTTCTGCCTTAGGGGCTTTCTTTCTGTCCTTCTTTGGAGAAGAACTCAGCTTGTTAAACTTTGAGGCTAATGGAAATGAGCTTCTGGAGGCATGCCCTGATGCTGCAGAAAGAAATGGCTAATTTCAGCTTCAAAGCAAAGGGCATTGACTGTAAATGCAAAACATCCTCCCTTTGATATCAGCAAAACTTCATCCAGTATATTTTCCTTATCTAGGAAACTTGAGCCAAGAGGCAGGAGCTACACTACATGATTTATTCCAGGGGGTGATGGTTCTGTGCATGTCTCCACCTCCAGAGTCTCCTCTGTATCTAAGTTTTCCAAAAAACAGAGCAAGGTCCGGCGGTTTGAGTAACAAAACTGTGGAGGGTGTGTGGGATCTGCCTTCTGAACCAGAAATGGATGGGAAGGGAAGGATGGATGGAGTGGTTCCTGTCCCTCCACAAGGCACACTGGAGATGACATTATTTCTCAGAGCTCTAAGGTAGTGCAGGGTGTTTTCATACACCATTCTTGAAGATCCAGAGAACTGCCAGCAGCAGGTGTTATGAAATGTGGGACATGCCAACAGATGCAGAATATGAATCCTCCACTTCCAGCCACAGCTCATTCCCAGCACAGTGGAAATGGAAAAATGGGTGGAAGAAAGGAGGGAAGGGAGGAAGGAAGGCTCACTGGACTATTAATGCTTCCACAGTTCTTATCTCCTCCATTCCCTATCAGTGCCAGACTGTACTGGATGTGTGTCCCGAGCTGAGTGCTGTTAAACAGGGAAGTTGTACATTTTATAATTTGGCATTTTATGAGGCCAAAGCTACATTGGGGCAGCACAACAGCACCACACTGATCAGAATATTTTCATAGATTTTAAGCCTGTGGAAGTTTAATGAATATGGTCACTGGATAAACTGATTCATTATGAGGTTTTCTGATAAAAAAGCTTCGGAATTTAGTGTCAATTGCCCTATCTCATTTCATTTGCCATGTAATCTTTTTTATTTTCTGGGAAGTTTTGCAAACTAACCAACCTAGGCTTGATTTTCTCTCTCTTTTTAGGAGAAGGCAATTAAATTCTACTTCTCTTTTGTAGAAATGAACAGAAGTATTGTGAATAGACTGCCCTTACCTTCTCTTGAAAAAGACCACCAGTATGATGCGCACTGTCTGTAGATATCAGTATTAATTAATAGGACCTCAGTCCTGGCAATGTGCAAAAGACAATTGGTTTTAAGAATGTTACTGGATACTCCATACTATACTGTTTGTGATACTCCATCACAGGACTAGGCCCAGCACGCATTCTTGTGAAGATTCAAATGTGATTCTTCAAAGGTGCATCTGGCATGAGGGCTTTTAGCAACTGTTGTCTGAGGTGTGATAGGAAACCTCTGCAAACTGATGGTGGTCTCCAGTTAAGAGAAAATACTCTTCGTGCAGTTAATAGTCTTTCACTTGAATATTTGTCACCTCTATTCTATTTCCTTTCCAGAAAAATGGGAAAAAACCAACAGTTCCCTTAGCTTCCCTTGGATGTGGTTTTCATCCTTTCTCCCAGATTGATTTTTGACTAGAAGCCAAAAGCTACACAGGGAGTAAATGATTCAGTGGTCATCTGAACCCAGGATTCTCCTGCCTTTCAGTACCACTCCAACCACTAGACCACAACAGCATCTTATGCTGCCTCAGAAGAGAGTCATCCTTGTGGGAAAGGGAGGAAAATTCCCAGCAGAACTCCCTTGGACTTCTGACCTTCGATAAAAATGAGGAAACAGCACTTCTGATTTTCAAGAGATTAGCATTATCATTATGTTTCCCTTGAAGAAGACATGTCAAGCTTTCACAAATTAAACCCAAACAACCTCTGTGTAGATTTTTTTTTAAAGTTCCTTATTTGTTTTGCTAATAACTCCTTGATATATTCAGACAGATCCCACATTAACAGAATGTTTATTTTTCGTTACTAGCCTTGTGCATTTTTGAATGTATTTTGGTATAAAAATAAAATAGAGAATGGGCCAAAATCTCCATCAAATTGTGTTACAGCACATGGACTGTTAGCAGATGGTGGTTACTGAAGTTTGAGTCAGTTGGCCCTCAGCTTTTGCCTCACAGTGAGTACCTGAATGCGAGTTATGCTTAACTTCTGGTAAATCTCAGCCATAAACAACAGATATATTTGGGAAAGGGAGTGCATTTATCACAGTCCTTTCAAAGAAAGTCCTCTTCTTTGATGGGTTTTGATATGGGTTGTGATTTTCAGATCCAAAAAGAACTTGCTTAAAAGCTAACAGGGGGTTTAGCAGAGGTTTAAAATGCTTATTTGAATTCTATATATTTGTGAAGATCTGTATGTTTGTTCTGTCTCTAAGGGACTACCTGTGTTGTTTATGCTTACCTTGTTATGATTACCTTGTTTAAACAACTTACAGAACTAATAACTATATGAGGAAAGAAGGAAATATTTTTCTCCCTATTCAACTTTTTTTTTTTTGTTTTTAAACTGCATTTATACATTTTCTGCATCCCTATCTTGTTCTGATTCTCAAAACCTATTAATACCAATGTTCTTGCAGACAGGTGCTTTGCTAAATTAAATGCATTCCTTCTATTTTAGCATGTAAAATTTGAGAAAGGGTGTGGATAAATGAGTTTCCACAACTTACTCTACAGTACTGTGTTGCTCTATGTAAGTCTCAGGCAAAGAAATGAGCAAGGAAAGGCTTTGTTTGCAGTCTGTTTCATCTTCTTGTACAGAAGACTGAAATAATAAATGATGCACAGGTTGATTTAAGCCAGAACCTGGCCATAACTCTGGGTCACTCTATGGCCCACGCTCTGCAAGCACGAACACAGGAGTTTATCATGGTGTACAAAGATAATCTCACTAGAAGTCATGGAAGTCAGAGACTGCTGGGATGAGTCTAAGCACATCTTTGAGGGTTTTCAGGATCAAACATAAATGCTGATTTACTGCATAGGCAATCTTCAGTACCACTTACTTTGGTTAAGAGTTTGTCATTTTTCTGTAATGTCTCCAGTGTGTGGCCATTGTTCTATGTGACAACGAAGGAATAGAAAATATTAGTGAGTGCAAAGCTGCCAGATCACAAATAGCAAAGGTTCAGAGCTTCCACTGGGAATGCGGAGCAACAGATTGTTGGAGATATTGCACAGAGAGTCTTGGCTCACCAAAGAAACAGCAACACACAGGTCCACTTATGTCCACTTGGGTTTTGTTATGAGAAATGCTTTTGAGAAATGCTTATGAGAAATATTTTTCAAATCTTCTACTTTCTTTATATTCTCACAGAGCTATTGAAGCATAGTGTTTGTGCCTATAGTGAGCACTAGAAGTTATAGCATAATGTATTTAAAAATAGCACTTAAATAATGAATGCAGCTAAATATAAACCATATTATAAAAATATAAACAGTACTAATGTCATATAAACACAGCCTTCTAATGTACTTGTATTTGACAAGGCCCAAAGTAATTTTCAAAATACAATTGTGTTATTCTCTATGGATTGTTCAGTGTGCTCCTTCCTTTTCTCTTTATTATATTTATTTTGTCTTTAGCCAAAGGGAATGCTGGCACTCTTGGTAGTCAACATTTCTCTCATTTCTGTAGTAGCCAGACCCTCCAGAAGAGATGAGACTCGCGTTTTGTGGTAACGACAATGCCTCAGCCTACAACATCAGTGCTGGTGTCCTCAGGAATGTCTGCTTTGTGGATGCCCTCAACTTGGTCCCTCATGTCTTCCTGCTGTTTATCACCTTCCCAATTTTGTTCATTGGTGAGTTATTCCATGGAGCTCTGCCATCCCACAAACACTTGAGCATGTGATTAGACTCAGTCATGTTTGCATGGGCTCGGTGGAACTATTGGATGCTTTGTATTTATGAATTCTGAAAAAAGAAGAGGAAGAATGGCTTCACCCAGAGGGTGTGAGGCCAACCTGCTGAAATGTGGGAATTTTAGATATAAATCTGAACTAATCAGCATGAAGAGATGTATGAGAACCAGAAAGATCAGGTCCAAATTTGCTGTGAAACTTCTCTCTGCAGAAGTTTTCTTCAGATTTGAAATTGGCAACTTGCAACCTTTGTTTTTATTAGATATTAGAAGACTTAGGGCAGTGGGTGTGAATTTCCTTGAAGTTACCAGCATTATAGAGAATATCCAAGATGTTCACATTGGATCTAATGCTAGGACAGGTGTAGGAAATATTTAATAAAGAACAATTGCTTCTTTGCTAACATTTGTAAACAAAAGTAGAGCAATGGAGATTTTTTCCCCAACAGAAATGAAAAATAAGAAATGATAAATTTCTCTTGAGGAATGTAGGATAGTGGAGGGGCTCAACTCACAAAGTCTTGTAAAAAAACCCATCTAAGCTGGTACTCTAATGATAGTTTTTCTACAGTTGTCTTTTTATCCCAGTTAATTTGCAGGGGTGAAATAAATACAATTTAATACTTTTCCACAGAGGTCAAACAGTGGCATTCTAACTGATCATAGGAGATTACGAGACTTGAATAACCATCAAAAGTATTAGTGAAAATAAATATTCTCCTGACAACTGCATGAGAAATGCCATGTCAGCTCTTCCATGTTACTTTCCTGGTGTTGCATGTGTAGATGCACAGTAATGCATTTCTTCCACAAGGAAGATTTGAATTTGAGATGGTGTTTGGACATAATATTTAAGGGCTTTCATCATGCAAAAAGACTCCAAAGCAGTTGAATAAAATGCTACAGGAACCTGTGGGCTAAAACTCTCTGTACCTAACTGTGACCTGATCCAGTGACTAAAACTAATTAAATAATTAAGCAAGAGAATAAGAAACAAATTCTAACAAATTATAAAGACTAGAAAGAAACCCCAGGGTTATGGAAACTCTCTCCAACAGTGCTGGATTTTTTACCTCAGTGCTGGCTCTTCCTTTGAGGTGAGATGCAGGTCCTGCTTGAAGCACAGGGCTTTGTGCAGTAGTGTTTGATGAAAGTACAATGCAAGGTCTGAGGGCAAAGATAATATTTTAGAACACTCTAACATTAAGTGCTGCTTCAATTTTTTTAGAGGTATTAGCCATTTCTTTTTGAAATAGTATTACAGCCACTGAACATTCTCTCTATTTCATAACAATATTAGGAAACAATATAGTATTTTAAATTGTGTGCTATTTATGTAAGTATGTAATTCTTTGTTTTCTATTTTTATGCTAATTATCAGGACAAACTGTTGAACAGAGCATTAAAAGCCAACTGGAGTCCATGGTATAGACTGACTCCAAACCAGAAATTTGGTGATAAGCTGTGTTTGTGCAGATGTGTGGGCAAAGAAAAAATAAAAAGCATCTTGAGAGAGACAAAGACAGGAGCAAGGTCAAAGAAAACCACATTAGATTAGGAAAGTCTTAGAGAATTTAGAAAGTGCTTGAGATTAGGAAAGTCTTGCAATAGATTAGGAAAGTCTTAGAGAACTACAGAAAATGCTTGAGATAGCTATGGAGAAGAGAGAATAATTTGTTCTTGAAGAATTTTTTGTCTTAACCAAGGATGAAATGGTGAAATGCTGACAGTTTCCAAGAATGAATACACTTAGGTTTTGGTTTATGTGTTCCTGAGTCACCTGGTGAGCCTCCAAGCACAATTAGGCACTGCATCCTAGTGTAGCAAAAGCACATCCTGGGTTTTAAACTTGAATTAGTTTTGTTTCCTTTTGTTTGATTTCTTTACTTCCCCAAAATGTGCTGTTGTTGGGATTCGCTACAGGCTTTGGGAAGCCTGTCAGGGAATTCCAGGTTTTGCTTTACAGTAAGAGGGACTTTTGGGCCCACTGAGTCAGGACAGCCCGGTACCTGTGCAGGAAGAGATGGAGACCGAGGCTCACCACACCAGAGGCCAGCCTGGGGTCAGGCCTTGTCCCCTCCCGCAGATCCTCTGTGCCCCACCTCTTGCTGGGTTGCTGGCCACAGAGAGGATCTTGCCTGGAAAGGGCAGCTGACATCTGAGGTGATGACGGGGAAATAGGCTTGAAGTTGAATCTGTTGGTTAATTTGAGTTCTGGAGCTGTGTTGGGAGCTCTGAGGGGCCAGCAATGGAGAGGCCTGGGCTGCACCTGAGGGAGAGAAGCTGTAAAATCACTGTTCAGCCTCCACTCAGACTGTACTCCCAACCAGGCCTGAAACAGATAATAAATGTCAATTGTTTCAAGTAAATGCATCTCTTTGAGGCCACATTTGAGGATGCAACTTTTATATCAGTTGGAAATTTTTCCCGCTCTTTCTGTGACTGTGAAAGGTGTGAGGATGCCGTCACTTCAGCTCTTGTCAGTCCCTGTTGTATGAGGGTGCCACTTGGGGTTGTTTTCTTATAATTTTTCTTGGCCAGGAAGGACTTTTCTTTGATTGTAATTTGGAAAAAAATGTTGTCTCATTGTCTTCCGGGTTTTATTTAAATTATGGGGCAACTGAGACACTCCTGGGTCATCTTTTTAGTAACAACACCCACAGTGTCTCAGCCCGTAGGGGGTTTGTATGGATTGCATGTAAGTGTGGCCCAGAAAACTCATAAGCAGATCAGTCACTGACTTGCTTTCTCTTTCCTTGCTATCATTTCCCAGGCTGGGGAAGCCAGAGCTCCAAAGTGCAGATTCACCACAACACCTGGCTGCACTTCCCTGGGCACAACCTGCGGTGGATCCTGACGTTCACCCTGCTGTTCGTGCACGTGTGTGAAATAGCAGAGGGGATTGTTTCCGACACGTAAGTGGCAGAGTTTGGTGGATAACCATGCTAATTGCATTTGTTAATGTACAATGTTAATGTCTGATGAGCTGGCTAGTAAGGCATGAGGAGGTTTTACCCCAGAAAGTTCATAGAATCCTTTCATGAACTATCCAGGTTTTAATGGGATGAAGGTGAAGCCGTTGCTAACATTTATTCTTCTCTCAAGATATTATAGCAAGAAAATACTGGTCAAAGTTAAGCACTCATGAGGACAAAAATATTTTTGTCTCTAGAAATTCGTGTTTGTCCTCTTCAATAGATTAGCAAAACACTTATGGTTTCACAAAATTGTGAAAAAAAGGCATTAAATTCAATAATTTATATTGTTTTTAATTTTCAGACAAATGAAATCTCGCCACCTGCATCTCTTTCTACCAGCTATAATGGGATTTGTGGCTGCCACTGTATCCATAGTCTATTACCATAATATTGAAACATCCAACTTTCCAAAGTTACTGCTGGGTAAGTCTACGTCTGACATTTATGTCCTCTTACAAATCCCAGTATTTTAGCCAAACTCAGCTTGTGTAGGTCGAGGAGGATGGTGGAATGTGTGAGAATATTAAAACAGAGAGGAATAACTCTCTGCTCTTGCAGATATGGTAGTATCATAGGAGTTATTGCACCTTTCGTAAGGTACACATTGAAAACTAGTTTTAAAATTATTCCAAAAGAGAAAGCCTTGCATGCCTGTGTCATTTCTGTCATGAGCTTTTGGGTATTTTTTAACATGGTTGATAACTTTGAGGAAAAACTTGTCTGCATTCAAAAGGGCTGTTTCAAAAGGCCACTTTGAATAATGATCTGACCACAAACTCCTGTGCAGATGCTGCTCTTTCTCAACATATTTTGCAGCTGATTCCAAGATTATCCCATCTGCTCTATCAGTTAGGAGATGGTCAGACCAGATGTGACAGAATAATGTTCCACACAAGTACGTAGTACAAATTGCCTGTAACTCAACCACCTGAACAAGGCCCTGACAGATACCAGCCAGGATGCAGGCTAACACTAAAATCCATAAACCCTTTTTCCAAATGAGCTCATTTCCATATTCTCACTGGGATGCATCCTGCTTTTTCTAAGAGGCAATATGACTTTTGTCAAGTTGTGTGCCTTTTCCTTCACTATAAGAACAAAGTTCCCCTTCAGATTAAGTCCTCTTCAGTGGAGTTTTGTACCTGTGTGAAGATCTGCCATTGTGGATCTGTTTGAAGGATTGTGGCCCAGGAAAGAAAACAGTGACTGGTGACAGAGAGGATCACTTGATATGGTGCACCATATCAAGCCATGGAAGCTAAAATGCTGTAGTTACACTTATTTATTAATTTATTTTTAAATTGTGCACATGGACCTATTTTACAGCCCTGTTCCTTTACTGGATAATGGCCTTTGTCACCAAAACCATCAAGCTTGTCAGATACTGCCAGGATGGGGTGCCTTTTTCTCAGCTGCGTTTCTGCATCACCGGAATCATGGTCATCCTCTATGGGCTGCTGATGGCTGTGGAGATCAATGTCATCCGAGTCAGGGTATGTGCCTTCTTCCTCAGGATCTAGAAAAATATCAGTGGCATCATGGAGGTGAAGATGGCTCCTTAGTCCCAGGAATTCTGGCTTGTGTCAATTTTAGGCCCAAGTTTAGCTTAGCCATAAAGGTTTGGTTAATTCTGTGGATATCAGTGGTGATTTAAATCTCTTTAAAATGTATGTCCTTGACATATCCCCTGGGCTTGGTGTGTGTGCGTGCCTGTGTGCATCTATCCTCATAAAGTGCACACATATTTGTGTAGATAGATGCATATTTGTGCACATGAGGAGGGTATAGGTGGGTGCAATCTGTAAAATATGTGCTGTGTTAGTGCTAACGAACTGTTTATGTAGTGAATCTTTAGGTTAGCATAAGTTCTTACCCATGATAATTTAAAATAAAATTATTTCCAAGTATTTAATTTTTACTGTTTTTCAGCTTGAGATAGGTGGTACTGATAGGGTTCAGAACAGTATCCTCGTCCAGTGTTGCTCAATTGTTTGCCAGTTATCTGTCAAAATGGAAATGCTCCTATTTACATACAAATTCCACATATAGTTACCTTTAAAAGTAAATTTGAGACTGTGGTTGTCTTACACATAGTTTTTACTAAAAAATTACTATCATTAAGATAATTTCTGAGTCTGTGTTTGTCTGTTTTCTCCTTTGCAGAGGTATGTGTTTTTCATGAACCCTCAGAAAGTAAAGCCTCCAGAGGATCTGCAGGATCTGGGGGTGAGGTTCCTGCAGCCATTTGTCAATTTGCTCTCAAAGGCAACCTATTGGTGGATGAACACTCTCATTATTTCTGCTCACAAGAAACCTGTGGACCTGAAGGCCATTGGGAAGCTGCCAATTGCAATGAGAGCACTGACAAATTACGTCTGTCTCAAAGAAGCCTATGAGGAGCAAAAGGTAATAACAGGTGTCCATGTCACTGTTCAGCTTTAGAAAGCCAAAGCGTCACTTTGAATTTCTTCAGCTTTCATCAAATCCTCATTTTAGGAATTTTTAACTTAGGACTGTTTGTTCCAAGGTGAAACATTGGCGTAGGAAGTTCCAATCCAATAGTTACTGTTTGGTTTTAAGTGAATTTATAGCAGGAGAGAGTTGCCAAACTGAGTGCAACTGGAAACTAAAACCACAACAGACTGATCACTTGCTAGAATTTAACAGTGAAAGATTTGTTTAAATCTTAGCTACTTTTGAAACTGTAAGACATTCTGTCCATAGTTTCAGCTGGAAACACTCATTTTCACCTTTTTTTTTCCAGACAGAAAAATAGACAAAACCACACATCAAGAATAGCCAAAACACTGGTGTCTTAGCAGTGATTTAGTCACCAGTCTCAGACACAGAACCATACAGGCTGTGATGAAGGAAATTAACTCCATCTGAGCCAGACCCAGTACAGAAAGCATGGTTGGGAAAACTCTCTGGGTAGGACAGGATTTTCCAGGGAAACTTCTGGATGCATTTAGGCAGCTCTTTGCTCCCAGCAGCTAATGGAGCTGCAGGCTCCTTTCTGTGCCTTCTGAGATGAAACAATTATTAGTACAATTGTTTTTACCTTAATAGATATAGGTTGCTTCTTTTTCCTTCTGCAGTTGAGGATTACAGAGACCAGAGATCAATATCCTGCTGCTTTAGGCAGAAAGGTACTGAGTTTTTGGAGCTGAGTTTTACACAGCAGCCTAGGAGAGGTGTATCCCTTAGACCAGCTTCTTAAGGTGCCTAAGCCCTTAAAGAGGCAAAAGAGAGATATGAACCTATGTGGCCCAAGGACCTGAGTCTGTGCCATTCTTGACAGGCACGACAGCTGGGTGCCAACATTTGTCTGTAGCTCATTCACATCTGCAGGTACTGTCTGTGCCTGCACAAAAATGCAGTTCAGATGCCAAAAGGCAAGGTAAATGTGCATTTCTCTTGTGCATGAGCACAAACTTTCAGCGTGTAGCTTCCCTCAGTGCATATCATGCACATATAGACGCATAAATGTTACATATGCAGTCACACTTACATTTCTGATGCTGCCTTACATCAGGTATTTTGTGTTCTGTAGTTGTTTAAGGCCTTGAGATTACCACAGCCTCTACCACATTTGTGCTACTATTCTAAAACAGGCTGCAACCCTGAAGTAAACTGGTATTTTGTAGATAAAGTTAAAGTAAACCAAATGGCTAAAGCAAATGCATGGAGCCAGGCAGTGGGACTCACTGCAGTTCATTCCTGTGGAGAAATGCATTGGCTTGTGCCTGGGTGGGCCAGAAAACAGCCACAGAATTAGGAAAATTCTTCAGACTGGAGTGTGGTCTGCAGTCTGGAGGAGGTGATATGTCACTGCCTCTGCTCCAAGTGTGTATTTTACACTAATCTCCTGCTGGTGAGGGGAGCCCCACAGCCCCCTCTGGATTAAGTGGGGTTACCCCAGCCTGTGCCTGCAGATCTCAGCTGTGCTCCATAGCCCTGCAGAGAAAAAACTCCTGTTCCTTCCCAAACTCTTCTTCTCATACCTTAATGAAAGATACTGAACACGGCCTTGAATACTCTGTATAGTGAAGTGCTTTTGAGATAGCTCACATGACATTGTCTTGCTATCTCTTCTTCATGCTATGAAAATGGAAATAATAGTACCAATTCTCACATAATTCCATTTACATCCCTTGCCCCCGCCCCCCCCCCCCCAAAAAAAAAGTGAACCTCCAGAACTGTTGCTTGGCTTTTGTTTCAGTTTCTATTGAAGCAGGCTAAATGTTTCACACCACATATCAGTGCATCATATATCACATATCCAACAATAGATTTAGCACATTGATATTACATTTGGTTTGCCCCACTAGCCTGAATGCTGTATAATTTGTCCTGATGGGCAATAGAAAACTTTTCTTTTGGGCATTTAATAGAATAATCAATTTTTAAACTCAAGGACCATTAGTTTCCTACATCTGCTATTCATGTGCCACTATGGCTCTTAGCTATGAGGGCCAAGAAAAGGAGGAATGAAATTGTGTTAACTATCAATCACAGGGACAGGGCATTGTCCTTCAGCACCAGGCTTATACTGCCAGCTCCAGAATGATGGGAACAGTCAGATTTCCATATTTACTGAGGCACACCTTACAGGTGACTTGATTTATCATAAAGCACTCTCTCACTGCCCTTTATTCCAACTGTGGAGTGTCCAAGGTAGAGAAAATTACATGAATTTGAAAGGAAGTTGACAAAGACAAGGAAAACCAAATCAAGTGGCACAGCTGAGAACAGCATCCCAGACTGGTTAATTAATACCACAACATTCTATGCAAGCCTGTAACATTCAAGGACCATTCTGGAGAAGGAATTATTAGAATAAGGTCTTTCTCCCCTCTTCCTATTACATGCTTCAGCTAATACAAATTCCTGATTTAAAACAAAAAGAAGAAAAGCCAATGTTTTGCAATAAATTGGATAATTTAATAACATTTTTTCCAATGAAAAGGAAACAGATTTCATATAGTGATGGCCAATGTGTGAATTGCAGTAACAGTGAAAATGGCTATGAAATTGTTAGAGAAATAAAGATTAACCATTGCTATTTAACAGATTTACTATTAATTGAATGCCCAGACCAATATAAACTTTTTTTCCAAAAAGATGGCAGCCATTTATCTAATAAATTAGCTTAGCTGCTCCCAAGCTGTTAAAGTTATTAATCATTTATTTGAAGATAGTGATGAATCCTTTTAGGGCACTGAAACTCAAAACCCATTAGGCCACAGATTCAGAGCCTTTTGTCTGGGCAACTCACAGGAGGCCCTTGTGCTCTTTCCCTCCTCAGGGGAAGCAGTTTCCTTCTCACCCCTTTCTGAAATGGTAGCTCTAATTTGACCCCATGATGCTTATTTCTCCTTCCTAAGCTCCTTGGCACTAGCCTGGCCCAGTCTTTGGCAGCCACCTGATAAACCTGCACATTTTTGACACCATGCATATAATCCATCTCACTGTGGAAATGGCATAAAAGGGAAAAACTGAGAAAAGAGGGGGGAAAAAAGACATGAGACAGCCAGGCAGGGTACAGGCACATTTGCTTTTTCTTTGGTGGACTTGTTGGGGCAGGGGGTGGTTGTTGCTTGGCTGTGCTTAAAATGTCTCTGTGAATGCTCAAGAGAGCTGGGCTTGGCTTGCAGCTTGCAGGCATCTGTGCTACTTGAGAAATGACAGATGCTTGTGTAAAGTGTCAAAAGCTGCTGCCTGAAGTGCAAGGAAGCATGCTGCAGAGCACGGCTCTGGTCAGCAAAACTCTTCCTTTGTTAAACTGAAAGGACCTCGGGGATATCAGAACTCTTCTGATTACACAAAACCACATCTGCTGGTTGGTGTTTTAGCCAAGAGCTGTGATACTGTGTAAATTCACAGATCTGAAGGCTGGAAAGGACCCTTGGTTGATTTAATCTTCCCTCCCATCCTGGTCTGCTGCTTTCATTTTTTCAGCACAGTTATTGGTTGAAGTGTGTCATCATGGAATGCATAAAAGAGATGGGAAAAAATCCAGATAAATCAAATTAAACGATATTTTTGTAATTGTCATGTATTTTTTTCTGCAATCAGAAGCCTTTACAGCTTGTGAAACCAGGATTACCCATGTGAGCAAAAGGCTGAAAGGCCAGACCTTTCCCTGAGCACACATGTGACAAGGGACAATGGCTGCCTGCCAGGATGATAATCCTTGCTTGCATTCCTGTGTTCACAGGTTGAGGAAAGTGGTGGGATATAGAGGTGAGAAACCGCTGTTACCAAGGGGAGGCAGAATTGGAAATTGCTGTGAAGAATGTTGGAAATCTGTCGATAATTGCAGCAAATTTGCTGCCTCACCTGGTCTAAACCACCTTTCAGGAACCTTATGGGCATCCAGACAGGAATGATGCCATATAAAGCCTGGGAGGTTTCTCTTATTTCACTGGGTACCTGTTTGTGTTTCCAGAAAAAGGTGGAGGACCACCCCAACCGGAGTCCCTCCATTTGGTTGGCCATGTACAGCGCTTTTGGACGGCCAATCCTGCTCAGCAGCACCTTCCGCTACCTGGCCGACCTGCTGGGCTTTGCTGGGCCACTCTGCATTTCTGGCATTGTCCAGGGCTTCCAGAATACAACCAATAATACAAACACCACAGAAAAGGTAACCTGACATTGTGGATTGAAAGGCTCTGGTAGTAGTTTTAGAGTCATATCAGGTGTTTAAGACAGCTGGCTGCATGCTTTGATAGGTCTGTAGTCATCACTGTGTTATTTCATTGTTTCTCTCAAGTAAATTGAATATTTCAGTTATGAGAGACAGTCAAGTTATAAACCTGAGCAATGAGAGACTTGGGTAGAAATGGAACACAGGTCGTGGAGGCTCCCTCCAGCTCCCCAGCTGTCTGTCTTGATGGAGTCATCCCAGCAGTTCTGGGAAGAAGGAACAATTTTTTCTGCTCCTCTTCAACTGTACCTGTTAGTTTCAGGCAGGACACACACTGGTGGTAACTCAGTGATGAATCCAGCCTGGGAATTTTGCTTAATTCCTGTCCATTTGTCAGTTTATGTTTCACCAACAGTTTTGAGTTCTCTCAAATCTCTTTTTATACTGGGAGGCTGACAGTAGCCAGTCCCTGTTTGTGGCTGATTGTATTGATTGCTGCTGTGATGAACTGTGTTGGCACATATTGAGAAATTGAAAAGTATCCACTTTACTCAATGGTGTTCCTGATACTAGAGATGCACAAGAGATGCCAGTTCAATGCTCATTTCAAGTTTCACTGAGACTGAACTTTCAGGGATCAGATCTAAATGCTGAGCAAGCCTCTGATACAGAACATTTTCTATCACAAGAAAAAGAATTTATGAGTAACTAATGAAAATATATAGGTGAAATTATTTTACTGACAGCAGAGAAGACACAGACATTTTCCTGCATTTGTCTTGTGACAGAGAAACATCTCCATACAGTTTTTGGAGTGTTTTATCTCTGAATGAGCAGATAGGTGTATAATGGAATAGCATTTTCCTCCCGAGATAAAGTATTTGACTATCATCACTATCCACATATCTTTTTCTTGGCTGCTCACTCTTGACATTAATTTTCTTGACTGATGGTCTCAGTTTGGCTTGAGACTTTCCTGCACTGAAGGAGAGTTTAATTGTACAGCTTATTAAATAAAGCTTTTTATCATCCTTGAACCTGCACATGCAGGATTTGCGCCACAGAGTTACGAGGCACATTTTTGTGCCTTCAAAAATGTTGGGGTTTTTTGCATGGTGAGCAAACAAAGTATTTAAGCTTGAAAATAATTTCTGGATCTCAGATTTAGGAATCTGTACCTTGTCTGCTTCCTTTATCTTTTGTCCTCTTCAGTGTAGCGTCTTCAGCTGTGGTATTTTAAAGTTTTAATGAGCGTTGGCTAAATAGAAGATTGAAATTATTGGAGATCTTGAAAGCACTTGGCTTGCTGACAGTCACTGTTTCTCTTGGATACATTTCAGAATGAATGTGCCTTTAATTTATGGATTTTGATAAACTTTCTCTTGGTTCTTCTTGCTATTAAACATTTCTCCTTTAAATTCTCTCTAGTTATAATTAATGTGAATACATTTAATTTTATGCTTATTCTGCCTTAATTCCTGAGAACTCTATATACATAAAAAAGCTATATACAAGTGTTATTATCTTAACGATATCCCTACTATGAAAACAAGGGGAAGTTAGATATAGCAGAGTATTAAAAGGGAGGTTTTTGAATATATATATGTCACCATTCATGCACTTAAGCAACCCTTTTTTCAAGGACTGTTGGGCAGATTGCTTTCTTTCTTATATTGCCCATACCTTTCATCTGAGAATCAGACTGGATATTTCAGTGGAACAGGCTCCTTCCTTCTCTTTTTTTATTTTTCTTTTTTTTTTTTTTTCCCTTGTAAGAATTCCAGTACATCCTGCTTCCAGCTGGGTCGGAAATACCAAAGGAACAGTCTTCCTTGGAGTATTTTGGTACATTTGTTTCCTTTTCTGCCTGAAACAGAGCAGAACAGTGAACACAAAAACTAGAAAATGAAAACAAAGGGCTTTAAACAAATTTTTTTTCTCTTCCATATTGAGGCATTTAAAATACTGGCATGTATAATCTAATGTTATTCAGAATTTATGGCTATAATAGACTATACTTGTGGAAGAAATTGTTTCCATAATATGCAAATGCAACATAAATAACTAATCCCATATAATAAAAAATATTTTCTTGTGGCTTCTCTGTGGGACAGGTGGAATGAGCTTTATTTTCTACTAAGTAGCATTTCTATTCTACAAATCACCACAATTTGATGGGGAAACTAAAGACAAGGCAGACATGGTGACCTTATTGTTCCTTTCCTGCTAAAACTGAATAATCTTAGAACTGCTAAAACATCTCAATCCTCAGTCTTTGGAACAGGAGCAGAGTTTTAAATTTGTATCCAAATGATTTTGATGTAGAGGTCAGTGAGAAATCTGATTTCTATAACTTTCCCATAACACCAGCAATATGTTTTTTTCCAATGCAATGATTAAATTTGCTTGTTTCCAGCTTCTCACATAGGAGGGAATATACAATCCCTCCTATGGCACCTGCATCATTTTTTCCTTTCTTTTCAGGTGAAGGATCCATCAAACTCCTACCTTTCATCAGAGGAATTCCTCAGGAATGTTTATGTCTTGGCAGTCCTCCTCTTCCTGGCTCTTATCCTGCAGAGGACATTCCTGCAGGCCTCCTACTATGTGACTACAGAGACTGGCATCAACCTCCGGGGTGCCTTACTGGTGAGCAAAGATCTGCCAGGAGATTCACTAATAACAGCTGCAGCTTTGTCCTTTCATTTGTCTCATTCTTCATCTGAAGACTGAGCTTGAAATGATGGTTTCAGAGAAGATATGTGCTGTATTTTTATACAGAAAACTGGACAAAGCGGGGCGGGCAAACTGCTGGCACCAATTCCTTTTGCTAAAAACTAATCCCACCACTCTAAGCTGTTGGAAGTTTAACACCCATAAAAACCCATGCATATGAAAACACATCTTTGCATACAATGGGAGATAGATGAAGATCAGCAGTGTCATTTTGGCTCTGCATCTGCTTTGTTCATTTGCTTATGAGTTTGCTTCTGCTGACTGTGGACAGAGCCATCTGCAGAGTGTGCTTGTTCTATGGGAACGCTGTGCGTGCGTCGGCAGTGGCGACTCTGGATATTTATGCCCTTTAGCACAGAGCCCTGTGGGATGGGACGGGAGTGATTCATCTGCAGGGCTGTGTCTGTAACCCCAGCGTCCCTTAACCCTCTGTGAGAGCCTTGTTTGTGGACTGGAGCCAGCAAAGCCCAGCACGTGGGGGAGTGTAGCAGGGCTCTGCACAGACCAAGCTCCACAGGCAGCAGTAGCAATCCAGGAGCCGGAACTGATGATTTGCCAGATGTAACTAACCATGGGAATATCATCTCAGCATGGAAGCTTTTTTTTGTACTTGCTCTGATTAATGGAGCTGCTTCAAACATTTTCTGCCTTCTCCCAGGATAGATGGTGCAGACTTGGGGATGAAAGAGCTCCTGGTTATTTCCTTTTTGTGACTCTTTTTTGTCACTCCCACTTACCAAAATTGAGACTCTTAGGAGCATATGCAGTTGATATAATTCACCAGGCATTTCTGATTAATTCTACAGGATATACTTTATTAATGAAGAAAATGGGTCCAAAAGGACAAATTATTTTAAAAACTTCCTTAGAGCTGCAGCATTTGATGTTTGATCATAACTGCAAACTGGGCTCACAATATTTGCCTTTAAAATTCAGTAGATGTAAGCCCTGATTAATTTGAAACCCTGTTAAACTCCTACAAAATGTATGGAATGGAATGGCCAGGTAATGGAGAGGAACCCAAAGGAATATATATCCACTCTGATCAAACTTCAGAGCATGAATTTACTTGTCTTATCAGAAACAAGGATCTTTTTGACAGACAGTGTCACAGGAAAGCAAGCTCACCAAATGCTTATTAAAAAGGTTCTTTGGCCAATTTCTTAAATTTTGATGTTTTGTTGTCATTTTTGTTCTATTTTAGGTCTGCGTTAAGCAACAAACCTTTTAAGAGGAACTGGAGTTTTTTAAAGTCAGTTCTCTCTCTTGTGCTTTCTCTCACTCTGTCTCCATTTCTCTTTGTCTCAGGTGAGAGACTGGGAGAAGGGCTGTCCTAGGTAAAGGCTGATGCAGTTTGAAACACCCCACTGCTACTGTTCTTTCATAATTGCATAATTTTAGTAACTTCCTTTTTCCCCCTTTCTTACAGGCAATGATATATAATAAGATCCTGAGGCTTTCTACATCCAACTTGTCCATGGGAGAGATGACACTGGGACAAATCAATAACTTGGTTGCCATAGAAACCAACCAATTAATGTGGTTCTTGTTCCTGTGCCCCAATCTCTGGGCAATGCCTGTTCAGGTAGAGCATCCAAGTTAGGGTCTGATTTCAGAGATACTCCAGCCTGGCTGAGGAGAGTGCATGTCTGGGACACTGCTACAAAATCCAGAGGGGAACTTGCACTTCCCACTAAGATTAGCAAGCAGAAAGGTGCCCTAAGGGCTGGAAAGGTATCTTTCCAAGGGCCAGTGAAGAGAGAGGGTTTTTTTAGCAGGATTTCCATGTCTGTGACTTGAAGAATGAGGACCTGCAATCCTTTTTCCTGCTCATATTTCTTCCACTGCTAACACAAATCCATTGCTTTTATTTTGCCACCTGGCATCAGCCCTAAGCATTGCTTCTGCAGTGTCCACTTGTAACTGGGTTTTGTGGCAGGACCAACAGCAATTGAATCCTGCTCCATGACTGACATGAACACTGACAATGCTCAGAGGAGCCCTCATCTAAGCAACTTAGTCACTGAACATACCTGCTTCTTAAAAAGGCTGGGAAAGAAATGGAGGTAGATCTGTAGGAAGGAAAGGTTGAGATTATTTAGCTCAAAAGAAATTTTCAAAAATGCCAATGACTTAATGAACTGAGACATGCTAATTTTCCCTGAAGCTTGGACTCCTGTTGCTTCTTCAGAATTTATCTCAGGGTGTGTTTGGCATGGTCCTCATCTGATGGTAATCCCACTGACATTAAAGGATTTTTTAAAGGGGTAGAACCAGCTCTTATAGTAGACCTGTTTTGCTGAATTTCCTGAAGCTGCATCAGTAATCTATTTTATTAGTCAGTAATTATTACTACTAATGGGTTGGGTAGGGTTTAGAGTGTCATGAAATAGTTTATGAAAAAAGGCAAAAAAGGCTACATGGAAATAGAAATTAGAAATAATATATATGGTTTCATTTCACTGTTTCACATCCTGTGAAGTGGATGGAAGTGTTGCTATCAATACTTTGAAAGTTATTTAGATGAACAGGTGATCTGATTGCTATGGCTAGGTATGGTAATTTGCAGCACAGGACCCCGAAAAGCTAAATATTGCTTTAAAAATGTTAAACACCATTGATTCTTACTTCTGATGCTGTAAAATAAGAAGAGAGATTTAAAGACAGACTTGTTTAAGAGATAAAAGTATGAGATAGGCAACTAATTCTGTATACCCTCATCACTGAGGACATCACTCTATTGCAAAGTGGAGCTTTTAATAGAGATATTTATATAGCAGAGCTTGAATTAACTCAGGAACCAGAATCACAGGAGTCACACCACAGCCATTCCCAGGTAGCCTTCTGTAGGAAGTGCTCCCAAGCCCTTTGCAGGGCTAAGGCAGCATTTTCCTCCAGGGCTGCAGGGTATTGATGCCCAAGCTCAGATTGTATCAGCCCCAGCACAGCTGCTTCGTGCTTCAGTGCCTGTCTGTGATGTCCCTCTGCCTGCAGTTGCACAGGGACAGTAAAGCACAATGCAACTGTGATCCATGACAGCCCTAAGACCCCTGAATGCTTCCAGAGTGAGGTAAGGAGCTCTAGTGTAAACAGGACTTGAGGCCAGGAGCTCTGTAAAATGCCTCAGGGCAAGCACCATCATTTTAGTGCTCCTTCAGTTTTGTGGAAACCCAGTCTGGAATTAGAACTACCAGGCACTAACACAAACTATTTAGTTAATGTCAAAAAGAAAGGCTTCTGGGTTTATTTCCCACACTTTCCAAATGTGACCTCCTGAAGTATGGGCTCAGCTGATTCCTATGAACCATTTAAGTGTTTATTAGAAGAACAAACATTTTTTCCTGGTGTGGTTCTGGCATATTGAAATCTACTTTTTTTTTTTTTTTTTTTTTTTTTTTTTTTTTTCTTTCTGTGTTGCTTTTCTCTTCACAGATAATAATGGGTGTGATCCTCCTCTATAACCTGCTGGGAGTGAGTGCCTTGGTTGGGGCTGCTGTCATCGTGCTCTTAGCTCCCATCCAGTACTTCATAGCCACCAAGCTGGCTGAGGCTCAGAAGAGCACTCTTGTAAGTGAATTATTTCAGTGATATTTGTGATCCAGAAATGAGAACAGGGTTTCTGGGTTCTGTTCTTCTAGTTAGTGAAAACCACTGTGTGCATTTGGGCAGGCCATCCCTCAGTTGCACTGTCCCTCCCTGTCTGTTTTTTTGTGGCTCAGTGTCTCTTCCTTCCCCACAATTTGTCAGAAGAGAATCTCAAAAAAGTATGTGGGCCTTGACCTGCCTTCTCTGCAAAGAGTATTTTTAATGCAACTAGCACCATTTTGTCTGAATTCCACTCCACGAAAGGGTGTTATTCCCAGATGCAGATGTTGTATTTCATGGGATGTTAGCAAACAGTGCAAAAAACTGATAAATTATAGCAGAAAAATATTAAAGAATGTGCACAACCTCCCTCTGTAAAGTCTAGAGACATTTTACTCTCTGCCTAAGCTTTGGTATTTTCTAAAAATCAGTTGGCACTGCTGGATTATTATGTATTCATATCTAAATTCTTCAGTGCTGTAAGTTTATTTTTCTGCCTCTTTTAGTTCACCAGTTAGAAATGTTTTCTGCTCTTTTGTCTAATTTTTAACTTTCTTGCTGTGACCCTTGAACTTTTTAAATAAGCCTTTGATGTTTAAATTGCCAAATATTTAGAGATCCTTTTTATCTTAATATTCAATACGCAAATTATTGATGCATGGATCTAATTGCCAGCACACTTCAATCCTGTTGAGTTGTGCCCGTTTGTGTAACCTGTAAAAATTGTACAGAGGACTTATCTTTGCATAGTTTTGTAAATAATCTCACTTTCCTACTGCTCTATTCTGACTTCCTCTGACTCATAACATCTTTTGGATTATGATTTTACCAAAACTTAGCATTACTGTTTTCTGATGAGGGGAATTTAGCTAAATGCATTGATAAATATCTCACTTATTTTTACAACTAGATCCCAGAATGATTCTTGCATCAGCAAATACACCCATTTAGGTTTCTGTCTATGGTTATGGACACCATTTCCCCTAGCGGTTGTAAATATTTTAATACCTCCAAAGAAAATGAAATTTTATAGTCTTCCTCTTAGTATGGCACCTGTACAAAATCACAAATGAACAAAATTATTTTTTAAATTAATCTAACAACAGAAGTGAGGGGAAAAGAGGGTTGTCAATAAGACTACAAACAGTTATAATTTTTTTTCCCTGGTTTTCTCTTGAACTGAAGGACTATTCTACTGAGAGATTAAAGAAAACCAATGAGATACTCAAAGGCATTAAGCTATTAAAGCTTTATGCCTGGGAGCATATATTTTGTAAAAGTGTGGAAGAAACGAGAATGAAAGAGCTCACCAGTCTCAAAACCTTTGCACTTCATACATCTCTTTCCAGTAAGTAACTGAGCTTTTAGGACTTGGAAAATTATCCTGTTTTTCATGTCAACATTCCTCCCAACTTCAATTAAAGAGAGATACAGCTGTGCCTGTGACATTTTTGTCTGTGTGTAATGTCATTAAAATAAAAAGGCATGATAAATACATAGCACAGAAATTCAAAAGGATAAAATACATATTGTTGGGGTATTTTTTTTGCAGTAAGTTTTCTCTTACCATCATTGTGACATTACAATTAGGACTTGCTTTATAGTAAGAAGGCTCCAGGTAATATTGGCAGCTCTGACAGCAGCAAAGATAAATTATATTTTCTTCATATAAATTGTGTTTTCTGCAATGTAGAAGGGTTGAGTAATATTTTAGTTGTGTTTCATATTAATTGTGCACATAATGATTTTTATCCCAGCTTAGTAGAGTGGACAAATGAGAGAATTCTAGGGCTTATTTGTTGGTGTGTTTAAGATCTCCGACTATCAGGGAAGGAAATTTCTTCCTGCAGACTAATTTTCCTTTGGGAGTCTTAATTACTTGAATTGGAAATAACTCCATTATTTTAGTGTCATACAGTTACTGTAAAATTGTTTTTTTTTTTTATTTCCTATAATCTGATGCTTATTTTATTTCTCTTTCCCAGTTTTTATGAATGCAGCCATACCAATAGCAGCTGTTCTTGCAGTAAGAAATGTTTTTTTTTCAGTTTTCCTTTTTAAAAAGGGAGAGAAAAGTGGGGAGAGGGAGTGTAAAAAGGAAGAAATAGCACCATTGTTATTGTGGGACCTATTCTTCAAAAAACCATCAGATGAATTCAGGTGCCTCTGCTAACTGTAGGAGAACATGCCACTGGAAGTTTTCATTCCCAGAAGGTGGATTGGTAAAACCAAAGAGAAAAATAATTTTTTACTATAAGAAAGAAAAATCATTACATCTTGAATGGAAGGAAGGAAGGAAGGAAGGAAGGAAGGAAGGAAGGAAGGAAGGAAGGAAGGAAGGAAGGAAGGAAGGAAGGAAGGAAGGAAGGAAGGAAGGAAGGAAGGAAGGAAGGAAGGAAGTGTCGGAAGGAAGGAAGGAAGGAAGGAAGGAAGGAAGGAAGGAAGGAAGGAGAGAGAGAGGAAGAGAGGAAGAGAGGAAGAGAGGAAGAGAGAAAGAAAGAAAGAAAGAAAGAAAGAAAGAAAGAAAGAAAGAAAGAAAGAAAGAAAGAAAGAAAGAAAGAAAGAAAGAAAGAAAGAAAGAAAGAAAGAAAGAGAAAGAAAGAAAGAAAGAAAGAAAGAAAGAAAGAAAGAAAGAAAGAAAGAAAGAAAGAAAGAAAGAAAGAAAGAAAGAAAGAAAGAAAGAAAGAAAGAAAGAAAGAAAGAAAGAAAGAAAGAAAGAAAGAAAGAAAGAAAGAAAGAAAAAGAAAGAAAGACCATTGCAATTGAAAGAGGACTCATTTTGAAAAGCTCTTTTGGAAAGGGATTTTGAGTGTCTTTTCTTTTTCTTTAGCAGCAAAATAAATTCCTGTTTCAAAATCCATTATGAGGCACCATTAAAGTTTTCTAGAAAGGATACTCTGCAGTTTAAAGAGGAATAAATTTTGCTTGTCCTCCAGGTTTAAGTCTCAGCCTCATGCACTAGAGGAACTATGCCATGCTGGTCAGTAAGGAGCTCTCATAGACCAAATTTTGGGGGCAGAGTATGCTGAGTGTGTACAAGAATTGGAACATTTATGACCAGAATTCTGCATCTGTGAAAAAAAAAAACCCCAAGATTTGTTAGATTCTTAATGGGTTTTTTCCTGGGTTGTGTGTTTCCTGTAAACCCTAAAGTCAATTACAAAGCTGTGATCAAATGCCAGATTTTACAATGAAAATTGTAAAAATTGAAAAATTGTAAAAATTGAAAACTTTCATTCTTCAACATGTAAACCTCTTGAAATCACTGGCAAGGTTTTAAAATCTATTTTGTTTTAACAGAACACACCTTTCTCTTCAGTTTATCCTGATTCCCAGTGAACTTAGATTGTTCTTAGCCTTAGCTGAGCAAAATATTTTGCTTGCTGTCCTTGTTCATCTTGTTCAAGAGTCCTTGTCCTGACATGCTCTTTCCCTGATGTGGCAGACCTTTGTGACTTATGCATACACCAGTGACAAGCCACTGCAGCCCGCCCAGGCATTTGCATCCCTGTCATTGTTCCACATCCTGGTCACTCCTCTGTTCCTGCTCTCCACCGTGGTTCGTTTTGCAGTCAAGGCCATCGTGAGGTAAGTGGTTCTTCTCCTTCCTCCAACTCCTGAACACTCACATTCAGTACCAGAAAAAGTTGTTCCTACCAGCTCACATGGAAGAGTGTTGTGAGGTGGACCTCTGATGCTAAAGATGTGAGAGACATCAGTGACCTTTCCTTTTTACTGCATGACACAAAGAAACACAGCATAGGAAGGACAGACAGCTGCAGAGCCATTCCAGAGCAGGGTCACCAAGGGGATCAGAGGGATGGAGCAGCTCTGCTGGGAGGAAAGGCTGAGGGACTTGTTCACTGGGATTGTTCAGCCTGGAGAAGAGAAGGCTTTGGGGTGACCTCACTGTGGCCTTGCAGTGCCTGAAGGGAACTCACAGGAAAGATGGAGAGAGACTCTGGACAGGGGCCTGGAGTGACAGGACAAGGGGGAATGGCTTCACAGTGACAGAGAGCAGGTTTAGGTTGGATATGAGGAAGAAATTGTTCCCTGTGAGAGTGCTGAGGTCCTGGCACAGGGTGCCCAGAGAAGCTGCCCCTGGATCCCTGGAAGTGTCCAAGATCAGGTTGGACAGGCCTCTGAGCAAGCTGGGCTAGTGGAAGGTGTCCCTGCCCATTTCAGGGAGGTTAGTACCAGGTGATCTTTAAGATTCCTTCCAACCTAGGCCATTCTGTGATTCTATGATTCCTAATATTCCATTCTTTTTACAATTTCACTAACTTTGGCACTTGGGATTAATTCAGAGCTTCACTGTCCTTCCTTGGGAGGTGCTCCTCCTCTCACACTCTGACCACCCACCACCACTCTTCCATCACACTCTCTGGGCTCTTGTCAGCACTGAGGGGGTGTGAGAGCCTGGTGTGAAGCTCTCTAGCAAGACCAGCCCTGATGAAGAGTAACTAAACCCTACCTCCACATAAAGTACATTGGGCTATAAGTGAGAATTTAATGATGTCCTGCATCCTGTTCCAGGTATTTATTTCTGTAAAACAGCCCAACAAAGCAGCTTCCTTCATGATGGGCTATAGGGCACTTAATCTTGAAGGAGCAGATTGGCATAAGTTGAATTTCAGGCTTTTGGGTGTTGTATCTATGGCCTGTATGGACACAGTCACAGTCATAGTGCAGTCCTACACCCTGTCAAGATGTCCCAAGAGATGCAAAATGACACCTGGCTGGCAGTAAAGTGTCAGATGCCAAGCACTAGCAGGATGTGAAGACAGAACTAAGCTTCCCACCCAGAAACATCATTCCTTTATGCCAAGGCTGAGGCACATTGGAAAGAAATGGTATTGCTGCTGTCACTGTCTGTTTTCAGTGGGTAATGGTAATATCAAGCATCAGTCAAGGGGATTTCAGGCTCCACAGCTGTCCTTTGCCAGTGCCACACTGACTTTAAAAAGCAAACAAACAAAAACTTAACAGAGTTTATTTTTATCAAAGCAGCAGCAGGAGCAGGGCCACATGAGATGCTTTCCCTAGGTTGAAAATGATTTCTGAGTAGTGGAAAATCTCCAGGCTGCTCTATAAATCATCCAAGCCTCTACATCTCTGTACTATGTTTAGCATAGCCCTAATATCAAAATGGTGTGTACATTTTCCTTAACACTGCTGGCCACCCCCAGGGCAATATTTAAAAACCAGATTTGCCAAAACAAACTGCATCCTTTGTCAAACCCATTTCCTAACATCTTTCTCCCATGCACATCATGTCCCCCAAGTGAAGGATAAAGAATGTGTGTTTGGCCACTCCATGGCTCTATCCTCAATCAAATACATACACGAATATGTGCTTATTATTTTTGGGATTAAGAGCTTATACTTTGGCCAGAATCTCAATTTTCTGTTCAAGAGTAGTTCTAGTGCCACTAAAACTTCTGAGTGTACCTCATTCAAATGAAAAATAAGGGTTGATGTCATTTTAGGTGCATGATCAAAACAAGGTCTTGTATCTTCTACAAGAAAATAAATTCTTGCTTACCCCCTTATGTAAGACTGAAATTCTGATATGGAGACATATCCCAATTTATGGGGCACATAAATTTTCTGTTCAAGAGAGAAGACAGGAACAGGCATGCTGGCAGGAGGAAATAATGATAGTAGCAGTGCTTTCTTGCTGACCTGTCTCTTTGTGGCTTGAAGATGTATTGATAATTTAATATAAAATACAAAGACAGGCTTTGAAATAGACTACTTTCTCATTTGCAGATTAATGTTCAAATCTCTGATCTGAAGGCATATGTCCTTCTGCTTTCCCAGTCTCTGACCCAATGCACCTTGATTTTAGTTTTTGCAAGGTAATAACTTCACCATGACTGATGTGTGATTTTGTTCATCCCTTCCCTGGAATGATAAAGACCCAGGTGCTTACAGCACTCTGAAAGGAAGGGGGACAGAAAGAGAGGAGCAAATCCCCCTGTGATGAAGAATGAATTGAACTTGTGTGCTGTATTTCCCAGCAGGCAATTTTAAGAGCTAAGCAAAGAGTTGCTGTATGTCTCCAGGGCTGGCTGTGGCTGTGCTGAGGTGTGCAGTACCCAGGCCCTGTGTGCATGCTGTGCCTAGAACCATGGAATCCCAGAATATGCTGAGATGGGAGGGACACACCAGGATCATGGAGTCCAGCTCCTGGCCCTGCACAGAACAGCCCAGGAATCCCACCCTGTGCCTCAGAGCGGTATTCAAATGCTTCTTGCACTCTTGTCAGCCTTGCAGCTGTGACCACTTCCCTGGAGAGCCTGTTGCAGTGCCTGAACACCCTCTGGGTGAAGACATTTTTCCTGATATCCAGCCTAAAGCTCCCTGACACAGCTTCACGCTGTTTCCTTGAGTCCTGTCACTGGTCACAGAGAGCAGAGATTGGTAGTTGCCTCTTCACTTCCCATCATGAAGAAACTGCAGAACTTTTCCCTTCCCTTTCCCTGGTGAGAAAGCTGCAGAACTGCTGTGAGGTCTCTTCTTAGTCTCCTCTTCTTCAGGCTGAGCAGGCCAGGTGACCTCAACTGTTCCTCATATGGAGGAATATGTTCCTCATATTTCCCTCCAGACCCGTCACCATCCTCATGACCTGCTTTAGACAGTCTCTAACAGATTTAGTTTCCTTTTAATATGATGCAAAAGCTGTGCCAGGATGCACCCATTGCCCTGGCATTTCCAGAGGATGGAGGAACCCTGAATGCAACAGCCTGAGAAAGGCACAGAAGAGATAAGCCTGCCAAGAGGGAAACCATTCCCATGGAGCTCCTTTGGCACCTTCATGACTTGCTCTGCTCTTCATTCCCAGCTACCAGTACAATGCTTAATTATTTTCATCTGTCTTTCCACACACATAAATCTTCATTTGCCATCAGGGTGGCAGATGAAAGTATCCCATGAACTTCTTATGGAACATTTCTGATAAATCCTGCTGGCGTGACTGCACAAAAAAGGAAATGTATTCGTGGAAACCTGGGTTTATGTAACTCAGTGTCCTCTGTTTTCTTTCAAGTGTACAGAAGCTGAATGAGTTTCTCCTGAGTGACGAGATTGGAGATGACAGCTGGAGAGGGGGGGACAGCTCTGTACCTTATGAATCCTGTAAGAAGCACACAGGACTTGTAAGTTCTGCTTTATGACACTGAATTTCAAAGCAGAGAGGCCATACAGCCCCATACAAGGGCAGTGGCCAAGCTGACAGAGCCTGGGAGGTTTTATTCCTAGCCTGGCTCTATTGACCAGTTTTGCCTCTTTTATATTCTAGTCTCTGTGTTCTTATGATATGAAGGGTCCCCAAACACACTAAAGCATTGCTGAAGTGTCAGTAGTAAAAAAACCGCAACCTAAACTAACCATAATACACCAACATATTTAAATATGACTAAAATTCAACCTTCTTTGTTTTTATAGAAGGCTCAGGAGGATATCTTGTGGTTATGGGGTTTGTACTGTCTGTTGCCCAAACAATCCATCTTATACTGGGCATCCTTAGGGAGGAACAATTCTTGCTTTGGGAAATTCAGAATTAAAGGTGGAAAAAACCAAACTTTGTAAAAGAGGAATTAATTCCAAAATGCTGTTTCTGGAGTACTAAACATAGAGTTGTTTTGAGTAAAATTTAAAGACAAATGAAGATGATTTGGGAAAAGGTGTTTTTTCATTTTGACATTTTTCTAAAGCTATATATTTCAACAGATTCAAACTGACTGTACAATTTGAAATGCAACTGAAACTTGAAGACAGAAACAGACAGAAAGGATTAGCACAAAATAAATTTTATTTTAGCTTGCCAACCTGAAACAACACCTTTCTTGTTTTTCTGGGCTAGCAATGATAGTAAAAGAAATAAAATTGAGACTGTTTCAGCTTTTATTTTATTTGTCCTGTCCACCTTTTGTTTAGTCCTATAGAGACTGTGGATGATGGGGAAGAGGGTTTGAGAGGGATGGTAGAGATGAAATTTGGGATGGTTATGCATGGGAAGCAAAAAATCCCAATATTTTCTGTGATTCAGCTAAGGGTGTTTAAAACATCTAAAATGTGTGCATGACAATGTTGTATCTGTATTATCACATATTGAAAAGCACTGGCTGCTTCTCCTGAGCTGGAATGGTGGTAGGAAAGGGAATGGATTGTTTGCTTTACAGGGCACCAAATACTGTCTTCTCCTGAGTATTCCACCTTCTCTCCTGTTTTCACTTCTCTCTGTGCAGCACACCAAGGCCATCAACAGGAGGCAGCCCCTGAGGTATCAGCTCGAGAGCTACGAGCAGCCAGCCAGGAAGCAGACACGGCCTGTGGAGATCGATGATGTGGCCATCAAGGTGGTGTGGAAAATGTTTTCCCTCATGAAAATAGGGAGCAGGTCCTCCTGCAACAGCACCCGATGGTGCCCAAGTGCTGCTGTTACTTCAAATTTTCCATGGCAAGAGCAAGTTTAATAAGTTAGAATCTAGCAAAATTTCCAGTGAGAAAAGTGAGCTTCAGACCAGTTTTTACAGTTATTTCATGTCTTCTCAGGAAACAAAAAGGTATCATGAATCTGATGTCCAAGTCTTTAGCCTCATATTTGACAGAATGAAAGTATTTGGTAAATAGAGCTCAGCTCAAGATCATTCCTTTCTTGCCTTACATACATTATGTACATTTGTGTATTTATCTTTTCTTACTCACAATTTTTGGGGGTTTGGCAATCTTGACAAACTTATCTTGCTTTTATCTCCGTGTGTGCAGCCATACCACACTGTGTTCATAAATCACAGATTTATTTTATGAAAGTATTTTAAGTCTAAATTAATCATTCTAATTTTTCCCCTCCTGTGTTTAAATATCTGATTTGTGGTAATTATTTTGTAGGTGACCAATGGATACTTTTCATGGGGAAGTGGTTTAGCTACACTGTCCAACATAAACATTAGAATTCCAACAGGTAGGATGAAAGCATACCTTAAATGTGAAATATATAATGTCAAATTGTTATTAATTCCACTTCTTGATGTTTTGAAGTGCACAAAGGTACACATTTAGAATTTTACAAGAAAAAAATAGAGTTTAAAGTGTACACAAGGTCATGAGCTGTATTGTTATATAATAATATCATTAGATAAGCTTTGTGGCTTTTATATATCTATATAGTTTATATAGTTTTATAATAGCACAAACTAAGTCAAGAGTTAGAATAAACAAAAAAATGGTTGAAAAATGGTTGACAAATATCATTAATATTTTTAATAGAGAAATTGAATAAAAAAGAAAGAGGAAGAACTCCAGACTCATTCAAACCAAGGATCCATCTAACTCAGTATGCTATTTTCAGCAATACTCATATATTATACTTTTCCTGCCATTTATCAACATTACGGTCTTCCAGTTCACAACTATTTTCATTCAGAAGATGGAGTTTTTCTGTCAAGAAATCCTTAATTATTTTTTTTCTTAATGAAGTCCTCTTTATCAAGCTGAGTTCCTGTAATTCCTTGCATCCTCAATGTCTTTGGCTAGGAATTCCACAGGTTTACAAAATGCTGGTTTGTTTTGAAATACTTGCATAGCAAGTGTGAAAAGTAGTAACTAATATTTTTTATTATTATTAATAATAACAACAATAATTTGTTGTTGTTGTTGATAATGCTGTAATATTCATAACACTGTCTTCTGGCATTTCATGTTAATAAATGGTCTTATGCTTTATTTTGATCTCCTATCAAGGCTTTGTTTTAAAATAGAGTATTACTTTAGGTTGCTGTCACATGGTGATTTAGTAATCCCCAAGCCCGTATGATTTATTTCCATGTAGCATTAAGTGTCACCCGCAGAATGTCTCTGCTCCAGGAGTTTACAGTCTGAGGCCATGGGTTCACAGGCTGGGTGAGCCAGAGTTTGCCTCCTTTGGAAGGAATAAGACCCTTGGCTCCCAGCTGGAGAGAAGCTTAACTGGAAAATTTCCAGTACCTAAAGGGAGGGACTACAAGAAAGATGGAGAGATACCTTGACAAGGGCCCAGAGTGATAGGGCAAGGGGCAATGGCTTCACACTGCCAGAGAAAAGGTTTAGATTGGATATGAGGAAGGAATTGTTCCCTGTGAGGGTGCTGAGGCCCTGGCACAGGGTGCCCAGAGAAGCTGTGGCTACCCCATCCCTGAAAGTGTCCAAGGCCAGGTTGGACAGGCCTCTGAGCAAGCTTGGATAGTGGAAGGTGTCCCTGCCTATGGCAGGGGAGTGGAATGAGGTGGTCTGTAAGGTGCCTTCCAACCCAAACTTTCTGTGAATCTATGAAATGCACTGGCCAGCACAGTTAGTGAGTTCAATCAGTGTACGGGAAGATCTGAGAAGCACCATCGTCACTGCAGAGTAGGACTGGAGGTAGGAAAGTGTCTCTGTGGGGGGAGGGGGAAGTACAGCAAAGCAGAGAAGAGCAATGGGTCTTCTTTCAGTTTATTTATTAGATTGGCCCAAATTCACTTCAGTTAATTTACTAGATTGGTCCAAATTTTCATGGAACTCCAGGCTGAATAATCACTCCCCACCATATATTGTTTGACCCTAAATAACTTTAATAACTTCCATAAAACAAATGTTAATATAGGTAAAAGCAAAAGTCTCATTCCTTTGGAGATTAGTGTGTTACTGCAGTCCATTAATGTTTCCATAGATGAATACATGCAATATTGCCCATTAAGTAGTGAATGCTAAAACAATTATTTAATCACTTTGAGTGCTCTAGAGCTGAATCTAGCTGGGCCTTGTGATCAAGAGTATAACTGGTTTTTTCTTTCTTTTTAAAAAGTGTTTTGTTGTTTTACTATTATCATAGGTCAGATGACAATGATTGTGGGCCAAGTTGGCTGTGGCAAGTCTTCACTTCTCCTTGCTATATTGGGAGAGATGCAGACCCTGGAGGGAAAAGTTCACTGGAGCAAGTATGTTTATATAGCTATTAATTGCTGTATTCATTTAAGGAGGAGGCTGAGATTTGCTATGAGAAATGTAAACTTCATGCCTCAGAACTGCATGTTGAGTGATTACCATCACCCAGATCCTCTCTGGAACGCATCACCTGCAAATCAGGAGGTATTTTTCACTGTTTTATCATGTGCAGAGCCGGGTGCCTAAGGAAGGGAGAGAGGCTAGTGTGGAGATTAATATCTAATATATTGGCCTAGCAAATGACCTGGAAAGAATGCATAGGCTATTCCTTTTATCAAATAGGCTTCAGTACTCACTATAATTGAAGGCAGCATTGTCACATTTTTCCTGTACCATTGTTCCTGTACCAGTGAAAGTGTGGAGCTTCTACAGCCTAGTGGGATCTGGAGGGTGCCAGCCTAACAGAAAGGATGTATTTCCCCTCAGAGCTGCTGATAATGCTGACAGAAAAAAAAATACAAGTGAGCAATGCTTTTCTCCTTCCCTGGTACCCACCCAAGCCTCAACTATTGAACAGTGTCACTCTTCACAGTAATACAATCAAAAAGCAGCCTGAGCACACCAAACACCTTAAAAGTAAAGGCTGAGCAAAGGCTGTTTCTGAAAGGAGAGGTGCTCATGAGGTCAGGCCTTGGATTCAGAACCAGTGAATGAGAACTTTCCAGAGTAATGAAGTGGGGCAGCAAGCACTCTTCAAGCCTAGGCAGGGCAGAGACAGTGGAAGTGATGTGCTATAATCCCAAGGCTTGTTCTTTGGTTTTAAAGATCAGTTCTGTTTCTCTAAAACCATCATGCCAAATTCCTCTCAACTATCTTTTTGCTAGAAAGAGGGAATTTTGTCACAGAGACAAATATTTTGTTGCCTCATCCCTTGACTTGTAACCTCCTTTGTAATATTTTTCTTACAGCAATATTGTAAACTGGATGTTTTTTGCTTTTCCTGTGATAGTATCCATGGCATTTTTGCTCTCTAGCTATTCTTCGCTTTCTGCTATTCTAAACATATGACCTCACTGGAGTAGCAGGTACAGTTGAAGCCAAGGCTACACTAAATTTAGTTTAATTATATATGAATTTAGGCTTTGAAGGAAGAAGAAGATGTGACCTACCCCAGTTAGTTTCTTTGAGACATGCAATGAAGGTTTTATACCATAATCAGGCATTGTTTCTCTCAGTAGTTAAAAAAAAAATAAAAGGAATAAGTAGAATGTACCTTGAAATAATTCTCACAATTGTTTTGAAAGAAATATTTGAGAAAGACTCAGATTTTTCCTAGACAAAGATATGGAACCTTGGAAAGATTAGAAAAATGAGAAATCTTAGAAACAGAATAGATACAGCTTATGAAATGTTTTGTAATTATGAATTGTGAAAAAAAAAGTTTAATATTGCTCAAGAGATAGAATCATGCTGTCAGTTGGTTAACAGTCTGTTCATCACCACAACACCAAGAAACTCAGGTTTTAGCCAACACCTCAGATTTTTTTCCTTGTACACTATAATTATGATATAGCTGATGCAAACATGGTTATATTTTGCTGGTAATTTCAGACTGCCTGGCAGACAGATGAATACAGAAGGAGACTTCAGGTATTTCATTAAGTGGCTCCTGTATTTTGTAAAACTATAATAAAGGTCCTATTTACTCTTTTAAGTCCCTTTCCATGTGATTCTCCATGCATGACTAACACAGCTACTGATCCAGGGATGAAATGCAGGCTAGGTGAATTCCTTTACAAATTCAGCTGTAACAACACAGTGATTGTAAGCATGGATAAGATTGCAGCCCCAGTTGTATTGGGACAATCCTGCAAGGCATCACTGGGATTCAAATGCCCTGTTGCTGTGGAGGCTGACTGCTGTGAGAGCTGTGTGTCCTGCTGCCAGGGTTGTCACTGCCTTGGCATCCCAGGGAAATGAAGCATGGCCATGTATCTTTCTGTAAAAGATCTTGGCCAGGGCAAATCTTATGGGCTAGGTCTCAGTTTTTCCCACTTATATGAGACATGGCCCAGAAATGTGACATCCTTAGACATGGAGCTGGATTTTTGTTTTCCCAGTGAGCAATCAGCTTGAGAGGCTTGTTAGACACTGGGGCTGTCTGGGTGTAGTCATTCAGCCAAGACTGTTTCAGATGAGAGTTATTTATTAATAAGTTATTTCTTAATAATTTGTGGGAATCATGCAGAGACAGGTATTCCCCTCATGCACATCAAGCCAAACAATCTTCTCAGACTGCCAAGCGAACAGGGGCTAAGTGGAAACTTTTCACTTGCTACGTGTTTTTTCTACATTGAAATGGTTTCTGTGCAAACAGCTTGTTGTATACTAAATTAAAAGCTCAGGAAACACGAGAACTGTTAAATAGAGCCTCAAAAATGGCCTGTTTTGTCCTCAATCATTCAGAAGGCTGTGACAAATATTAGGAAAAGTCAGTGCCCCCCTCAGAAAGATTGCCAAGAGCAACACTCACCCAAAGATTACAACCACAGGAGCTCCCAGAAAGCACTGAAGGGCATAATGAGCACTGGAGGGATAAAAAAATCATCCGTACAAAAGTCAGTGGCCAAAACCAGCAGAACTACCAGTTCTGGTTGCAGGCACAGGCCTAAATTTCTCTGAACTCCTGTATGGAATTTGTGTAGATGCTTGGTCCTCATCTTGCCTCAATTTCCTGCTGATATTAGCAGAGGTAATGGTTCATTCTGTGGCTACAGGGGTACCCCAGAGATTTTGTGCATCTTCCTTCTCCTCCCTCATTATTTTGTAGAATGAGGGAATCAGGGCCTGCTCAGACATGCTTTAGTCTGTTTTAAAATATTATGAGTTACCATAAAAGTGTCTAAACTTCAACAAGAGGTCTTTTTTACTTTTCCTAAAACCTTGATTTCTATTGATTTTTTTTTTATGTTGTTGTTAGTTTTTTCACCTTATATATTCAAAATCCTATAAAAATTACTGATTAGTTTGGCCCTTCCTACCATTTCAGACTTGAACTTACCACACCCCATTATGGGCAATATGCATATTTTATAGTACAGCTGAAAATCAGTATAAATAGCCACATTACAATAAATAAATGAACTAGAGGAAATAAATGCTAATCCCCTCAGGCAAATAAAATGCCCTTTTTAGAAATCTCAGGAGCTTCAATTTCAGCCCACTCCCATGCCCTGCAATCACATCACTCTCTCAGATTCAGCAGGGTAATAAAGTACAAAACCAAATACTTAATCCCCTTGTTTGTGAAGGTCCCAGCTCACTAAAGGTCTTCTCTGTGTTTATTCATGGGATTATTGGTGAATGTGGGTTCTCACAGAAATCTCATTCATAATTTGGGAGAATCAAAGTCTATTTGTCAAGCCAAGCTGGGAATGAAATTTCTAACCAGGGAAAAAGTGTTTAAGAAACAGAGCTCCTAAAATTAGTCCTTTCCCATTGAGAAAGTCTGTTTTGTCATCATGGCAAGCAGATTAAATCTGGCATGGAATTGCAAGGAGTCTTGCAAGGCTTGTGGCCAGTTTTTTTGACTTGTAGCTCAGAAGGTGCTCCCAAATTTATACCTGAAAGCATTTTCTCTTTTCCCTGCAGTGGTCTCCTAATGAAAGTTTGGAGGTCTTGAACAGAGCAAGTTTAGGGTTTCTTCTTCTTGTTTTCCTTCACCTAATTCCCAGTCCCTTTTCAAGCTCTTCTTAGATTTCATCTTTTACTTTCTTGTGACTTTTTTTCCCATTGTAAAGAAGACAGGAAGCTTCTGCTGAATGAGAGACCAAGTTTTAGTGAGGGACTGTCTGTTTTGAGCCTCAGTGTGTGGCTCTCTGACACTTCTGAGACTTATGTCTCAGGTGCTCTGATGCAGCACCTGCTCTGGCAATTGGTGTATGAAGAAAACACAAGACTGTGCATTTTAGGAGGCCTGAATTATCCAAGTCCTCAGAAAGCTAATGTGCAGCACAGAAAACAACGTCTCAGTTCTGGCATTTTGGGAAGATGCTTAATCCATGAGTCTGGTATTCCTAGGACTCTGCTTGCTATTAGAATTTTTATGCTCTTTCTAGACTTGGATAGCCTGCCAATGTTTGCAGCTGCATTTACTGGTAACCCAGCAGTCAGGCACTAATTTCTGTCTCAACATAAAAGTGTTTCATCAGGAGTGTTCATAGGCCTGAGAGAAGAGGATTTGTTTATTCATGGCTTTTATTTTTTAAGTCAGGAAAATAATGTTTTAGCATGAGTTTTCTACCCCTTTCCAATGCCTGTTTCAATTTACCTGGTATAATCTCTTTTAAGTTTTGCACTTTGCAGTGATGCATCCCTATGCCTGGAATGAGTATCATTGCTGGGCCAAAACCACTTTCGCTGCCATTCCAGGCTCTTGGCACTGTTAAAAATTCAATTAACAAAAAGAGGGAACTGCAAAATCATTCATGCCATTGCTAATATTTGAATGTTCTTCAGAATGTATTTCTTAAGAATATGATCCTTAAGAAGTGGAGGATGACAAGGAAAACCTACATGTTGTAGGGCTGTGCACAGCTTTATGCAGCCTTAGTGCTACAAAGAGATTCAAAATCTGTTCTGATCCTACAGTGTAGCTGCAAACTCATCTTTACTCCAGGGGAAATTTGACATCAGTTATCAGCTTCTGCAGGCTACTGGCAGAACTGTGTGGAGAAGCTAACTTATTGCTTGCCATGCAATATTAATATTTTAATTTTTAATAGGTTTTATGATACAATTTTAATTTTAAATACATTTTCTAACAACATAATTTGCCTGTTTAGCCACTATGCCTTGTAGATACGAAACTGTCACATTTCAAGTAGTATTATGGTTTTGCTTAGACCTGGTTTGTTTTCCCTTCAAGAACATAAAAACCCAGACTTATGTTGAGTTCTTAAAGTATGTCATTAACTCCAGGTTCACTGTGTGTAAAACTAGCACAGAATGTTATTTTTTATATTTCCTGCTTACTAAATGTCATTTACCATAACTTACAGTGTAAATGAAACTGAACCTTCTTTTGAAGCATCCAGAAGGTATTATTTCTTTTCTAGTGTATCATAAAACAATCATTAATTTCTTCAGAATTTCCCCAAATCCTCATCTTTGTGCTCTCAAGCCATCTCCATGTTTCCTTACCATGTTGATAATTGTTTCCTGTGGGATTAATTGATAGACTGTGCAAATCCAGTGGATCCCACACTTCCCCAGCCAGTGAACCACTACCTCTGTCTCTTGTCTGAAAGATGCTCAGCTCCCAGATGACCACAGTGGGAGTTCAGTGTGCTCCTTGCTATGCAAGGCAGCATCTCTGTGTATGAGGCATAATTAGGTGTCTCCTTCCACATGTTTTTGAGTTTTCTGCTCAGCACCTGGTTCCCCATGGTGCCTAATCTGGGATGAGATGGAGCAGGGCACAGAGGGAGCCAGCTCAGCTCCAGCTGAAGCCAAGCAGGGACTCCACCCCTGGCTTCAGGTTTAAAAGAAGGACAAACTCCACTAAAAGTATGTCATAAATGAGAGAGAGGTAGTGGCACACAGAGCTGTGGTTGGGAGCCACACCAGGGTTTGCTGCCCCATAATCTTGAGGATGTATTTCATATGAGTGCATATGAACAGCTAAAACTCCTGGAAGTTTTGGGATATTTCTGACAGCTTCTAACCAGCTGTTTCTCCTGCCTTAGCACCCCTCTCTCAATAGTAGATCCTACATGCTTGAAGCTAAGCAAATGTTTTGGTGGAAGCAATACCGTCAAAGAGACAAATCAAAGGAATCTCATTGTGGTCTTCCAGAACCAGCATGGAGCCTAAAGAAAAGATAGAGAGAGACTCTTGACAAGGGCCTGGAGTGATAGGACAAGGGGAATGGCTTCACACTGACAGAGAGCAGATTTAGATTGGATATTAGATAAAACTTCTTTATTTTATGTGTAGTGAGGCCTTGGCACAGACTGCTCAGAAGCTGTGGCTGCCCCATCACTGGAAGTGTTCAAGGCCAGGTTGGATGGAGCTCTGAGCAAGCTGGGCTAGTGGAAGGTGTCCCAGCCCATGGAAGGGGTTGGAACAAGATGATCTTTAAGGTCCCTTCCAATGCAAGCCATTCCATGATTCTATAAGTGTTCAGATCCATGAGCTGGTACCAGTTCACACCTCCTTCCTCACATTACCTTGGGCATCTCAGAAAAATTTCTGAAAATACATGACTGTTTTTGCTGCTGTACCTTGGAAAAACAGACAGCAGTAAAGAACATTCATGCCCCTATTGACAAATGTCAATAGGCTTTTAGACACATTTAAGGTATGTCTAATAAATCCTTGGGAGGCTACCCATGATTTCTTCCCAATCTGTATTAAACTGCCCTCTTTTCCAATATCATTGAGGATCTAATAACCTGAAAGGAAAAAAAGTATTCACTGAGAAAAAAGTATTTATATGTGTGGCCACATAAAATAATCTCACACTTCAGAAAGCAGCAAGTCAAGTGTGCCATTTGAACAGTGCTTTTTTTCTCTCTGTTTTCATGTTAGAGAAAATAATGCCAAATAACTATTTCTGTGAGAATTTAATATTTCTAGTATCATTTATAATTTGCTTTTGGATTTGAATTGCAATTACTAGATTGAGGTAGGTACCAGCCTTTTATAGTAGAATAGAATGCAACCCAGAGTGTAGATTTTGCCATCAGGGGAGAGAGTGGGTGCTGTTCTAACAAAAGCATCGAATTTAAAACTCTTCCCTTCTTTTTGTTTTGCTTATGTGTTTCCCTGTGTTTTTCTGAATGCACATTCATGAAATTAACTTTAAAAAGCCTGATTATCAGTCATTTTATGGTGTGAGGGCTTTGTTTCTTACCAAAACTCTGTGTCTGTCTGCAGTAGGAACAGGTACTCCGTGGCTTATGCAGCTCAGAAGCCGTGGCTGCTCAATGCCACCGTGGAGGAGAACATCATCTTTGGCAGCCCCTTTAATAAGCAGAGGTAAATATCCACCTCCTTGCAAAAACACCTGGCAGCTCCTTTTAAAGAGGGCTTTTTGGCATCTTCTGGAGGATGTTTGTAGATTCTGGAAAATACCAATCAGTGAATGATTGATATTTTTGAAAAAATGGTTGATATTATTGAAAAAAATAAATCACCTGTGGTGGATTTAGCTGACCTGACTCAGAGGAAGGTTTCTGGTTGAAGCCAGGGTGCTTCTCTAGCCGGTGCACATGTCCAAGATGTTTGTGAGAAATCCCACAGTGGCAGTGGCTCTCCATAGAATACAGCTGAAGCCATATGTGTAATTTCCAAGGTGAGAGAAATCCCACCTCTGGAGACTACTTATGTAATTTTCTTTTGTTTAATGGAGCCCAAGGTTGCCAAAGGACTCTGAAAACAGGGATTCTAGGCATGTTTCCGTTGAGTATGTGTGCTAATCCTGCTGTGATCAAGTTACTGGAGCAGCCACTTTCCAAAAACAGCATTTATGAAGATGTGGTGCCTCTGGGGAATGGCCTTAATTCTTCCTTTAGAAATACAGGAGCAAGAAGTGTGAAAGTTGAGGTGCACAGCTTCTATTGTGCCTACCCAGCACCTGCTTCTTCCAGCCTTCTAAAAGGTCAATTAAGAAATGTGGAAAAAGTGACTGGACTTAAGGAAAACAAATTGCTGATGTTTTCAAAGGCAACACTCTCTCTGTTTTCAGTTACTGAAAATACACCCAGAAGCTCTCAGTCTGTGCTGTGTTAAGATGTATGACTCGATTCTGGCTTGATAAAACCTAACCATGACCAAATGCCTCAAAATCCAGAAAAGCACCAACATTTCAGGGACCAGATTCTTCAGCCACTGCATCCATCAGCTTGTTTCACTAGCTTTAAAGGGGCAAGGCTTAATTTCAGTACTCATATAGTCTGATCCCAGCTGCTTATCAGCAGATCACCTGCTACAGACCCAGAGATGTCACCAAAATTTTTTCAAAATTTTGCAAGTGGTTTGCTGGTTCTGGTAAGACCAGAAGCACTTTAAGGATACTTTGTCCTGTAACATCACTCCAAAGAAAATGAAGAGGCACTTAAAGGGGGAGAATAAAAACTCAATGGAAAATGTCTTCAAACATTCTGGAGTCCAACAAAACAACTCCATAATAGGGAGGAATGTATTCAATAATTTACATAATTAAAAAGCAGTCTTGCCAATAAAGGCTTCTAATAAAGATGCATTTTTTTAATAATGCTTCATTTACAATGCTCTAGGATTATTCCTCAATAATCATTTTGCCCTACTTATTTTAACAATTATTCATCCATCAGAGAGCAATAAAAACTTCGTGGTGACATCTACCTGGAAGTTTTTGTGTGAGCAGAGTGAGTGGCTGGGTAAACAATTGCAATGACCACGTTGTTTTTCCAGGTACAAGGCTGTTACAGATGCCTGTTCTCTGCAGCCTGATATTGACTTACTGCCATTTGGTGACCAGACAGAAATTGGAGAAAGGGTAAATAATGTGAATGCTTTAATCTCTGCTTGGCCTTTGTATTAAAAAGACACTACCTGATGTCACTCAGACAGTTCTAGTCTGTATTGGGCTGCCAGACTGGTAAATAATTGTAATTCACCAAGGGTTACTACCCAAAAAATTTGAAATCTCTTCAGCTTCTTCAGCTATTTCTCAAATGGGATTTCTTGACCAAAGTCTCCCATATTTTGCTTGCAGAATTTGATGCTGGTATTGATTACATTTGCAATCTAAAAAGCCTACTGTGCTCAGAGCAGCTCTTCATAATTTACACTTATGCATGAATAATAACTTTTCTTCTGATATTATATGAGGACTATGCTTGTTTATCAATAGAATTAGCATTTTAATGAAGTTTTTTATTTACTATAAATCCTATCATTATAAAAAATCACATTTCCAAAGGCCTGTCATAATGTTTATTCAAAGATGCCTATTTCTGATCCATTTGAATCATTAGGGGATTAATTTAAGTGGAGGCCAACGACAGAGAATCTGTGTAGCTCGAGCACTCTACCAGAACACCAACATTGTCTTCTTGGTAAGGTTTTTCTTTTTCACATGGAGCATGCAAAGTTATAAAAAACTGTAATTACATATATTTAGTTTATATTTAGAAGACCTATGGGGACCTGTATTCAACTCCAAAACCAAGCTATAGAGAGGCAGCATCAAAACATCCTGGGAGACTGATGAAGGTGGGAATTTCTGCACAGATGTACACTGGAAGAGTGGAACAGATTGTCTTAACTCCTTCTTGCTCTCAGTGGTGACCTGCTATCAGGAGAGTCCCACAGAAATCAGCAGGATTAATGATAAGGAGCCATAATGAACAGTCTGAGGGCTCAACACTCTCCTGCAGAGTCCTGTGGAGTTGGACAGCCTTTCCCTTCTCTGATATTACTTTCAAGGCACATTAGGAATTTCAGGAGGTTCATGAAGAGGCTGTTTGAGCCTCTTCAAAATTAAGGAGAGACTTCTTGAAGAAAAAGTGTTTACATATTGATATCCTTATCTGAATGTTGCCTTATTTCCAGCCACACTCACTCACTGTAAAGACCAAGCACATACGTAGTTTAGTTTGGAGGAAATGAGAAGAGTTGCTAACTCTGCTTTAATTTTCCTGTGCCAGTTTCACCCCAAAATTGGGCCCAAGTTTGGCTTTGGATCCTGGCATTTTCAAATTTGGATGGGAAATTTCAGTTCTGGTGTTCCTCCACTCTGTCAGTGGGGCACCAGCACTACACACAGCCAGACACAAGAAATGAAACTGAGTCCATTGCTGTGAACTGAAGAACAGTGGATTCCAGCTTACAGCCCTCTGACTTGGCCCTAGTCACTAGAGAGAAATGAAACATCAATAAAGACAGATGCTTCCTAGTTTAAAAATACTATTTTAGGGGAAAACCTCACTTTTGTATCCTGTTCTAATATTTTTCAATTTGATGTGGTTGCAGGATGACCCATTCTCTGCACTGGACATTCACTTAAGTGATCACTTAATGCAGGAAGGGATTTTGAAGTTTCTGCAAGAGGACAAGAGGACTCTTGTTCTGGTGACACATAAATTACAATATCTGCCACATGCTGACTGGGTAAGAGAAGAGGTACCAGGGGAAAATTTGCTAAGGATTATTGCCAGAAGCAGGGATCAGGATGTTATTGAAAAATTGAAAAATTCCCAGCAGAGTTGAAGTTTTATTCAGAGGCTTGCAACTCTAAGCAGTCTCGGCAATTCCTGAAGTTAACATCATAACATTTAATGGGATTATTGCTTTTCTCTGCAACACAGTCCCTTCTTAATTCTGTATGCCGTGTGGCTAACTGCCACTTCAACTAACACAGATTTTATAGTGGAAGAACTATTTTATTTTTACATTGTTTAAGTTTTTTGTTCATTAAAAGGCCTGGAGAATTTTGTTTTAATTGCAACTGTCTATCCCTTCTTTTCAATGCTTTTTCCTGTCTGATGTGCAGGAAAGCATTACTTATACAAGTTTCAGTTTATGAGCTGTGCCAGCAAACTTAAGAAGTTATTAATAAAATATTGAATAAAGCAAAGACAGAAATTTGCATAATGGTGTTGTCACTGATGGTGAGACCTATCTTGTAGGATCCAGGTCAGTGATTATGGTATCTGTGTTGCTGAGTGCTGGGTGCTTTCTCCCCTAGATCATAGCAATGAAGGATGGAATGGTGCTTAGAGAAGGGACACTAAAGGATATCCAAAACAAGGATGTTGAGCTATATGAACATTGGAAAACTCTGATGAATCGCCAAGATCAAGAGTTGGAAAAGGTAAATAGAGCATTTAGGCAAGGATGACTTTTCTGCAAAGAAATATTTGTCATTCAATTTCAAAGAAACCCAAACCATGCCTGAAGCACATTTTCAACTTGACTTTAGGGCAAAAGCACATGACCTGTAAGGAGTTTTAGGGGCTGGAATAGATTGTCCACGAAGTGTGTGTTATATCCATCATGGAAGGTTTGTAAGCACATCTTAGCCAAGAAACCCTTGGAAATGTGGTGCACAACTGATCCTTTGGTAGGGCAAGGGTTGGACCCAGAAACTTCCTATAGTATCTCTTATCCTTTTATTCTGTTATTGCCATGAACATTTAGGATTCTCTAAAGACTATTTTTGAAGTTTTTTTCCATTCCAGAAGAGAGGGAATGAAAGAATGGCAGAGAGAGGGAAAGAAGTGGGCAAAGTTGAATTCTCTGAAATTTAAATTGAAAAGTACTGTGTTTTTTCCATTCTGTAAGTTAAATGATCCATATAAAGTCTCTTTGAGATTACTGCAAGTACTACTATGATTGTTGAACATCTAAGCTCTCAAATTAATAAATGATCTTTCAAATGAATAAAATCTATTATTAGTAAATACTACTACTACTACTACTACTACTACTACTACTACTACTACTACTACTAATAATAATAATAATAATAATAATAACCTAATTATTCAAGGATATGGAAGCTGACCAGACAACTCTTGAGAGAAAAACCCTTAGAAGGGCCATGTATCCCAGAGAATCCAAGTCACAACTGGAAGATGAAGATGAAGGTTTGTTTTACAATTTCACTTTATTTAATACCATTTTTCATTGCCTTTGCACTTTAATAGCTGGCAGTTCTTAGCAGCAAAGTGTAACTCTATTGATGACACTTGGTATTGATAGTGGAAAGTCCAACATTTTGACCTGTTTACAATAGGACTTGTTCAAGGGATTCTCCATATATTTCCCTAAACATCATGCAGAGATAAGGATGTGTCAAAACAAGTTAATGTCTTTGCTAACTCACAGTGCCTGGAGTTATTGTGGGATGAGGTAGAAGTACATTAAAAACAACATTAAAACAATATTAAAAATTGTAAAGGAAAAAAAATGTGGTAGCTGTTAAGAGCATGTGAACATTTCCTTTCCTTGGGGAAATTTCCCTCCTGCAGGGCTGTGAGATATATATTCTTATTATCTGCAATAAAAAAAAACATTTTGTGTTTATACATCTCTGAAATATATTTTTTCCATAGCAGAAATCTTCCACCATTTGTGTTTCAATAGCACGTGATCAGTTATCATTTTAGTACTATTGACTGAAGAGAAAATTGAACTTGTTCAGGCAAACAGATGATGAAGAGTCTGGATGGAAAAGTTTGGAGGGTTTTCTAAAATCTTCCAAATTGCTCTTCTGACTATATAATAAAAGCTGATGAACAGGTTGGGAAAGGCCTGGTCTCTGCTCCAAACAATAAGTAGTGAAGATTTGGTTTATAAAAACTTTTTCTTAACAAAACTGTGACAAGTCAAAGACTGGCAAACTATAGAATAGCTAAAGAGCGCAGGGGAAGTCTTATGAAAATATGTCTGAAGTGTTTGCTGTTCTTAAGTGACAAATTGAATTTTGGCTTTAAAATTTAAAGTCAAAGCAGAAGAAAAAATGCCCAACAAATCCAGGAAAAAAAGGTATAGTTATTATTGAATCCATGCTAACTTGATCAAATATCTGAGTCACAGAGGAGGAAGAGGAAGAAGATGAAGATGATAACATGTCAACTGTCTTGAGGCTCAGGACAAAGATGCCATGGAAAACCTGTTGGAGATATCTAACCTCTGGAGGATTTTTCTTGCTCTTTCTGATGATTTTCTCCAAGCTGTTGAAACACTCAGTTATTGTGGCCATAGATTACTGGCTTGCTACATGGACATCCATGGACAATGCAAACGAAGCCAGGAATGCTGATGAGGATAAGAGCAAACAGAAGGTGAGCCAGATATTGGAGCCTGACAGGGGAAAAAAATGAAAAAAAAACATGTTCTAAAGTAATTTTTTGCTTTTCATCTAGAAGCCAGCTGGATTGAAATCACCAGTAGATTATTATACAGGATGAATGGATTCTTAATGTTAAAATAAGGCAATTCAAATTTTATCAATAATTTTGACAATTTAGAACTCAAACAGAATAATATTTGAGGGTAGAAAAATAACTGACCTTTCAAAGTAAGGAGCCTTATACTAAACTTTTCCATCTGGATTTTACAACTGGTCTTCTAAGTCAATGACCCCACTTTCCTAAGTACTGGCTGTCAAGTAGTTTTTTCCTGCCAGAAAAATAATAATGGAAGTCTTCAATTGTTCTGCTAAAGCACAATCTGCTTATAGCTGTAAACTTGACTCAAGTACAATATCTCTAGATCTACTAGACTTTCAGAAGGTTTAAATGTGCTATAACCCTGGCAGATCAGTTTAGGATTTGCCCTGTGAATTTCATAATGCTTGAACTTACTAAAGTGGAACTTTCCAACATCTCTCAAATGCCTTAATTCTTGAGAGGTTCTACTCGGTTTCCCTGTTTCTTGGCTAACAATCCTTTCTTTTTGTCCACATAATCAGTCTTCACAGCTCTAAGAGCTACCATTTCGAGGTCTTGAGGGGTAGAATAGAGTGAGGGATCTTAGGCCTGCCAGGACTTCTAATTATGTGGACTTAGTGAATTGCAGTTCCATCACTGCAGTTCCATCATATTTCTTTTATTTCTCAAAGATGATATATAATTATCTAATACAAGAGATCGGATATAGTAGCTGATGGGCACCAGGTACCTTGGGAACTTCCTAGCAGAAAAGAAAAGAGGGTGTTTCTTTCTAGTATTGATGTATTTGTCATTCCATTAGACTTCTCATGTAGCTGTCTTCAGCATCCTCTCTGGAGCTGGGATTGTCCTTTGCCTCATCACATCCCTGACTGTGGAGTGGATGGGCCTCACAGCAGCCAAGAACCTGCATCACAATCTCCTCAACAAGATCATCCTTGGACCAATCAGGTACAGCAAAAATGATGTCCCTGGAAAGCTACGTGGTCTAAACCTGTCCTCTTTGCAGCTGCAAGGGTACTCCCAGGAAAAGCTCTTGAATTTGACCTGTTTCCTTCAAGGCATCAGAAAGAGAAAATAATTAGTGAGATAACCATGGCGGAGGGGGAAACATTCCATGAGAGAACATGTGAAATTTTGCCCCTGTTTTCTATCTGGCTGAAATTTTCAGAAAGCTGGCACCCCTTCAGGGCTGGGGGCTCAAGGACAGCTCTGAGGGCAGTTCAGGCTCCAGTGCACAGCTCCAGCTCTGAGCAATGGCCATGGTGTCAAACCATGTGGGCACCAAGGCTTCTTCTGTGCACAATACCCAGGGTCTCACAGGCAGCAGAATGGCCAAAGGATGCCTGAATAACAAATGAATTTATCACAGTACTTCCATGAAACATCTGGGGTTAGTGCCCATAAGAAGGAGGCTGAGCAGCAGCCAAGAACAGGCTGTGATCTTTGGAAGAGATGTTAAATCCTGATGGAGCAAGAAGGAAAGATCAGGACACAAGAGAGCTGGTTTGTGGAAGAGGAGACAATTTTTTTTCAGGGGAAAGTGCCAAAAGAAGCATTTAGACAGTCAAGATGCAGATAAGATGATCTGGCATGTTATTCATATTTATTGCTTTGTTTTAGACAATGGCTGTACACAGCTCTGTGTTCTGTCTGACTGGACTTTAAATTCCAAACCTGGAATTCCTCTACAGGTTACTTTTTGGTTTTAATTTGTCCAACAGGTTCTTCGACATGACTCCGCTGGGGCTAATTCTGAATCGCTTCTCTGCTGACACAAATATCATTGATCAGGTAGATGTAGCAGTACATTCTATTATCCTGACTCTGCAAATTTCCACGTAGATCTGAATAAGATGATGTACTAAAATATTCAGTAGAGAAGGGCATAGCAAAACCAGGCTCTGGGAATGATAATAGGGACACTCAAAAAGTACATTTGTAGTAATGAGGGCAAGTAACCTTTAAAATAAACATAGTGGGAGGTGGTGGCTCTTCATTTCTTCATATGCAGAGTGGTTGATTCTGTTGGAAGATCTGGATTAAGAAAACATCAGATTTTGGACTTGAAACAGGAAAGACAGTAAAATATAACAGCTTTGAATATATGGGAGTAGGTTTGAGAAATAAATGTTCCACCATGGCTGGCAGAACTTGTGGATTTAAAGCATCCAGGGAGAAGAGCTTTCACTATGAATGTGCATTAAAATTTTTGGATGAACAATAATCCTGAAGGTAAGGTTGATGGAAATATGGAATAAAAATTATGAGACTCCGAGACAGAGCATTCTACTTCTCTAAATATCTGGCATATCAAGAACAATTTTCTCTTCCTTGCCTGATATATAAATGAGGTGGAAATGGTTCCTATTTCCCCATGATCTTTAAAACTCTGACCTTTAGAAAACAAAAACCTACTGACTCATTTTTTAACTCCTGTACATTTGGCTATGAGACCCACAGAAACGGAAAGACTCTTGATATTGGGAGAACATCAATGAGTATCTAGTGGTATTATGTCACTTTTCTGATAGGAAAAGGTGTATAGTGGTGCTACCAGGATTTTTTTCTTCATGGATGTTTTTCACTTCCCTCTAGCACATCCCTCCCACACTGGAGTCTCTGACCAGATCCACCTTGCTGTGCCTGTCAGCCATTGGGATGATCTCCTATGCCACTCCATGGTTCCTCGTGGCCCTTGTGCCCCTGGGCATAGCATTTTATTTCATCCAGAAATACTTCAGGGTTGCCTCCAAGTACGTATTAAAGAACCGTCCTGAAAGTTTCCTCCATGAAATATTCTACATAAGAACTGTGATGGAATGTGAGGTTGTAGGAGCTAAAAAAGAGGGAAATGGCCATGGCATCCTGCTTTTGATCTTGATGCATGAATTTGAGACATGCACTGGGGAATATTTCCAACTGACCTGGCTACAAATGGGGTATCTGGAGAAGTAACACCAACTGAATGCATTTGTTTGGCTCTAGAGTGAGATGAACATGAAGTTTGTTTATCAGCTGAGCTTGCATCTGGTCAAAACTCCTCCTTGACATTTGAGTGTTAGTAGAGAACAGAAAATATTTCCCTGGATTAGCATCAATCATGGTTTTTCCTTCATATTGGGGGGAAAAAAACTCCACAGAAAGTCATTTCCACTGTAGAGTGTTCCATATTCAGGGTGACTTGGCTGGGTGTAAAGAGTACAGTTTTTTCAGTAAAATGAGAGTCATGCTTCTGATGCTAAATTTATTCTATAATTTCATAAAACATCTTCAGGAAGCCAGATTTTCTTAAATTCAATCCCTTAGTCTTTTGTTATCAGACAAAATCTTCCAAGATTTATTTAGAAGAAAACTCTGTAATGAGAATTCACAAAGCAGAAATGTTTAAATCTGAAATAAGTTGCTTAATTTCTCTGAGATTTTTCAGAAACCTTGTTCTTGCCCTACCAAACCTCCAAAATGAAGCTGGGTGTGGTAGTACACCAGATCTCAAGGTGGCTGACAAATCAGGAGACCTGGTTTTCACTCTCAAATTATTCTGTTAAATTAAACTTTTTAAAATCACTTGAGATGTGACTTGTATTCTTTTGATGGACAATAAAAATGAAAACATCCCATTTATTTCCCTAAAATTAGTCTTGGGAAATGTAGGACGAAGGAATAGCTTCAGCTAGTGTTTGTAACTCACTTGCATGCAGTCCTTTGCAGGCATATAAGCCTCAATAATTTTTAGAAATGCAAATATTTACAATATTTCTTGCAGCACTTTGACTCTTTGTTTTATTTTCCATTACATCTTTCAAAAACTTCTGTGTATTTTCCATCATAAATTTGAAAGATATTTATCATCAAAACATCAGCAGCAAATTCAGTTCTGCACTCTGCAACATTCAGCAACATCAAGCAGTTTTTTCTCCTAGCCTATCTAATACAGTGGGCAAAATTTTTAGGCTTTTGATAACGAGTTTTAATCTCTAATGAGCTGGACTTTCTTCTGTTTGTACAACTGGCTGCTATGACAATGGCAGAATGTTACAGAAAGATGTAATTTTGTATTCTGTGGTTTGGAAGATGTTCCTCTTTTAAAAGACTGGAATTTTTTGGACTTAAATATTGTTGCTCCATGCAGGTCTTGGAAGTGTCATTGCTGAGTAATTAGGGAAATTTATCACTAATATTATTTCTCTGTCAGTGCTGTCTCTGCTACAACCAATGTTAACAGCACAAAGAGAAGATCTGCTATCATCTGAAATACTTTACTTTCAGCATGTTGTAGTACTTCCAGATATGGAAAATGAGGCCAGGTTTATGTGGAAATACAGCTTTTTTTCTTAGGCCAGTTATTGTCATAAAATATATAAACAGACCCTATTACATACCTGACCTAAGAGTCACAAATAACATGCTATAAAGTTTAAAATCAATGGTTTTGAATTTAATTTAATTTCATTAATATATCAGAATCTGTGAGAATAAAATGTAATGAGGATCTATCTAAAATGGATAGCAGGTTTTTATCCAGGAGAGACATGATAATGTCATTATCCCTAGGGGGCAAATAGAAGCTTAAAGTGACCAAAAATAGATGGAAAGGGCAGCAGGGAGATGATTCAAAGGCTCCTGTGGCCAAAAAAAAGGAATATTATATTCCCATGCCAGTGTCTTTCTGTACTATAGAAATTTTGTGTGATCCTGAAAAGAATATGTGCAATACATAAAATATCTGTTCTTGTCTACTGTGCAGCAAAATTTCTACAGACAGAAATGTTTGCATTGTAATGGGCATCTGTTGTTTTTTGTACTTCCAGGGACCTCCAGGAACTTGATGACAGCACCCAGCTCCCTCTGCTGTGTCACTTCTCTGAGACAGCTGAAGGCCTTACCACCATCAGAGCATTCGGGTAAAATTTGTAAAACAAATTATTACAGGGAGGCTTGAGGGTGAGGCCAGCCTGTTCAGCTTCCTTGGAGCATGTCTGAGGGCCAGCTATTGAATTTGAAGAACTTTATTCAGCTATTTAGGAAAAAGTTAATGAATTTTTTTCATGTTGCTTTGCCTCTTAAACATTTTGCATATTTTCAGTAACACAGGTATTGGTGTTGCACAGATTTAAAGATTATTACATTTTTAGGATATGATATTTAAATTTTTAATGAGTCTATTTTAACCATTCCCTTAACTTGAACAGCAGGGAGCTGTATTTTGCCAAGCAGGCAGAGGCATTGCCCCTTCAAACCCCCTGCTATATCCAAGTGTCCCTGAATCAGTTCTGTGTTTAACCCACTCCAAGCAAGGAGACATCATTTTGGTGCTCTCCAACTGAAAGGCAGTGTGCAACTTGAGAGAGTTTCCAAGAAAACTGCAGCAGAACAGAACTTGATTTGAATATTGTAAAACCTCCCTTTGTTAATCAAAACTGAGAAATCAGTTCTGTAAGATCCAGGGAGTTTTTCCAGCTTTCCATGCATACATTTTCTCTCTACTACCTGAAATATAGGCCAAACTCTCCTATGTTCACTCCATTATGGTGCTGACTGTCAAAGTGCCAGCTTGAGGTTTTTTCCCAGTAAGTGCACCTTGCACCCATTCTGCACTATGCAGAATTCCAAACCAGAGCAGATCCCACTGCAATGACATTTCCACACCTATTTGATCAGCTTCAGGCTGTTTCCTCACATCAAGCTAAGCTTTAGGACCTCAGCTGTTAGCACACAGTGTTGCAGTAAGGCATGTTGTGTTGTAGAAGTGTGAGCCAGTGGTCAAGCTTTAACTAGTTTCATCGACAGAATGATGTATTGAAACTGGAAGTCATCATTAGGGCCTGATGCTGATGTATGCTGAGTACTTCTCAAGAGGTTCAGAGTGGCCTTTCATGACCTGAGGAAGGTTACGAACCTGAGGTTATCTCCTGAACAAGCTGAAGGAGCTTAGCACTTTCTGAGTGGTTCAACTCTTTTTTGCCACACAAAAAGGTAACGTGGGCTTGGGTGGCAGAGAGCAAAAGGCACCTGAGGGCACCACAACAATTGAGTTTTTCAGGATTTCTGGTGCTAATCAAAGCCATTTCATTTCCCCGCCTGTGCTCCACTGCCCACCAAACCTGAAGTCCCCTGCATTTATTGTCTGCAAGTTTCTTTTTACTGCTGGTGCTGTTAGTCATTCTCTGCAGCTTGGGTTCAGTATGTTCCAGGATAAAACTGAGCAGCTCCTCACATAACTTACCGCAAAGCAGTACTGTTGGATCAGAGAACAATCTCAGTGACCTTTGCTGTTCGTCATCTGACAGGATAAAAGTCTGAAAGTGCCCAGAAGATGAGCTGAACGTGGATGAAAACACAGATTGAGTGTGTCAGATTTTCCATTAGGAGAGCAGGAATTTTGCTGCCAGGAAAGCAGATGAGCAGAGTAGTCAGTGCATCCTTGTTCCTCCCCACATCGCATCATTACTGTTACCAGTTGTTCTGGGGAGGGTGCTTGTCCTGTTTACAAGCTGTGCAGAGGGAAATAAAATATCAGCAGGAAACAGCAGGAAAAAAAGGAATTTTCTGGAAGAAAAGACATTAGAGGTGCTTCACAGCAGGGCCCCTACACTTTGAAATGGAAGATAAACAGACACTGAGCTGCTGAAGTTCAGCTGGTTTAATCAAGTGAGGGTATTCACCAGACAATAGACTATGATTTCAAACAAAATTATTTCCATCTGACTGTGCAAGGCACCATGCATTTAACATTAGCACCAATAGAGATTTCCTCCTGCCCTCCCAAATGTACCTCAGGTCTTCAGCACTCTGGCATCCTTGCACTGTTTTTTAAATGTGATGGGCATTGTGTGGGGGAGAGAGGAACAAGTGGCAGTGGAGGTAACACCACTCATTTTTCTAATTTAGAGGTGATCCTTAGCTCTCCCTGATTGTACTTTCCCAGTTGCTTAGGCAAAGTGTGACTGGCTGAGAAAACAGCTGAGCTGAGTAGCTGAAAGGTTTGATTTACAGATCAGTCTACATCCATATTAGTTGAAACTTCAGGGATGTCACCCCTGTTGAAGAGCCCTGCAGCTGGCCAGGTAACTTCTGAAATCAGACTTAAGCTGACGGGTGAGCCCTCTGCCCTTGCTAGTGACCTGTGAGGAGGAGCTGAGAGGCCACAGCAGCACTCATCTGTGGGAGGAGTGGACTACAATCCACAGCTATAAAAGGTGGATCAGCTCTAGGAAACCAAACCTGTCCCAGCACCCTGGCATTGCAATTTCTTTGAGGGGACAGTCTCTGGTCCAAACCCTAGTCCAACAGAATTGCTTGTCAACCAAATCCTGACTCCACGTGTCGCTCTGGCTCTGGGGAGCTGTGGCAGCAGATGGACGTTCTTAGGGAAGAGCTTTTAACCCAAACTTTGGCAAAAACAGAAGGGCAAAAAGTTTTGGGCTGGGGGGAGGGAAGGCAGAGCAGAATTAAGGCTTTACCCTTTTGTGTGTGAGTGCGTAATGTGTTGTAATGTAACAACTTTGGTCTCGGCAGGCATGAAGCCAGATTTAAACAACGTATGCTGGAGCTGACGGACACGAACAACATTGCCTACTTATTTCTGTCAGCTGCCAACAGATGGCTGGAGGTCAGGACGGTACGTTCAGTTTTGTCCCAGCCATGGTTTTGAAACCTTGGAAGCAAACAGAGACTTTGCCTGATGCAGAGAAGATAATAACGAGTATTAATCTCGCGAGGAGATAATACACACAGCTCCTTAAAATAGATCAGGATTGTTATGTTAAACCCAGAGGGTTTTTTCAGCTTTCTTGGCCAGGAGTAAGAAAATACAAGTCTGCCTCATCTTCTGCTGCTGTGCTGTCTAGCGTCTGAAGGGAGTGCAAGAACAAACATTTACATAACTTCAAACTACTGTGCGGCATCCACAGACCTGCCACAGCAGGAACTACTTTCAAGGCAGAGCATGGCTTTTCAGTGGCTTTATGAACTATGCCATCCTTCTGCCAGGGCAGTTTTAGGCACACTGATCTCCCAGGTCTTGAAGTATCTCTCCAGCAGCAGGGTTAATCCCACAGCTGTAAGCTAAACCCTTGCAGGGCCATACTGTTTGTGGTTTTATTGTTTGATATCATGAAAGACAGCATAACTAGACTCCAGAAATAAAATGGGCAGCAGGGCACAATGCAGCCAATGACAGTGACATAGGCTCCTGGGTTTTGTGGGGGCTTTCTGTGAGAGACTTTCCTGATCTGCAAGGCAAGAAGAGGCAAGCAAAGTGATTCCCTTATTCATCTGAAACAGAAAGAACGGTGAATAAACAGAGCAGTGGCCTGATTCTGCTGGACATAAATAGTGGTTAATCCTCACATCAAAGGCTGTATACTCATCTTCTTTTCCTGTTGGAGCAATGAAGTTATTCTCCATTTTTTATGATGGCAAAGCTTTCCCTTGTTCTTGAAGCTTTCAGCTTCTTACAGCATCCAAGATCAGCTGAAATTGCTTCCAAATCTAAGACAGATAAATACAGAGCAACAGCGAATCCTGGAAGAAGCCTGATAATATCTCACAGTCTTATACTTGCTTACATGCAGAATGAATTTGGTCCAAGAATACACTTCGCCTCATGAGAGCATTAGAAATAATGTGATCTTGCCAAGAAATAGTTCATCTAGCTCTGCCTAATGGTACAGTGATACTAAGATCACTAAAAACTTTGTGAGATTTAATAGCTGCTGTTCAGTCCTGTGCTAGCAGATGATGGAGACTCAAGACCATTATGCTCCATAGGTGTGAGTCACAGAATCCCAGAATCACAGAATGATTTGGGCTGGGAGTGACCTGAGACCCCACCCAGTTCCAACCCCTGCCATGGGCAGTTCCCCATCCAGCCTGGCCTTCTAGAGATGAGGCAGCCACAGCTTCTCTGGTCAACCTGTCCCAGGGTCTCACCACCCGCATAGGGGAAGAATTTCTTTCTCATAGCAAATCTAACTCCCCCCTCTGTCAGTTTGAATCCATTCTGCCCTAAAATTTCAGTCTGTATTCTGCTCATAATTTTCTAGACAGATGAACTAGGCAGTCCTCATTTCAAATCTCAGAAGGAAAGATTCCTGATATGGTATTATCAGACAGGAGGAGAAAAATGAATAGAAAATGTGATCCAAAGTAAATGTAATGCAGGTAGCAGTGGGAGAGTGGGAATACCAATTATATCCATTAATCAGCACCTTGACTCCACAACATGACATGTGGCATATGCTTCAAACCTGAGGTAAACATCCAGAAAATGGGTTCCAGCTCTTGCAAAGCTTTTGCCAATAAAATGTGTCCATGGCCTGTATAAATTCTACCAAAAGCCTTCCTGGACTTTGTGAAGTCAGTGATACTTCCTTTTTTGAGGAGGCAGATCCATAGTTGAGAAGACCCGAAGGAGAGTGCAGAGAGTGGAATTGATTTGTTTTAGTGGTGGAAATTAGGGTTGTCACTGTTATATCCTTCTCATGATTTTTTTAATATGCTTATTAGATTTTTTTATCCCTGCTGCTTTTGGGGTTGACACCACGGGATGTCTTAGACCAAATGAATTTGCAGCGATTACTGGCCTTTTTCATTAGTGTTCAGCAAGTTGCTTTGAGTATTTCAGTTTGGGCATCACAACCATGACCTTTTCCAGGGGAAAAAAACAAACCAAGATTAAGGACTAGATGTCATTACATAAATAATTCTTAGTAAAGCATAACTGCTCCACAGGTAAAGAAATGTTCTGGTTGCTGCATTTTTTCCTTTTTGTCCCCCTGTCTCTCCTTCCAGGATTATCTGGGTGCTTGTATTGTCCTGACTGCTGCTGTCACTTCCATCACCGAAGGGCCACACTCGGGGTTCGTGGGGCTGGGTCTCCTGTATGCTCTGACGGTACGTGCCAAGGCCAAGTGTAAGAACTTCCAGACCAACACATTAATTTTATAATATTTTTATGTGTACACTGTCATCTCCCAGCTTTCTTAATCTTGAAAAAAAAAAGAATCCTGCAAATAATGGACTCAAGCCAAAGTTGAGAGAGTTCAGGGCAACTTGGACTTGCTTCAGATTTTATGAGCCAATTAGAAAAACACAACCATTCCCAGGCCCTGTGTGCTCCCAAGTGGAGCAGGAAAATTAAAAATGCGTAAGAGGACCTGCTGTGCACTCTGTTTTGTACAACACAGCACTGTTTCCACCTCTACATGGCAAAACCTGCCAGGAAATACAGATTGTCATCATCTGGGTAATCTTTAACCAAAGACCAAATAAAATAATTGCTGAAGAAACAGAATTATGGGTTTTGCCCTTGGAGGGAAATTACTGAGATGCCCAAGATTGTTCATGCAATTATGAATGGATCTGGGGATTGGGACATTTGTGGGCATGGTTCATCATGCCGGGTAGCAGTAGGCATGCAGAGGAGATGGACTTAAGGATGACAAGGTTGTGGTGGTCCAGTAGCTGGTTCATTCTGTCACTGTCATTAGCAGTGTGAAGGAACAGTATTTTAGTGTACCTGGCTGTAAGAGAGGCTGAGTGTTCATCATGAGCACAGAGTGAATGACAATCACCACAGAGAGTAGAAGTACTCATGAATTAAGCACAAGAGTTGGGACAAAATATTACTGAATGAACCATGAGAGTGGGGACAAAGGCAGGATGATGATAGTGGCAGGAAGAACTTCTGAAACCATGACTGACATGGCAAAAATCTGTCTGCTTTGAAGCACTGGTATGAGGAAGGGATAAAGGTGTGGGTCTAACCCTGAGATCTGGCTTTGCACGTAAATGCTGGTGAGCCCATGGCCACAACAGAAAGTCCTCAGCAGCTGCCTTAGGGAGACCTTAGATCCCCTCTGCGCTGCTGTTGCAACAGTGTGAGAATCTGTCAACAACTGAAAATCAGTCCCAGGGCTTCAGCTTCACTCTGAAAACATTCCTGGTAATGCTGCTTCATTAGCAGGGATCTGGAAGCGTCAGGATGTCTGCATCATCCTTGGCTTCTTTGTTTTTAGCCTGTGTTTGCAAACAGTTCATTGGTGTGAAACAGGCATGTGCTGAAGTCTGGCACAACAGGTGAAGAAGAGCTTTAGGCACCAAGTAATCACCTTTCTCCCTCCTGCCCACAATAACCCTGATGAACTTTTAAAGGCAGCTGGATCATTACCTGCCTCACCTGGCATAGTTTGTTTTTTTTTAAATAATTATTCTTTGCAGCTGAGAGAGGGCTGATATTTGGACCTAGATAAGAGCAAACTGTTTGTACTGCAATTGTGTTTACAGTGAACATCCTGAATTTATTCTCTCCTCTTTTATAAACCCTGCCAACTCCTTTGCACAACTGTGGTGAAGCCTGAGGTAATGGGCAGAGTTTTGGGTGCTGGGTTGTGTTATCAAATCTGCCAGATCTAGGATAGCAGCCTGCCATTGCAAGAAGTAGTTCCTCAGTGTTTTACTTATCTGCATACTTTCCAATTTCTGTAAATTCCTAACTTAAAAGCTGGATACCAAATAAGCAGATATCTGAACATAAAGGAGAGAACACCCCATCAAGAACTCTATCTTAAGGATAAAGCAAGCAGCCAAGTCCTCTAAACTAACCACAATTTTTGCTGAATCTCATTGAAATTTATTTACTGTTTGATTACTGCTTCAATACTAGGTTAGTGGTAAAGAAGTGAGACTGGGTGATTTATTCTTAATAAAGTCCTTATTTGGCACTCACCAGAAAAAACAGCAAAGTCTTTCTCTGAATACATTTGTGCATAGGGTGTTTTTGTTTTTAAGTTTCTAAAACTTCATTCAGGTACATAAAATATCTCAAGTTTTAAAGATTCTTGTCAGTCAACTCTTCCTAATAAGATCAGTTCTTTTTTACAGAAGCACCTAAATACTGACTTAGGAAACAGATTTACAATTTTCAGCTTTAAACAGTAAGTCCTGCCTAGAAAAGAGTTTTTCTAAGCTACTGAGTATTGTTAGAGAACTAATAATCAACTCTTATCTACTAAAAGTAATACCTTTACTACTGATTTAACTATTGATAAAATCCTTTTCATTACAAATGAGAATAAAAACCAGGAAGGAAATATTGCTGAACTGATAACACTTTTTTTCCCTCATATATTTCAATGCGAAAAACTTCTCATATTTTCCACAGAGGGAAATGGACTATCTAAATATGTAGAAATGAAATTATCATAAAATCTTTTCAATATATTTGCAAATAGTTAACTTTCTAAATCTTTAGTTGCAGTTTTTGAAAGATTAGAATATACATAATAAAAAATATTTCCAAACAGCACTTTCAATTTTGATTTTTTTTCTGTTTGTGTGCTTAAAGAAGACACCTTTCAGTGCTGATTATTAGATGTTAAAAACAAGAGATCCCTCAATCAGTCAGAGTGTAGGTACAACTTTTCCATACTTCTCCTTCAAAAAACAAGGATGAGAATACCAAGCACCAAATTGCTGCCTTAGGGCTAATTGTGTTGGAGTATGACTGGCTTCTTATGGATTTGATGCTGTTGCACTGAGTCTTGAGCTGCTGTAATGTTAAAGAGACCCACTGTCTTGAATCAGGCCAGGGATTTTCACAAATGTATCCAGCCTTTATTTCCAGATGGGTAGATGAACAAAAAGAAGGCTGAACCCTGTCCTTGTTTTCATTTTGTGATGCAGATAACCAACTACCTGAACTGGGTAGTGAGGAATCTGGCTGATCTGGAGGTGCAGATGGGTGCAGTAAAAAAAGTACACAGCTTCCTGAACATGGAGTCAGAGAACTATGAAGGCTACCTGGGTATTGTTCTTAATCTTTTTGGGGCTTTTACATGGTAATGTGAAAGAATGGTACACTTGGTCATGCACACCTCTTTGGCCAAAATCTGTACAGACCTCTCTGGCCAAAATCTGTTCTCACTGAGGTGTAGCAGCTGCCACTGGTGTGATGACAAGGATAGCTAAGAGAAGCTATGATAATATGTTGTTCACATTAGTCAACATGAAAAAAATCCCATCAAATGCCAGGGAGGCAGAGCAGGACTCTGCAGTACAATCAAAAATACCACAGTTATAGATGAGATGACAAAACATCCATGTAAGTTGTTTAGAAAACAAAAATAAGGATAAAAATTAGAAATGTCACATGCTTCAAAATCTCTGATCTTTCTAGCAGATGGGAACTAAAGATAGTGCCACATTGGCAAGCAGACCTCAGCAACTCTTCTCTGAGCTGCACATTGGAATTTGTGCTACACACACTTCAAATTGGCCTTGATTGCTATTTCAGAAGTGGTTGAAGTGCAAGAAATGGCTCATAGGTCAAGAAGCTTCCCTGGAAAGCCAAGCTCCTTAGTCCAGAGACAAAACCTGCTGTGTATTCACAAATCAGGAAGAAACAAGAGCTGTGATAATGTCAACAGCTCACGCTGTGTGGCAGTAACAACTTCCTTCCTCAAGCTGCCCTTCCTGTGCCGGTCACTGACCCAAGGCCACGCTAACACTGCCCTGACACCGCGTTCTCTGCTCCTTTGGCTTGTCCCTCTTGCAGTGCCAAGAGACACTTCAGTATCTGCCCTCATCCCTACGTGTGGAGATATGGAAGCCAAGTGCCTGCCAGGCAGTTCCCAGCTCAGCCTCCCCTTGGCAGGGAACTGCAGCTCTGTATTTCCAGTGGCTTAAAGAAAGGTGCCCAGGCAGGAGAGAGGGGAAAGGTGACTGTTGTAAAGGGTGACCTTCTGGCAGCACTCATTTCAGTTTGTTTTTCTGTAACTATTTCAGATCCCTCTCAAGTCCCCAAAGACTGGCCCCAGGAGGGGGAAATCAAGATTGAAAATTTGTGTGTTCGCTATGAAAACAACCTGAAGCCTGTTCTGAAGCATGTGAAGGCCTATATCAAACCAGGACAAAAGGTACCATGTCCCGCAATTGCCCATCATCCTCATTCTGGCGCAGATTCTTCATTACTGAGCTTTCCTTTCTGAAGTGCCGGAAGAACGAGATTAACAACTTGCATTATCAGATATATACATTTACAGTCCTCTCTGAGGTCCTTGGGCACAGATGAAAATCTTACACTGATAAAACTTATTCTTGGCTGGGAGCAATTTTTCTTCTGGCTATCCTATGTCTTTCCAAGTCCATTTTCCTTGCTTAACAGTAAGTCTAAATGGCAGATAAATTAGAAGGATATCAGACTGAACTGTGTAAAAACACAAGAGTATCTCACATTTCAGCACAGAGTGTCATTGGCATCCATGTCAAAATGCTGAAATGCCCCCGGGACGAGTCCTCGTGATGAGGGGGAGAAAAGGGGAATATGCTTGCTGTGCTGTTTTGTGTTTTCCCTGGTGTGCCACCTGCCTTTGGGAAGGACCTTTCTACTCACCAACAGCACAATCCAGTGCAGCTTTCCCCAGAGAACTGTAGGTGTGAGTAAGGAGTAAGTAGGTAAGTACTCTGTAAGTGACACCTTCCATTTTTTGCAGGTTGGGATCTGTGGTCGCACTGGTAGTGGCAAGTCCTCCCTGTCCTTGGCATTCTTCAGAATGGTGGACATTTTTGATGGTTGGTTTTTCCCATTTTCCCTGGAATATGTTGTTATTCCTCAACTGCTCCCCCCTTATTTCCTGAGAAGAAGCAAGGAGCCTTTTTGATAGTTTATAGCCTGGTTCTCTGGCTCAGAAGAGATTTGATTAGAAATGTTATGCCTGATCCTTCAAAGTACAAAGTGCCCTATTGCAAATAGCACTTGGTTCTCCCAGGAAATGTTTTACACAGATTATATTTCTAATTTAAAAAAAAATTGCATATGGTCTGACAAAACAATATGCAATTTTTGAGATAGGACAAAAAAAATGTAACTCTCTGGAGTGTCTAAATGTTTGCCTAAAGAATAACTGCATTAACTTATTATAGCTGTCAAAATATTAGCAGAGTAGAAACTAGAACTCAACAAGTCCATTCCCTTGTTGTTTGTTTGGTTTTTTTTATTTTATTACGCTTTCCCTTATCTGCAACAGAATTTGACTCAAGGATTGGAAATATATTGCTATGTTTTCACTCCTGCAGCATTTACCATTAGTTCCAGCTAATTGGCATGGACTGCTTTTCAGCATTTATAATACAAATACATGTGTGCTGTTGAGGGAATATAGAAAACCACTAGAAAGACATCTTTTTGTTTCAAAAATTTCCATGTTTCTAATTTAGCCATTGTGCTTGGAATGTTTGCCAGAGAAAGCACAGTAGGATGTGGGAGGATAAGTGAATCTGATGCAGCTAATACTTGCTTTTGTTGTGGTTCTGTGCCTATACGTGTCTGTGGTCACAGGCTTCTGATTCATGACCATGATTCCTGGATTTACAAATATTGCAAAGAAATAATAACTATGCTTATAGCCAGCTTGAAGTTTCCTCTTACTTAAGTCTTCTTTCTGTATATTTTCTTTGTCTCCTTCTCCTGTATCCCTGATTCTTCCCAATGGGAACATCTAAGCCTTTTCTAATCAAGCTCTGTTTATCCTTTGCGCACATCCCTGTCCCAGCTGGATCCATATTTGGTCTCCCTGCTGATCCACTTCTGGGTGGGGTCCTGACTCTAATAAAAGTTACATAATAAGATTTCGAGTAACTTTACTAGAAGCAAAATTTCATTCATGCTGTTCCTTAGATTTTCATTATCTCCCTAAATTTTTGTCCATCCTATTTTATTTTCCAACTTTTGCTTTGTTCTTTAGTGTTTCCCTTCTCTTGCTCAATGTTCAAACAACCTCTCATTTCTCTTGTGTCTTGCTTAACCACCCCTCAATTCTTTCCCAGTTTCCCAGCTCCTCTCAAATTTAATTTTTCCATTAGGTTCTCTCATCTCCTCTTTTCTTTGAGCACCCTGGCTTCCATCAAATATGCTTCTATCAAAATTTCCCTATTCCACAGGCATGCCATATTCATTTTTCCCTCCTTATTCTACCTCATCTTCTGCTAACCCACTCTAATATTCATGTTTGTGAAGAAAAGGACTTGCTTAAGTTTATGCAACCACCAATGTCTCAAGCAGAAGTCCTATAACCTGATTTGGACTTTGCACCTTACAGATAAAATCTTGATTCTTCTGGCCATATAGTAAAAGGATAAAACTACAATAATAGAAGTAGTCCAGCTAGGGGGTCAATGAAGTCTTCCACTGGAAGAGGGTCACAGAGAACAACCTACAAAATGCAGTATCATGACAATGGGAATGACAGAAGGGACACCTGTACAAAGCTCTGAATATCCACGTGCTTGCCAGTTCACAGTTAGGTTCTCACTGCTGGGAGAGAGAACTGATGAAATGAATGTTAAGTACATCCTAGCAAGGAGTGCAGCTGCCTAGTGAAGCAATCCACATGAAAACTGCAGAAGTGCCTGATGGAAATAGCCTTCACCATATCCTCATTCAGTTTGCCTTGGCCCATCCCTTCCCTGTCACCTCCAACCCCCAGTATATATGCATGTATTATGCAAAAGAAATTGTGCTCCTTCTCAAAGGAAATGTCTTCAGCAACTGTTGAATTCAAGGGGAGCAAAGAAAGGCACAGCAACATAAGTTGCTCTTGTTCTTGCTCTGTTTGGCTGTAATTGACCCACAATAAATTACCCTTCTGGTTCTACCATTAGTCACACAGAAGGGAAGACATGTAATTTCCTTTAAGGGAGGGTGGAGGGAAGAAAAAGGAAAAGAGCAAGGTGGCAGTATCACTAATAAACTGGGACATCCCTGATTTGGGTAATTAGATACATTCACCTTCCCCATGTGACTGACAGGGCTGAGAGCTCACAGAGACAGTGTCCCATCATCCAGAGACCAGCCCAGAGGGGCTGTTCCACCTTTCCACCTGCTACCTGTGGATCACGTGCTTTGTGCAGTTCCCTCAGGTGTTCTGTGTGTTGTTTGACACAGGGAGGATAGTGATTGATGGGATAGACATCAGCAAATTGCCTCTGCACACGCTCCGGTCCCGGCTCTCCATCATTCTGCAGGACCCAATCCTGTTCAGTGGCTCCATCCGGTAGGTGTATGCCATCAGGGGGTGGCAGGCAGCATTGCACAGCCTGCCTGTCATGGGAGCTGGGGGACAGGGGGAGATGGAACAGCCAAGGAACCTTCCTAGCCCAGCCCAATCCATCTGCACAGTCTGCCAAGCGACACACAATGCCAAGGTTTTAATTTGCAGAAAACCTGAAAGTAATTGTGGTGACAAGACTCCTGTTATGGTTTTCTTTGCAGCTTTAATTTGGATCCTGAATGCAAGTGCACCGATGACAGACTCTGGGAAGCTCTGGAGATTGCTCAGTTGAAGAACATGGTCAAGTCATTGCCAGGAGGCCTTGGTATGTCGGAACCAATCTCTGGATGATGGGCCAATAATGGAGTCATGCATGCACACAGATAAACAGATCCATCCCATCTGACACTCTGGATGATCATGTAGGAGAGCCAGACACTCTTCATGGTAGAGAATATTTTTATTGAAAAGCTGAAGAATAGTCTGGTTTCCCATGCACTGTGGAAAAATCCTGCAACACCTCAGCATCATGGTGTGATTCTTGGGGCTGTCCTGTGCAGGGCCAGGAGCTGGATTTTGGTGATCCTGTGGGCTCCTTCCAACTCAGAAAATCTGATGATTCTATAATCACAGTGGGATAATTAGTAAGGAGAAAGAAGAACAATTTTACCTCCTTTAGCAGAACCTGGCTCTGCAAGCAGAGCTGTAAACTCTGACAGAGTATTTTTCTTGCCATTTCAGATCCATTTCATGAAGGAAACTTCCATATTTATTTCCATATTAAGTATATTTAATATTACTAAGATATTACCCTGCAGCCTACCAGATTTTCTAACAATTTGTGCCAACTGTTTGTTTAGTGATATATTTCTCCTTTCCCAAGAGACTGTGCTCATTTTTCTTGGTATCCCTCCATCCCACTGGTCAGGCAAGGTTATGGTTACAGGCTTTTATGGGGATTTTGCTTGGCCCTGGAACAGTGCACAAGCAGAGCTCTCAGGGGCACCCTTTCAGAGGTGTTCAGATGTTCACAGGAACTGGTTTTGTTACAGATGCCATGGTCACAGAAGGAGGGGAAAACTTCAGTGTGGGGCAAAGGCAGCTCTTCTGTCTGGCCCGAGCCTTTGTCCGCAAGAGCAGCATCCTCATCATGGATGAAGCCACAGCATCTATTGACATGGCCACAGTGAGTACAGCAATCAGCTACTTAAGGATCTACCAGGAGAAAGGCATCTTCCCTAAGTGTCAGCCACAAAGTGTGAGATCTCTGTAGCAGAAAAAGCTGGCAGTTTTTTTGTTTCTCAGGATAAAATAAAACGCTTTAGAGAACTCCTGCTTTCACAGGTGTGACATTTCCCTGCTGGGAAATAGATAGTGTGGAATATGCTTAAAAACATGTGAATTAGAATGTAACAGGATCAAGTAACTGGAATGAGCCTTTTCCTCTGACAGGAAAACATCTTGCAGAAGGTTGTGATGACTGCCTTTGCCGACCGCACTGTTGTTACAATAGCGGTAAGTATTAAGCCAGAAAAAGCTCTTTTTTCCTCATTCCTCAGGCAGTTAACCTTGGCCTTCACCTGTTAAACACCACAACATAAAACTGAAAGTATCACAAAATAGAACTAAACCACAAGGCCAGAATATTCCCATGATACCAAAACAAGTCAGACACCTACTTTCAACCTGAAATTTTGCAGTAAATGCCATCTTGCTATCAAACTAAAACACTTGGATCTGAACAAAGACTTTACAGGGAACTTCAGCATCTGCACTGTCTCCAACAAAATTTGAAGTTATTCTCACTAAAAAATTGAAAGCAAATGCATGGTTTGAACTATTACTGAAAGCTGCATCAAAATCTAGGTTTGAATTTTGCCTCTGAAGGCTATGCATGTGTAGTGCCTACAAACACTGCACAAATTTATGAGTTGAGATTTTATAATATTCTTGATGTGGTTTCTCAAGCTGGGTTATCTTTTCTCTCCTTTGGAATAAAAATCTGGGGGTTTACAATAAAAGTTTTAAAAACTGGAATTGATGCCTAAAGAGGCTACCAGAGGCTATACAGTATTAAAGAATAAGATAGATATTTATTAAAAAGGCCTTCAAAAGATATATCTTGAGCAGTACAAGAGCCTGGCCATGGCTCCACCCAAGATGGACATCCTGTCACGAATTTTCACACTTTTATACTTTTTGGTCCATTTACATATTTGGGTTAAATGTCTAGTAACAGCTTCAGGTTATGCAGGCCCATCTTCCCACATTGCTCTCCTCAATTCACCATTGTGGGTACTTTTGGGGCCTGAAGCTGCAACAGTGTCCTTGCTTTTCAGGCTGGAAAAGTATTGTTTTGTCTGATTAAACTGTGAAGAGAACTTGCTAATACTTTATATGAAGTTCAGAGTTACACACTGAGGCAGTACAGAATCTGGAACATATGAAAGCTAAAACTTAAGGCATCAGAATCAATGGGAATTACCCCCCAGAATAATATCTTTTCAGCTAGCGGTTTATGATGTTTTTTCCCATTTTTCTGCCACTTCTAGTGCCCAAAAGTTCCCTATATCCATACATGTTTCATACATACACATGCATAGAGATGTGGTGGACACATTAAGAATATTTCCACCTGTGACAGCGACATTAGTCAACAAACAGGCTTTTTCCACGAGATAAATACGTGTTTCAACAGCTGTTTCATTTGCCTTGTCTGGAATCCTTGTCTGGAATCTGGAGTCCTGTGGTTAGAGATTACAGTCAGGCCTCCTGGACTCTGGTTTCAAGCCTGTCATCGAGTAGTTTGTGTCAGGCAAGCCACTTAACCCAGCCCATTTACAATGTGCTCCAAGGTTCTTGGCTGTGTAAATGCTGAAGATTCTGGTGGTGACACTGTTGTCCTTCAGTTCCATGCTTATTGTCCTTCTGGCTGGAATCTCACTTTTCTTTAGCTTTGCCTTTCCAAAGTCAGTGTCTCAAGTGAAACAGCACACATTAATATTTAGCTTTCCTCACGGAGCTGGCTTCATTCCTTCCTTTCCTCGTTCACAGCTGATCTTTCCTTCACCCACCTGTTTTTCTGTTCTTTTTTCCAGCATCGTGTGTCTCACATCTTGGATGCCAATATTGTCCTAGTCCTTTCTGAGGGCTTTCTAGTTGAATGTGACACTGCCTCAAACTTACTCCTCAAAGAGGACGGCCTGTTCACCACTTTGGTGAAGACTCACAAGTAGACTCTCTCAGTCCACACTGTTCACAGGACTTCTGGCTCTTTGGTAGTTATTTTTACCTCTTTAGTTTCCTTTCACTCTGCTTCCTTTCTATTGCACAGCTTCTGAGAGGACAGTGCAAAAAGGTGTTTCTTGTGTGGTTCCTGGGTTTGTTTAATTTCATGACTATTTATGTGGATCATATGTAAATCCTAGACATGCAGCTGACACTGAAACTACCATGTCAAGGGAATCCAACCCATGAAGTGATCTCTGAGTTTCAGCCTCTTTAGTGAAATATCACACTATACCTGACTGGCTGTATTCATATGGCCTTGAAATTAAGCTCAAACTGGTTTCAAACCTGTAGTTTATGGGATTAAACTGTTGCCTGGAGTACACTCAAATTAAATCTCAGAGGGATTTACAGAAGGCAATAGCCCAGGAATGCCCTGAGGTAGATGGAGAGCAGACTGCTGGGGTGCAGAGAACAAGGAGCAGAGCAGGATGCTAAGCCACCTGACAGCGCAGGATGCTTCTCATCCCTATTTCCCACAGGGGAAGATGTATTTCAGTGGTGCCATAGGATTTATTCCAACAGCTGTGTTGTCCATAATGGCAAAAAGTGAAGCTCATGCTTAAGTATTTTTAGGCTTGGTGGCAGAGGCTGTAAAGTAATTGAAGATCTCTTCATGTTAAAGCATAAGGATCTATTACAAATATCGCTGTAAATAAGGACAGCCTTTCCCCAATGGGGTTTGCCTTGCATGAGGCCCATTAGAGAGAATTACCCAAATGAAAACCTGTTTGCTTTCCTCCGTGGCAGCACCGGGTTCACACCATCCTCACTGCAGACCTGGTCATCGTCATGAAGCGAGGGAACATTCTGGAATATGATACTCCTGAGAACCTGCTTTCCCAGGAAGATGGCATCTTCGCTTCCTTCGTCCGGGCTGACATGTGAACAGCCACACAATGCATTTTAACAGCTTATTTTTAAACAGATGAAATGCAAATATTTTCTACTCAGTGTAACATCACTTTTACCTTTTTTGTCTTGTTTTGTTTTTTAGAGTTTATTTCTTCACGCTTCCATCTTTCAAAATAATAAAGCCTATTGCAATATATGTATCCCTTGAAGCAATAAAAATGTCACTTTATTCAAAGCTATTAAACTTCACACACATGCACACACACACACATGCACATATGGAGGGAGAAGTTTTTACTTCCTGAGAATTTGGCATTTTCCTTGGACTTTTTATTGACTTTATTTTTGTTTAAAGAGAGAAAAAGAATGCACTGATCTTATAAACTGCATATGTTGTGCTGGAACCAGCAATCAAATCGTGCAGTTTGTCAAGGAAGCAAGAGGTTCCCCAGATGCATTCTGTCCCCAGAGGGAAAAATTAGGAAAAACATCCAAGCCCATAACACTTGGGGCAATCTGCTGCATTCCGAAGGCATAAACTTTGCTCTCCAAGTTGTAGCAGAGGGGCAGTGAATAAGGGAAAGGAATTTCATCAGGAATAAGGACATTCTTTCTGTCCTTCACTTTAGTAAGCACACTTCTGTCATGACAGAACTATTTTCAGTGCAATGATGGTTTATTCGTACAGTGAGTTCCTAAATCAATATTCTTCCAACTTTCACTAAAGATTCAAATCATCCTATGATTATGCATGCTTTGATAGGCTTATAAAGGAATTTTGTACAGTATCTGAAGACTTTGTATTAAAATTGATCTGAATTTATAAACTTGATATTAGTCAATCCTTTAATCATGTCTACTAAAATATTCTGCTTAAAATGGCATGTAATTAGCCAACCACTAATTGTTTTATATGTCTTTAGTCCTTCAAATTCTATTTGGAGACAAATTTTATTTTCCTTTATATATTTGTGGCCTACCTCTAAATCAGATCTAGTGCAAGGAGGTGTGATTTTCAAATTATTGCTATATCCTCAAGAATGTAGATGAAGTTAGACACATATTTACATCAGGCAGCTTTGCAAAGGTTGTCTACACCTGACTTTCACACACAGTTTGATCCTGACCCATGGGCAGTAAACACCCAGAAGGAGTTTCACAGGCATATTTTCAAAGGTACAGCTTGAGAGATCAGCTTCACTGGTAATATTCAAGGTGATTCTTATTCACCTGCTGCTACAACATTTAGGAAGAACACTAAGTGCACTTAAGTGTATTTATAGTGCATTAAAATAACATAAGGGGCAGCATTTCCATCCCTCCCCGCCTCCCAAAAAAAGTGCAACAATTTTGGAGAAGTTGAAGGACTTGAAACTGGCTTCCATTTAGTCTCACAGTGCAAAAGATGATACAGTGGTTTATATTTATAAATTAATTTTTGGAAGTTTTTATTTTCTCTGAATTATTGAAAATATACCTGTGTGACACAACGAAACAAAAGAGCTCAGTCTTGAACATTTTATGAGGGGAAGTATTTCTGTGATTTCCCTGTCTACAGCTGTGAAAGCGTTTTTGTACTTTTCTGGATTAATTCCCCGTGCTGACCTTTGTCATTCAAATAAAATACATTTTTAAAAAACAGATGCCTGCAGCAGAAGCACATATTGTTCTCCAAATTTCATGGCCAAAAGGCCAAAATTATTCTTGATTTAATTTAATTTTCTTTAGTGAAAAGATAATTGGATAATTGGATTCCCTGCTGTCAGACTGGGTATAGAGATGAAACACAAGAAGTTTTGTTGATTTGTGTGTCTTTGATAACAATGTAATCCTGATTTATTTTAAGTGATGCCAGCCAGTTCATTGAGATCCCTGTTCCCACTGCATTAAAGGGTTGCCATGAGCCTGGGACTGTGTCTTGTAATACTTAAGAGGGGCCAATAATTAGCATCTCTTTTCTCTTAGGTTTGTCCCAGAGCCATTGCAGGTTTGCTCACCCCCGGCTTTAGAAGTGAACTCTGTTGTTTGAACAGGTGGAAAAGAAAATAGATATGTGAGAAAAGGAACACATGATGGGGTGAGAGAACCTCATCATGCTCCATCCATTTGGAGGGAGGAGTGCAGGAATATTGGCCCCAGTGTTAGACTCACCATGGCTCACCATGTGTTGGGTGACTGCTGCAGTGGGTCCCACTGCTGCCCAGCAGGTTTAAAAGAACAATCCCATTTCTAAAGCATTAATCCTAATCAAGATACACAAATCTTACAAGATAACAAACATAAATCACCTGCTGCAGATACAGGAGATCTCCTCCTGTTACAGCTTCTGTCCACATGATGGTACAGACACCCCAAGGACTTAGGCTGAACATTTTTTTGTGTTTTCCTCTAAAGGAGGAGGGTGATGCCAATGGTTGCACAGCTGTTTTGTTACTGAAAAGTGTGCAGAAGGTACAAAATCTTTGAAACAAATTTCTTTTGATTTCATGTAAAGGTCTGAAGTGTGTCCCATTTGGGAGCAGTTTCCTAAGGCTGTCACGTGCACAGTAAAGGAAACATGAGCTGGAGACTGTTCCTTTGATTCTTGTCACACTGCCTCTTCTGCTGGTAGGCCCTTCTTCTCTTCCACAGCCTCCTTGCTCTTTTTTCTTCACCATCTCCCTGTGTCATAGACCTTTGAGGCTCCTGCTTGCATCTCTGGATGTTCCTTATTCTGCCTATGCCCTCCCACTCCTTCCCAGATGAGCTCCATGCCCTTTGTCCCATTTCTTCTCTCACACAGCTCTGCACTCACTCTCCCTTTCCCTTTCCTGTCTTTCTTTCATAACACCCCTGCTCTTCAGGGGGACACTTACTCTAGTGACACCATGATTTGGGGTTGGTTTGTTTTTCTAAGCATTAAACCAAGCAAGCTTTCAGTATTGTGATACTGTGCTTCAGAACTATGAAGTTCTTCCTTCTCCAAAGGAGCTTTGAATGTGAACACAGGCTGTATGTAAATTTAACTATGGACAGAGGAAAGACACCTCTGTGATAAATTATAAATAATATTTCTCATTCCATCTGCATTATTTTTCTGTTAACTGTTCCTTGGAGAGAAATAGCAAAGTTGTTGCTGATCATAGAATCACAGAATGGTGAGTTGGGAGGAACCTTAAAGCTTCTCCCTGCCATGGGCAGGGACACCTTCTACTATCCCAGCTTGCTCAGAGCCCCATCCAGCCTGGCCTTGGACACTGCCAGTGATGGAGCAGCCACAGCTTCTCTGGGCAACCTGTGCCAGGGCCTCACCACCCTCACAGGAAAGAATTTCTTTCCAATATCCAGTTTCTTTCCAATATCCTACACTCTCCCAGTTTGAAGCCATTCCCCCTCCTCCTACCACTGCACTCCCTCACAGAGTCCCTTCCCATCTTTCCTATAGGTCCCCTTTAAGTACAGAAATTGGTTGTGCAATGGCTTGTGGAGCCACAACAGTGTTTCTTAACCTTTGGCTTACAACCCGTGGGTCTTTTCCATTCCTTGAGCCGGGTCTAAGGGCTGGCATGGATCAAACTGCTCCCTTCCTGTAAGTGGCCTTTCATCAAACTCATCACAGCTCATAATAGCTCATCCCTGCTTCTTCTAGACTAGAAATATCCCATACAACCTCTACTGAGCCCAATCTTAATCATGCTAGGAAACACCAGAACTTCCCCTGAGCAGTTTGGGATAGCTCTGTTAAGCCAGGGGCATAAGCCAGGCAAAGTCTCTGCAGGGAGTCATCTCTGCTTTGTTAGGCCAAGTGATACATACAAGAGGTATCTTAAGTGCTTATAATAAGTTCCAGTCTCACTGCAGACCTGAAAAAGCTCTTTATTTGCAGGAGTGTGCCTGCTTTTCCCAGCTGTATCAGTCAGCTCAAAGAATATATTCTCCAATGCTTCTCAAGCACTTGGACAAGCCCCTTTTAGGTACAGCAGAACACCTCTGCTATTCATGCACCTCCAGGGAACTCAATTAGTACCAGCAGGAACATAGCCCAAAGAAGTTTGCATCTCATTATATATAAACCCTCTGCAAAGAGCAGTAACACTGAAATGTGTTTTCTTAAAATAGAAATACAATTTCAAATGTGGTCAAGTAGTAAAAACACCTTGTACCATAAGTTGTTTAATTTAATTGAGTGCGTTCTTTTTGCTTCCCAAAGCAATGGACTGCTGTGCTTTATTGTGTAAAGATGTCAATACATTCACAGGCAATTTTGTTAATGCATCACGAAAAGCAGAAGGAAATCTCACACAAGCATTTTACATGAATGCTTGTAGATATTTCATCAAAAAAATAAATGGAGATATAACACACTTGAGTCAACAGCTACTTTTATAAAAAAAGCTGTTGACAGGGGCCATGTCTTCATTATCATGTTTCCATTATCCAGTGTCAGAAGTTGGAGTATGTTCCCCTTGGAAGCACTATAACCCCGTGTCCTCAGTGTGATACTGCCAGTCAAAATCAGCTCTAAAATATCCACTGAAACCACAGTGCCACTTGTAAAAACCTCTCTAGAGCAAAGATTCTCCCAATAAATGTGATTAAAAGCGACAATTAACTCTGCATATTTGCAACGTCAAGTAGCATCTTTTGAAAGCCTTATTTAAAATCAAAATATGTTATGTAAATTCTCTGATATGAATTCCATGGTGGCATGTGAAGAACTCTTCAGCTTCTTTGGAAACGAAATCCTTTCAGAGGCAAAACTAAGAGACTACTAAGAAAAGTCTGAAAACAAAACTGTAAATCAAATTATTCGTTGCCATGCAAACATACTAATCATTTCCACATTGGTTTTTCACTGCACTGTTTTTTCTCCTCTAGAACTGACCTCTGTGCAGAACTGTAAGGAAAGACTATCAGGTATTCAAATGATGAAAAAATTGTTGTGAGGCAGAAGTGTGCTGACTCATACAAATTAGCAACTTGCTGATGCTGTTTTGTTTTGGCAGCGCAGCTTAAAGTATTGGCTTGAATGAAGCCAAGAAACTTCCAAGTGTAATCTGTCAAGAGAAGAGAGATTTTTAGAAAATCTATTTACTACAGTTACTATTAATTATTCACTATTGATAGCATTTGTCTGCTGCTAGATATTACCCGTGGAAACAGAACAGACACTCCTGGCAGGCGCTGCTCATTTCTCTAATATAATATAGCACATTCTGAACACTATAAACAAGCAGATTTAAAAGGTAATTTTAATTGGTTTCTATTAGGTGTAATTGTCATTCATCATGTGCAAGATGCCTCCTTTCATTTTCATGGAACATGGGGATTTTCATCTCATGATCTGTTATATAATAATACAGCATCCAGCACATTGCACATTTCAGTGGCCACTGCAATTCATTCCCATGTATGTATATTAGTCTGCTTTATACCTAAATACATTACATGGTTATACAACCTTTGGATTAAAGGTATAAGTAAGTAATGAACAGTCCCAGCTAGGACTGCCCAGAAGAGTTCCTCATAGCTATTACCATGACATTTCTTAACTCTCCCTCTAATTTATTTCAGGATTTTCAGGCTATATCCATAAATATCACTTCAATGTGCAGTAAAATATTTAACCATGTAACTAAGGAACTAATGCAGCTTCGTGTAAATGACATGGTCCAGAACCTCCACCCTTCAAGAGCACAGCTGCAGACGCCTCAAGGCAGCATATTCTTCCATATTTAATGGTTATATGTGTTTTTATTCTCCCAGCCACATTTAGGCCCTTACTCTTTCAGCAATTTGACTTCTCCTTCAGAGGCAGGAAGGTGGGAGCCTAAGAATCTCTGAGTACTGCAGATTTTCACAGCTGAATCATTCAGATTTGGGGCCATCTATTTATTCAGGTCCCACCAGAGCTTCTGAGATTTGAGGGCTTTGAGTTGTCAGATATTGTGTGACAAGATCTGAAGGTGAGACATAGCATCTGTCTTCTGTCAGTGGCATAATCTTAATTTAACCCTGAAAAAGCCAGTGAGCCAGGGAGGGGAAGAACCTAAGGGACACCATGCTCTAGGAACACAGCTAGAGATCCACTGTGTTCAACCCACTGAGAAACTGATTTACAGCCTTCCCATAAATTATGGCATGGGGAGGCAAGGAAACAGTACCAAACTGGGGTTGCTCTTCCCAGAGCCTTAGGATAAACTCCAGGAAAAGGCACGTAATGAACAACAAACTTCACTATGCAACTTACACTGGACAAGGGTAATACGAGAATACTCGTTACATGTATTCTGATGATAAAAACTATTTCTGTCCTGCTGCTCTTGCATGAAACAGGGGGAGAAAGAGCTAGTTCAGGGTAACAGATGCCCTTAGTTTGCAGTTTCTGCTCTTTCATGTTTGATGGATGTCCTGCCAGCTCATGTAGGGAAGAGTTCACCCACGCTGTCCGAATATGGCTTATCAGCTTTGTGTCTCTGTGGAAGCCTTGCTCTAAGTACATGACATCTCTGGACGCCTGCAAAGTCATCCTATCTCTAAGCTAAGATTAGAATTTCAAACAAAACTTATTACAAAGCAGGATTTTCTGAAAGGGCTGGACAGAGCTATAATGTGGAAATTTCAGATTCATGTCTAAGCGCACTATTTAATCCTGATTTTAGATAGGCATAATTGTAAAGTGATATTCACCATAATATCAGTAATGCTTGTGGGTGGAGGGAAATGAAACAGCAAGAAGGAGACACATGAAGGGCCATAAGAAAACTGGACCTAAAACTGCCATCAATTCTGATCATTTTTTTTCCTGAAAAGGCTGTGTTCACAACACTCAGACACTCTGTTCCTTACCAAATGGGTTAGGAGATGTTTTAGGAGATTTTCCCAGCTATTAACTAAATCTCAGACTGAAGTGTGCATGTGGCAACCAAGCAAGTATTTAAAAGGTCAGAGGGGAAGGGTTTTAGTAGCTGTCATTCTCCAGAGCATATTCATAGACTGGAACTTGAATAAATGGATGCTGTGCTGAGAGTCATGGCTGGAGCTCCTGATCCTCACATCCCGGCAGTCATGGCCCAGCAGGCTTCCTCAAAACCCATCTCCAGGAGAAGTGAGGAGGAAGGCTTCTCTTCCAGTATTGAACAGGCAGAGAGGAAAAGATAAGCACTTTTCCTGCAATGTGTGATGGTGGGTGAAAGGATCAGGAACTTTGTTCAGCCACACTGGGGCTGTGCCCGGGATATTTGTGTGTGTTTGATGGATCCTTTCCTATCTCAGCTACAAGAATTTCAGCCTCTGCATGGTGCCCACTTAAGGGGGAGGAAACCTCCAGCAGGTTAGTGAGGAACATGTGGGCCTGAGAGCTCACAGAGAACTCCTGACAGTGCCAGTGCTGGCAGCAGTTTCTGTTCCACTTGAGTAGCTTGAGGAATGTCACTCCTTGCTCCCACTTGCCCTCAAAGATGGCCTTGATCCATTTTTCCAAGCTGTTAATCCACACACTAACTACATGGCACACAGTTGCACTCACTATCAGCAGAGATGGGGTGGGGAGTGCAGCAGCAGCTTCAGGGGCTGAGTGAGAAGGAATGAGGCTGAAAACAGCCACACAAGTGGGTTTATGCTCTGAAGTGGCAAGTAAATAAAACAACATTTCTTGGTGTTTCTGTGTCCCCGATCATAAAACTGTGGATTTCAAGAACTTCAGAGGAAACTGTGCAATTGGGCATGTGGCACGAGCTAATTTGTGTCAGAAGCAAAGTCATACAATTCAAGGATCTCATGAAGAAGTGAGGGGTGGGAAGTGTTCCATGCAGTTCTCAGACAGTTGGTTTTGGTTTTTTTGAGTTGCACCTAGCAGCTGTACTGGGGAACACCAGCCCTAGAAGTGAACAAAAACTTCACAGGAGCTAAATGGGAGAAGGGCAGAGGAAGAGAATAAGGAAAAGGGAAAAAAGGGAAAAGGGAAAAAGGGAAAGGGAACTGGTACTAAACCAGTTATTTCCAATAGTTACATGCAAGTGAGATGCACTTTTGGGGCTGCATGAAACAAATGAAGCAGCCCCTCTAGAGCTGTCTCTGCCACCTCATTCACAGAAGGGTAATTTCCCAAGATCTCCAAGCCCAGCCCATGAAGTGCCACACACCAACAATGCTGACCCTGCAGATACCCACCCAAGTGATTTTATGTGTTTGTACTCAGAGTCTGGTTAAAATCTAAAGGCATTTGGCTTAGACCTTGATTTTTCAGCTTCCCATCTGCCTAAAGTTAATTTCACACATAAATATTTAGCTAATTGCCTAATATGACTGGGGCTTTGTGTCTGTCTCTCCTCTGGCTACTGGGTATGTGGTATTAGCAAAGGCCAGTGCTGGAGAAGTTTCCAGGAACCACTCATCTATTTAAAGTTGAGCACGTGCATGTGTTCAGCAGGGTGGATATCTTCAAGCTGAGGATTATACTGCCTGTCAAATGTGCCTTCTCAGTTTTTCCAAGCCTGAGTATGCTTAAAACCTTCCTGATTGCACCAGGCCTGTCAAGCTTTTCCCTAGTTTACAGAGAGGAGTGAGGTATTTTGTTCTGTAGAAATTTTATACCCTAGAGGTGATTCACTTGAGTGATCCACAGAAAAGTTTGGAACCTCCCTACTACACACACACACACACACACACACACACACACTCTCACTCCTTGGATACAAGGGAGTTAATCTGACAAAATCTCTGCACATGCGTTCATTAAAATCTGAATGCAGATATTTTCATAAAGTTGATGCACTGTTTATTCTCGCCATCACAAACCCTAAGACTTCAGGACAAAAAAAACCCAAACAAAACAAACAAACAAAAAAACCCACAAACAATAAAACAAACAAACAAAAAAACCCAACAAAAAAAAAACCCACCAAAAAACCCCAAAAAAACCCACTCAACCAAAAAAAAAAAAAAATCAAACAACAAAAAACTGCAATTTCCAAGAATGCAAGTTTCCATTAAACAAAAGGGCCAAAATTGTTAACTTCAACCAGTGGGAAAGAGAAAGAACTTCAGGGATTTCACTGGGGAGGTGGAGGAGAGGTTGTCATTGTACATAATTCTTCCTACCCATCCCAAATACAAATCCTCATCTGCCAGCGCCCATTTCCCAGATAAACATTACAACGGGCCTGACGCTGCTCAGCAAGAGCTGTGACCCGTGAAAAGAAATGCTTTCCTTCCTTTCTTGCAGAGACAGGTAATTAAGTTTATCCAAAGCTGCAAAGGTCATGAGATTCTGGCTTTGGTCCCCCAAACACTTACGCACAAGCCTCGCTTCCTCTGCCTCAGCCAGATTCGAGGGAAGATAAAGTTAGGAAGGCACAGCTCTTGGCTTGCCGGGGGAAGCAGGCAGACGCGCAGCGCTGTGTAACTAGCACAGACCAGCAGCGTTAGCACCTCGTCCCGCTGTTAAATGGGCTGGAACCTGCCCAAAACTCCATCAATCCATCGTCCACAGGCACCGCGCAGCGCAGGGAGCGTGTGCGCCCGTGCTCCGCATCCCGACCGCTGCTCCGAGCCCCGGCCCCGCATCCCGAGCCCAAGCCCCGCATCCCCAGCCCGAGCCCCGCATCCCCATCCCCAGGCCGAACTCCTCATCCCGAGCCCGAGCTCCGCATCCCCAGCCCGAGCCCCCCATCCCCATCCCCAGGCCGAGCTCCTCATCCCGAGCCCGAGCTCCGCATCCCCAGGCCGAGCCCCGTATCCCCAATCCCCAGCCCGAGCTCCGCATCCCCATCCCCAGGCCGAGCCCCGCATCCCCATCCCCACCCCGATCCCCGTATCCCCAGGCCGAGCCCTGCCCCGGCCCCTCCGCGCATCCCCCCGGGTCCGGCCCGCTCCGCCCGGCCCGCTCCGCCCGGCCCGCTCCGCCCGGCCCGCTCCGGCCGCGTCCCGCCCCGTTGCGCGGTGAGTGGCGGCCGGGGGCGGGGGGAGCGTGCGAGGCGCCGGGGGGTCAGGCAGCCCTGCCCTCCCCCGGTGGGACGGGCCGGCCGCCGGGGAGCCGGGCTTTCCGTGGGTTTGTTCTGTCACCCGTTTGGGGACAAAGTTTGGGAATAAAGGGAGGGTTTCCCCGCCTGATCCCGGAAGGGAAGGAGAGCTGCGAGGGAAAATGCGACCGCTTGCTCCGAGGAGTCCCGTTCCCTGCCTGCCGCGCCTCCAGCTCAGTTCCTTCTTGTGATGCTCTAGGGGGACGAGGCAGGGGCTCCCCACAGGCTGCTGGATGAGCTGCGGGGCTGCAGCCGTACGGAGGGAGTCTCCTCGCGTCTCCGCAGACTAACTTCGGCTCTAACCACAGACGTCTGATTCTTCGGGTCCTGAAGGATGCGAATAACTTAGTGCTTCGTGTTCCGGTCCCCATCTGAGCACTGCTGTCTCCCGGAGAAACAGCCTGAGGAACCGAGCTGGTGTCTGTCACGGTACTTTACAGCGACTTTGTGAGACTGCTGTGCAGCCTCCCTTCCTGCAACGAGTTTCCAAATAGCATCTTTCATATCTGCTACGAGCTGATACCGGCTGCTCATATAAAAATGGTGGTCTGAGAGAGAGAGGGCACTGTAGGACCAGCATTTAATGCAGTGGGGTTTGGCAGGGGGTACCTTAATCGGGGCTTCTTGCACGGGTGACAACTCTTTTTTGACCAGGTTCACTCTTTTTTGCAGGGTAAGGCAAGCCTTGCAGATACTTGCTAGAGGGACCACCCCCCATTTTGCATCTTGCTGAGTGGACTATGGTGGCAGGAAGATGTTGGCTCGCAAGAGTATCATCCCTGAAGAGTATGTGCTGGCACGGATCGCTGCCGAGAACCTGCGCAAGCCGCGCATCCGCGACCGCCCGCGCAAAGCCCGCTTCATCGCCAAGAACGGCGCCTGCAACCTGGCCCACAAGAACATCCGCGAGCAGGGGCGATTCCTGCAGGACATCTTCACCACCCTGGTGGACCTGAAGTGGCGTCACACGCTGGTCATCTTTACCATGTCCTTCCTGTGCAGCTGGCTGCTCTTTGCCATGATGTGGTGGCTGGTGGCCTTTGCCCATGGCGACATGGACCCGAGCACAGAAAACCCTTCGAACAGCACGAAGTGGACGCCGTGCGTGACGTGTGTCAGGTAAAGTAGAGTTTGGTGGGATGAAGGAAGGGCGGGGACAGAGCTGCCAGCTGTCCTGGTGTTGTTTGAAGTGCAGCTTTTGGTTTACATGAACTGTTGGGTTTGGTTGAGACAGTTGAAAAGTGCAGTGTTTTCCTCTAGATTGCGTAAATTCAGCAAGCCTCCCGGGCTTGGAAAATACTATACTGTAGATGTCTTTGATTCCTTACAGGATCTGAAAGAGAGGGAGACCTGCTGCTTTTCATGTGTCTCCACACTCTGTGGGTAACTCGATTGCCTGTCGAGATAAGAGCCTGCTGCAAGAGTGGGTATGTGTTATATGTATTGTAACGTTGTCTATGGCAGAGGGAGCATCCCCAGCGCCACGTTGGCCAGAGGCGCTCCCTCTGAGAGGCAGGGAACCAGCCCTGGGTGTCAGGCAGGGCACCAGTCAGAGGTGCCAGGAAATGTGTCACTTAGGACAAAACTGAGTGTGTTTCAAGATGACTCTCCTGAGAGTGTTAAATATGTGGAGCTTCAAAATACCTTGGTGAAGCCATAGGCCTGCAGTTGGACAGAGGAACACTTTCCACACTGTGCATTTGTGTCAGACAGCGAAAGCTTAAGGGGTGACTGGATTAAATATCACCTGCTGAAGTGTCCCCAAAGCCATGACAATTGTCAGGGCACTGATAAGCTGACACAAACATACATAGAAGAGAAGACTGTGGATTAGAGATGGAGTAAACTGTAAGATAACTTAAGGATCTCATCAATTAAATCTGCTTTTTTAACATTAGATTAAACATTAACATTTTTAGATAGAACCTGGTGGTTCTGTACCACCAGGCTGCCCCAGATCATCTGCCTCTATACATTGCAATTCTGTGAGGGTCTGGGTGCTGCAGGGTGCTCTGAGATATCACTGGATCCACTTCCCTTTTCTCCCTTCTCCCAGAAAGTTTTGAGGTACCTCAACAAGTCTGAAGGGCCGTTGTATCTGGCTCATGAGGTAGCAGAGATTTAATTCGGATTTAATTTAGCAAAAAAGCCAGGTTTTTTGCTAAATTGGGATTTTCCAAGGTAAAAGAAGAGGGGATTTCCCAAGCTTCCCTTCACCAAGTTAGGGGGAATTGGAGCAGGGGTTGCTGTCTTGTTTTTTTTCTGATGTCTGGCCACAAGCAGTGTCCTCTGAAATGAGATGCCATGATCCAGCTTGCACCCGCAGGAGCATTACCCCTGGCGTTTCTGGGATCTGTGGGATCTGTCCAAGCGGAATTAGTGAGCAGCTACAACCCTGCAGCTCTCCAGGGTCAGCTGAGGGGACATCCCTGCGTGTGGCTGGTGGCTCCCTCGGCGTGGCTGCTGTGTCACCCTGCAGATCCTGAGCTGGGGGCCAAGGGCTTCATGCCACTGGGGCCAGGCACATCCACAGCCAGGACTCTGCCCCTGTTCCCTCTCCATAGCTGCCTGTGGATCTTCCAGGATATCTGCTTGGAAACAATATGAATGAATCAATAAAATTTCAGGTTTAGCCCATGCCAAAGAGCACACACCCCTCCCTCATGGGGTGTCCGGGCAACAGCTGCTCCAGTGCCCATGCCCAAGCCATGAGAAATCTCTTCCTTCCCTAGGGAAATCTGGCGACCACTTTGGTCAAAGTCATGAAGTAATGATGTGATTGCTGACATCTTTAAGAATGGCAAGTTTTCGGATGTAAAATACTTTTAGTATTGGAATGCCAAAATCATGACAAAAAAATTTTAGCCTATTTCCCTGAGGTTTAGGCCCACAGATATTTCAGGAGAGCTTCTTGGGTGGGTGCCATTACCTATTTACAGGAAAACCTGGCTTTGGAAATTTTAACTAGTGCCTAGAGCTTGCACAGCCCTTTCATTTTACGAAGTACTGCAGAAATTTCTAAGCCTGACATCTCTTTGCCACAGAAAGCAAACATTATCCAAAATGGAAAGCTGCTGCACAGCTGTGAGGGGAAGGACCTGGGAACCGTGTGATTTGCACTTTCTCTCTCCCATTTCATGTGGTTAAAATGCTTTCCAAACTTGCTCTTTCACTTACTTCCACTGTTAAAAAGATGGAATTTTTTTCTTTTTTTAAAGAAGGATGTTGCTAAGGGAAGTCAGACTACTTACTGGACAGAGTTTTAAGCTAAAGTAACCTGACTGAAATTGAATCCAGAAGCTGCATTCTGCGTATAACTGAATATTCATGATTATAAGAAATCATTCCATGGATTCTATTAAGTAACTCCTTTGTCCCTGATTTCTTCAGAGTGAAATACAAAATAAACCCCCTCAATACAAAGGAATTTGTTAATGATTAAGAATAGAAAAGACAAAATAAGAAAGTTATTTCAAAGATACCTGTGCAGAGACTGGCTGGTTTTCTTGAAGATGGACTTTCTTATTGCCCAGAAAATTATCCTTGATATTGCCTATGCTATTTAAATGTATCTTCGATACCCCAGTGAAAATATGGCTAGAAAAGGAAAAAAAATAATTTAAAAGCAGATTAATTGAAAAGCAAAGCAAAGCCAATTAATTATTTAGACCCATCTTCATGGGCAGGATATATTTTCTTCTGGTATGGCCCTGTTAAGCATTAGATGCTTCAGATTTATTGGATTGCACTGGAGGGATGTATCTGGAAGGAATAAAGGAATAAATAAATATAGGAGGAAGTTAAGGACCCTGATATATACAGGGAATATGACTTTGTGGCTACTGTAAATAATGTACTTTGGGAAGTTTGTGGACAGCATTTGCTGATGTCCAGCACCATAGCATTTTAGGGTATTTCACTTAAACCCACACTTCTACATCCCACTTCTGTGTTGAAATTTTCCAGCTGGTCTTGCCCTGGCAGTGAGCTGAACCCAAGCCCTGGGTCACAGCACTGTGCTGCTGCCAGGGTGTGCAGGGGGCACCTGGGGCCCACTGGCCTCTCTCTGCAGCCTCATCCTGCTCACTCACAAGGCGAGCAAGGGTTTGGGAAGTGTCACAAATCTGGGAAAGCCCCTTTTCCCCCACCAGGAAATTCGGGGTCACGATTCAAGTAGAAAGAGTGAAGTGCTGCAGTTTTCCCTGTTTCCTTTCCCTGCACAGGCTGGTGGAAGGATCTCAGCGTGCCAGCTGATTGCCCATGCTTGCCAAAACTACCTCTCTCCACCAAGGGCTTCATGGGATGGAGAAGGTGGAAAGCCCAGCTATTCCAGAGCTGTTCACTAAGCCAGTGGGCAGCTTGTGCTCCTGGACAGAGATTCCCTGAGCTGCTCAGGGTCACCCAGATGGTCTTGAGGAGCTCAGGCTCTGAGCTCTTCCCTGCCACCATTAGACACTACACCAAGCACACAGATCTGAGCCACCAAGCATGCAATGCTTTGCCTGGTGTTAACAGAAGGCTTATGTGTACTAGAGCCATACAAACATGTCTTTAAGTTTGTTTCTGGAAATACATGTTAACAGCTTCTCAGTGTGTGCTCCGTGTCCTGAGAGTTAACTGGGTGCAATCTTCCCCTACAGGTCTTTCACCTCCGCTTTCCTCTTCTCCATCGAAGTCCAGGTGACCATTGGCTTTGGGGGCAGGATGATGACCGAGGAGTGTCCCCTGGCCATCACAGTCCTGATCCTGCAGAACATTGTGGGGCTGATCATCAACGCCGTCATGCTGGGCTGCATCTTCATGAAGACGGCGCAGGCTCACCGTCGGGCCGAGACGCTGATCTTCAGCCGGCAGGCGGTCATCGCCGTCCGCAACGGCAAGCTCTGCTTCATGTTCCGCGTGGGGGACCTGAGGAAGAGCATGATCATCAGCGCCTCAGTGAGAATCCAGGTCGTGAGGAAGACCATGACCCCTGAAGGAGAAGTCATACCCATTCACCAGGTGGATATCCCTGTGGATAACCCCATCGAAAGCAACAACATTTTCCTGGTGGCTCCCTTGATCATTTGTCATGTCATTGATAAGCGGAGTCCTCTTTATGATATCTCTGCTTCTGACTTGGCGCTCCAGGACCTGGAGCTCATTGTGATACTGGAAGGAGTTGTAGAAACCACGGGCATCACAACACAGGCGAGAACCTCCTACGTGGCAGAGGAGATCCTGTGGGGTCACCGCTTTGTGCCCATTGTCACCGAGGAGGAAGGCGTGTACGCTGTCGACTACTCCAAGTTCGGCAACACCGTCAAAGTGGCTGCGCCGCGCTGCAGTGCCCGGGAGCTTGATGAGAAGCCCTCCATCCTCATCCAGACCCTGCAGAAGAGCGAGCTGTCCCACCAAAACTCCCTGAGGAAGCGCAACTCCATGAGGAGAAACAACTCCATTCGGAGAAGCAACTCCATGCGGAGAACCAACTCCTCGCTCATTGTGCCCAAAGTGCAGTTCATCACACCCGAGGGGAGCCAGAGTGCCTCAGAAACGTGATGCACAGCTTTGTGCTAGGGCACTGGGCTTCAGAAGCAGGAGACACCTGTGGTGTTTTGCTTCAATTTCCTTTTACTTAAGAAAACAAGAACACAATGCAGAAAAGAACCGTGCAAGAACTATTTATTCCATTACTTACCGAAAGCATCACCTAATGGCATTAGAAAACACCTTAGCACTTAGTGTATGAATTAATAAATATGGCACGTACACTAAAGAAAACACACTTCACTCATGTAATATAATGTGTATTTATACTTGTTTTTATGGCATGCTGATTTTTTTAATCGTATTTTTCCTATCAAGGGTCTCTTTCTTCTGCTGGCTGTCACAAAATGTGGGGCTTTCCTATGCAAGCGAGTGCTTCACAAAACTTCTATAGTCAACAGCTCCCACAGATTTTGTGCATGAGATTTGGATATTGATCTTTTTGTGTGAATTTGTTTTTCTCTTAAAGGGAGTAACTAAATTCCTCAAGGATTTCACTGGAGAAGAGCAACCATTTGATCTTTGGTTTCCCAGGCTTTTTCTTTTTTGTTGGTTTGTGGCAAGGGCATTTTGAGAGCAAATTCAGGTCAGGTGTTGTGACCTGTCCATCCCACAGGAAAGCTGGTGTCATTCCAGGCAGGAAAACCAGCAAAATGATGGGGTGCTGCTCTCCTTCTCAGGGTGAAATACTTGGCTGCAGGGCAGCACACATCTTCGATTAGCTATAGGCCAAGCTGAGAAATGCCAGTCCTCCTGGCTGCCACCTGGGCATCTGTTTCACTGAAATTATGCAAGCTGGAAAAAGAAGATGCCTCTTTAACATTCTCATCATGACAGAAGACCAAATCTTGTTTTGCTCTCTCTGATAGATTCATACATGAAGGAAACACATGTATTTGTTTCACTTACTTTTCATAGGATTAAGTCTGCATCCTCCAGAAGAAGGGTATTTTTTTGCCAGTGGGAACTCATGAATGAGAATGAGTGGGAAGCCTGCCAATAATATTAGAGATAGTATTTTCAAAATTATCTGAATGCTTTTCAGAAGGACTTGGATGCTGCTGCTGAATTCCTGAGTTTTTAGCAGTGCCTCACCTGTGTTTTTATATAATCTGGCATTGAGAATTGGTGGGAAGAAGCTTTCCTCTTCAAATTAAAATGGCCATTTGTTACCTGGAGCCTTCCCAAAAAATGTCAACACACGTTTTTCTACAGGAATACATAAAAATAAGACAACTAATTCTGTCCCATTTGGTAGCCTAAATTGATATGTGTTTTTTCTCATGTGAGTAAGCATAACTATGGACAAGTCCCTGTTCAAATGTCTTGCAGAAATTGTTTTATGTCTGTGGGTCGAGAGAAGTACTATCCTTGTTCTGACCCTCCAAGCTACTCAAACATTTAAATGTTTGCTTTTTTCTCTGTGGTGAAACAGTCAAAGCTGGATTCTCATTCTCTTTGAAGGAGCTCATCACCAATTTTTGGATGGATGGTTTCAGGCTTCACAAGGTGTTGGATGGTGGCATGGAGGGGTATTGCTCTGAGGTGTGGACTCCCTGCATTTGGAATAGATGCTCTTCAGAACAAAAACTGACAAAATACTTCATCTGAAGCAGCAGAGGAAATTGAAGTTTCTGCTGAAATCATTCATTCCCTGGCCTGCCCATTAATGTTCTGGAAGGGTGGATGGTGAGCATCTGGAGAAATTAATCTGTCCCTTGTGTGTCCAAACTATGATCAGCTGCAGCTTCCAAGAAGAGTCAGAGTGAAGCACTGTATTACAATTTGTCTCTGTCATCCATTTGCAGGACTGTGAACTTCTCTGAGGCTCTCTGTTGGACACATGGTTAAGTCAGATGCTGTGCAAAAGCAGGTTTTATACAAAATAATAATAAAAAGAGTTACAATAATCTCTTGGTTTGAAAGACAGGTGTCTGCCGTGGAAGGTGGGAAAAAGAATATGACCCCCTTCCCTCTGAATTATTACAACTTTCAAATTAAGGGGCTTTCAGACAAAGATATGTGAAAAGGAATGACAGTTCTTTACTGGTCTGTGTAGCAAGGCAAGCAAACAGCAGCAGCGACACGAGCAGCACCAGGAGCGCACCCGCAGCGGCTCGGCCATGGCGCTCTCCCCTTCGCTGCAGTTCCGGTCACGGCCAGCGGGGGCGCTGCTGGCTCCCGGCCGGGCAGGGCGGGGGCGCTGATTCCTGCAGGGGGCGCTGTGCGCGAGCTCGGCCGCGTCTCCCTCACACAGTAATGGCGGTGGGCTGGGGGGTGAGAATGGGCCTCAGCAGGGACCGGGGGGCAGCGGCTGGGACAGCAGGGGTCAGCAGACACCAGAGCAGCCAAGGAAATGTATCAGAAACTCCCCAGCTGTAGCAGGTGTCATGGCAGGCAGGGGTGCTGGGTTAGAGTGTAGAGGAGAAAGCAGTGGGACTGGGCAGTGGCTGCCAGGCTCCTCCTGTAGCAGCTGCGGCATGCAGCCGGGAAGGGGAGGAGGGCTGGGGTCCTGGGTTTCTCCCCTGAGGCACCCAAATAGATGGTAAGGGTCCCTTCCAGTCAGATTGGGTGTTAGTAATGTCCCCGTCCAACAACTGCTCTTACGAGCAAAGGCTCACCCACAGTAGGAGACGCAATGGAAGGACAAAAGCTCCATTGTGGCAGCGAATCCTCTGGGCAGCGACTGCAGACTGGCTGTGCCTGCTCCCATGCCAAGGGCAAGAGGAGCCCAGCCCAGCCCCTCACCACCTGGCCAAAATCTCATGACATCTTTGCTCTTCCAAAGAGAAAACCTCCCAGGTAAGAGAGTAGCCAGCTGCATGCTTCCCCCACTGTTTTGCCTCTCTTAAGTACTGCTTGTTATTGTCTCTTAGCCACAGATGGGACAAATTCCATAAGAGAAAGAAACAAAAGGAAAAATCTTAACCTCCAACAAATAATGATTTCTTCCATCTCTGATTTTTCCCTATTCCTCTCCTTCTTGTCCCTTTGTATTCTTCATTCATTCTTCTATACTCCTGGTCCTTCCTGTATCCCAGCCTTTTCCATGGTTCTTTTGAATAATAGTTTTATGTTACCTGTATTACCTCATTATTCTCTCAGTATTTCAAATGAGCTTTTTTTTTTTTCCCCAGAACCATTTTCTCATTTTCTCCTTCCAAATTTTGTTTCATCTTTATGGCTCTCTCTGCTTCACACCTTATACACTCTGTTTCTTGGAACACTACTGCAGGGATATTGGTATTTTGAGGTAACACTAAGACTCCTTGGTCGTATGCCAGGATGCTGAACAGATAAACAAGGCAGAGCATTGTGCCATGAATGTAATGTTCATATGTGCTGTGCTCCTGCTACGTGCAGAAAATCCTTTCGTGCAAAGCCCCTTTCTTGAGCAAGATTTGCAGTCCTGGAAGAGGTCAGGGACAGAGGCAGCCAGTGGTGGAGAGCAGGAGAGGGGTCCTTGGCCTAGGAGCTGCATCCCTGACTGAAAGGACAGATTTCAGACCCAGCTTTGCAATATCATTGCATGTCCTTTCAGACCCAGCTTTGCCTGCTGAGAGGGCATCAGCTGGCAGCAGCACAGCTCAATACGTTTAATTATTTATTCTCCCTGGCAACTTTATCAGAAAGGGGTTTTATTTTAAATTTGAAGCCTTCTGTTTGCAATACAGCCTGACAAGTTAAGGATGATGGCGATATTTCTACCAAACAGTGCTGACAGTTCATGTTAGCAGTTAACTGTCCATCTCGTTGATAATAATTTAGTAAATTAGATTAAATAAGGTATTAACATCATCCCTTCACACTTATTTGTGTCCCTACCATTCCTATCCCTCTGCAGCATGGTGTAACTAGAGCTGCATACTTGACATGACTTATTCTGTGGATTTAAATGCTTTGGCTCTTTGTGCAGCAAAAATTTTTTACGCTCAGAAAAGTAATTATAAAGTCCTTCCAGGACAGGCATAATGTCTGGGATTACACTTTATTTTTTCTTCCTAGCTCTCACCTAAGGAGCTTTTCTGTTTTAAACAGAAATGGCAGTGGGAGCCTTTGTGCTCATTTGGGACACCCAGAAGATTCAGAATTACTGTGGTGGGGACAGAGCAAACAAACACAGGCAGTGCTTACAGGGGATATAAAGGTTAATGCTCCAGGGTTGAAGCCAAGATCTGAGTGATAGGATTTGGAGGAAACTTTCCCTGTTGGCAGCTGATTCTGTGGCTGTCACCTTCAGCACTTCTTGCGCTCTCTTTTGCAGAATCTGGTGCGAGCCAAGGACAGAAGCTGGAGCTTGGCGCTGGCAAGGCCCTGCTGCAAGGCACACCTTGAACCTCTCTGCTACCCCTGGCATCACTCTGGCCCTGTAAAACAGTTCTGGCCCTGTAAAACAGTTCTGCCCCTTGAGCATGTCTTCATGAGCATGTTGTCCCACAGCGATCTGCCCTGGTCAGTGCAAGTGCCTGGCTCTTTCCACAGAAGGGCTCCCCTTCCTTCTGGGCCTTCTGGGGTACTCAGGACCTTGTAAAGTGAGAGCCAGAGGAACATTCAGATTTAGTTAACATCTCATGTGTGCCATGGCCCTTTGCCCTAAAGCCATGTGTCACCCCAGGCCAAAGGGTCATTTCAGAGGTCTTGCCTCACAGCCATTGTGAATGAATTTCATAGAAGTCTGAGCCTTTATCTACACTTTATAAAGTTCAGGAATTGTGCTTTTACTTTGCAATCTGGATAACAGCATGGACACACTATTTTTTCTAATTGAAAATAAAAAAGATGGTTAATTCTCCACATCCTTTTTTTCATCACAAACTAGAGACTGAGGACATTTTGTGAAACCAGTTTCCAAGCACTCCAGTGGTTATTATTAGCAAATGTTTTTTTGCTGCAATCTGCAAAAGTAGTTAGTTCAAGACCAGAAAGGAGCTTTGACAGGAGAAAAACCATTCGATATATGATGAAAGGAACAAAGCTCTCATTATTTTCCAAAATATAATCTCAGCTGGGCCTGGTGTTTTCAAAACACTGGGGGGGGGGGGGGGGGCTGTTGCTTGAATAGCCACGTGAGAGTTAACATTTTCCCCCCACATGCTTATATTAAAATATTTTTCCCTATATTTGTGTTTACATGACATCCAGACTAATCGAAGATGATAGGAATTTTCTAATGCTTCTCCTATTAATAATCCTGTCTCCCTGAATTGTGTTTTCTATTTTCCCTTAAGAATTCTTTAAACATTAAAAAAAAAAAAAAAAAAAAAAAAAAAAAAAAAAAAGAGAGAGATTTCTCATGTGATAACTGGACAGTAAAGATAAAATATGTTCCCATATTCCCTTATTGGATGCTGAAGAGAAATTTAGCCTGCAGAGACAAGATCAGTGCTGTCCAAGAGAACCAGCCACTGGGATTGAGGCACTCACAGTCAGGACCCGCCACCAAGGGCATGGATTAAAAGAAATATTTAAAAATAATAAGTATTTTTATATATCAAAGTAAGAGTCCTGGCTGAGGACTCTCAGAACACTGATGAGCTATTAGCTAGCAGTGAAGGGAATGTTCATCAAGACACACTTCAATGCAAGGAAGACAAAAAATGTCCATTCAAGGAAAATATAGTCCATACTTTAGTTATTGCTACCAATTTGAACATTTAGGTTATTAAAAATTCAAAGAGGCACTAAAATCATGTTGGATTCCCTCTTCACCTTTAACAGAAGTTTCACACCTGTTTTTTGTACCCTGAGGAAGAGTTATCTATCTGAAGATATCACTCCCAGCACAAACATGCTGCAGTTTTCTGGAGGATGCTTGTTACTCTCTGCAGACTTTTCTGGGCCCAGTGTGGGAGTAGCTGTGCATGATGTCATGGCCTGTATTGCTCAGTATGTCAGATGGGATGATCTAATGGTCCCTGCTGCACTCCAGATTTATGGATAGAGAGAGTTTAATGAATTTTGGTCAAAAGAAAGCTTTCCTCTGAGTCTTAAATTAATCTCCCACAGAGGAAACAAACAAACATGGGGGAACAGAAACCCCAGCAGAGTTAGGCAGCCCCAAATGGTTGTTTTAATTTGACCAATGCATTTCAGTGCTAATTGTGGATTCTTCAAACAGCATTGACAAATGTCCCTGGGGACAATTTGTAAAAATTAGGGTATCTCATTGTTACAGGAGTTTACTTGGATTCCTGCTGTTGTTAAATTTTGGCTTAGTAGCAAGGCTGAGAAAACCAGCTTCTGTGTGGGCCAAAGTGAAATTATATTTCTTGATTTTATGGTCTGAGGTCTATTACAAAGACCATAAATCTGAGGAATGGCACTAGAGTGACTGCAAAAGGGTATTGTGGTTTGGGGCTCAGCATCATCCTCATCCAGGGAACATCACTGCTTTCCTCAAGTGCTTTTTTTTTTCTTTTGTAACCAGAATAGCTATGAAAATTGATTGCATCCTCCCGTGGCCCAGCCTTGTTGTCCTTCAGGGTGTATTTTTTGATGTTAGGTCTTTCATTCTGGGTCATCTGGTTGGTCTGTCAGAAAGGGGCTGCTTCTGCTGACTGTCACGGTTTCCAAATGCAGTCAAGGGCAGGACATGAAGCAAAACTGAAGGGTTGTGACACACACTGAGAGAAACTCTGCTGAGTTTGAGTGAGAGCAAGTGACAATTGTTTTCCCCTTGGGTGGTCAGCTTTTCGTCTCACAGCTTTTCAAAAATATATCAAGTACTAATAAATGTTGTCTGCTCAGCCTTAGCTGGTGTTTTAAATCATATTATAAACAGATACTATTCTTGGCTGATCAGATTAAATTGTTTGGCGTATGCTATTTTTTCCATATACAAAATCTCACTACATTCTTTAAATATTTTGTGTTAAATTAAGAGAGTAATAAAATTTATTGACTGAAGCTTTCCTTATAGTCATCTCCTTTACACTGTCAACATCCACATGAAAAATGGAATACAAGACTGAATGTGCTCCTTAAAATATTAAATTTAACCTAATTTTAAAGATATGAATATCCTTCAGTTTGTAGGATCAGCAAGTATGGTATTACCAGTCATGGGTGTTTTCCTTAAGGGACAATAATCTGTTCAAATATCAATTCAATACTCTGGTTAAAGATAAAAAGCAGCATAATTCTGCCATATCAATTATGAGAGGAAAGGCACAAAACCAGAGAAATAAGAAGTTCAGAAAACTGAAATAAAAATTTCTTGACCATGTACTGAATGGTAGGTGGAACAGTCTTAAAAACAGAGGTGCCAGAGACTTTACAGGTGGCAATGTTTAATCTGAAATCATGCACAAGACACGTACAAGCACGATAATTTAGCATGGAAACATGCAATCAATCATATCTTTGTCATTTCAGATGCCAACATCTGAGCACTTGCTCACTGAGAGGCTCTTAGTGGTGCCCACAAAACAGAAATATCATTTTAAGTAGGCAGTCACACCTTGCACAGTGTTTGCAATCCACAGCCAGCAAGTGGTGATAACTGCTTAGTCTTTCCAAAACCATGCATCTGTGTACATCAACACATTCTTTCCTATTCCACTTCAAGCACAGAACTATTAATTCCTCAGTAAAATCCTTCAACTTAAGTTCTCCTTGGGCACATTATCAAATCAAAGGAGAAAAACTTGTTTACCTGTACATATATATATATATATATATATATACGTTTATATATATATATGTGTGTATACACACACACACACACACACACACACATATACATATATTTAAAGAAGGACTGCCAGATTTGACAGTAGGGATTCTCCAAGTTATTTTTACTTTGGTTTTCCAGCCAAAAGATTCCATTATATATTTATAGAATGAATCCTCATTCTCAGAGACTCCATTGTGCTTTAGGGAGAAAAGATCCTCACTAAGATGGACTTCTCTCCCACCCCGGGCCTCAGCTAACTACACTGACATCTGAGCAAAACTCTCCGCTCCATCTCTTCTGGCAGACATTAAGGAAGGTCCAACACAGCAGAAAATGCATTTTTTTTGTTTGGGAGAGCAGGCTCAGAAGTGGGAATTTTCATCCTTATTAGGTCAACCTAGCAGTGATTAATGCAACATGATGTCACAGGAGGAGCTCTGGTTGTGAGAGTTTGTTTGTAACTCTTTCCAATGTGTTGGTTTAGATTTCTGTCAAGTGTCTCGGTGAGTTTCTCATGGTCACTTTCCTCTTGGCAATTTTCAACTTGACTTACATTTGCATGCAGTGGTGGAGAAAGGCTGGGAGCACTTATCCCCATTAGGATTTCTGGGCATTTCATAAGGGTACTTTGGGAATGTCATTTGGGATATGACACTGGGGAAATAAACTGCAGAGGAAGAATGCGTGCATGTATAAATATGTGTGCAAATACACATTCAAAGTTTGTTGATGTTTTGTTCCTGCTGTGAAAAGGGGAGAGGTTTGCTTACTAGCAGCAGGTTCCAGAACTCCCTTTGAAAAACCTGCCCACAATAATTTGGTACCTGAAATCATCGAGAGGCTGTGGCATTTCAGCTTGGCAAAATTGTCACAAACACAGACCCATCAGCACCATGCACACAGAAGAGGGCAAAAATATCTTTCAAGGGGTGAAATGTTCATTAACAAAGATTCAAAGAGCTTGCCAAATGGTTTCCCTCAGAGATGTGAGCTTTTAAAGGGTAGCACTCACTCTCAGTGCCCATTTGTGTCCCTGGGGAGCTCCCCAGACATGGATGAGGCCGCAGGGGAGCTGCACATGCCGTGCAGGACATGGAATTCGGTGATGGAAATCAGCAGCCAGCACAGAGCTACGTGCAGCCCCTTCACCAGGCAGGGACACAGCTGGGTCACAGCCTGACCACGCAAGCTCCCAGCAGCAGCAGCAGCAGTGAGGATCAGCCCAATCCCCCCATTGCTCTCCAAAGCACATGTGCCTGATGTGCCCCCAGGGAAAGCTTGCTCCCAGCTGCTAGAGCACAGTTCAAGGGGCTGTCAAAGACAAACCAGATTCCTGCTTCCATTCCCTGGCTTTTGCTTTTCCTCCTACTAAGCCGCTGATTATGCCATGTGAGGGTCTTGCTCATGCTCTGAGCACTGACAACGTGGATTCTCTGTGGTCAACAGAGGAGTGTGAGTGCTGAAACAATGGCTGGGCCACTCCAGTGAACCAGCTCAACAAAGGGCTGCTGGGCAAAAGGAAGACTAGAACCCAGGAATGGTAGGAGAAGCCATCTCCAGCACACATGGAGTATTATAATGAGACAATGACCAGGCAAGATGGAAAACAGGGATATCAGATACAGCAGGCTTGAAGCAATTTGTCATCCAAGAGAAGAGAATACAGCTCCTCTAGGGAACCAGGCTAATGTGGAAATGCTCTGAAGAAGTCAAGGGACAGACAGTTTTTAAGGAAAGCAGAAGAGAATGTCAGTTGGTCACAGTTTTAAAAACATTTCTTAGTAGATGTACTATTCTTTCTGGTGAAGTAAATGTGGTTTTGGTTTATTTCAGATCAAAGGCTTCTGAAGGGGAGATCTTCAAGTGCTGGATTCCTGTTGTTGCTTTGAGAATCACTTGCTAAGACATAGGTACCTAAGAAATTGTGAATTGTATAGTTCTGCCTGCTAATATGAGTAAAGAGAACAAAATTAAAACACTTGGGATGCTGTTACCTACTGAGATAAAAAGTGTTCAAGGCCAGGCTGGATGGGAATGTCAGCAACCTGGTCTAGTGGAAGGTGTCCCTGCCCATGGCAGGGGGATGGAACTGGATGAGCTTTGAGGTCCCTTCTAACCCAAAGCACTCTGTGATTCTGTAAAACACCTGAGGAGCTCTGAAATCCTAAAAAGTTCAGCAATCCCTACACACTTGTGTGAAGCCCCTTCCAAATTAGGAAAATTCTACAGTTAAGGATCCTACAGTTAAATATCTACTTAAAGAGTCCAGGCAGGAGGAGCGTTCAAAGGGAAAAGTGGCAGGATCTCCAGAGCAAAAATCTGTCTAGCAGGGGAGTTTTCCTAATCCTGAAGCAGCTCTTCCCAGGCAGCGTGGGTGTGTGCCTCCAGCCCCAGGGAGATCTTTAATCCTAAACTTCCATACAAACACAAATATCCTTGTTTAGACATTTCAGTGCAACCTCTGATGGTAAAGGAAACAGCAGTAAGGCTCTAGTTACCCTTTCCATATAGCAGCTGGCTACTTTTGTTCCATAGGTTTTCTGGCTAAAAAAAAAAAGGAGAAGAGGATTATGTAGAAATGGAACCTCAGTAAAGAAAAAAAGATACATCAGTAATCGAGTAAGAAAACAAGATTTGGTTTTCCCTAAAATAATATCTCACAGTTCAGTACTGGTTTTGAGAGAATTGGCTCCTTTTGGATACAGAACTCCAGACACTGCAGGATAGACTGGTGCTGTTTGAAATGCCAGATCCAAACACTATACAATTAAAATAAATTTAAGTAGACTGTTTGGATTACTTGTGTGCATTTATTAGATCTGTCCTGCCTGCAAAGTGCCTTCCAAATGCTGTGAATGTGAGCAGATCCTGTCTGAAAACACTATCAGGTGCAAAGAAGGCGTTCAGGTTAGCTACATTTGTTTGACATAATCTGAGCATAATCTGAATCTGGTGTTTTGTGGAGGATTTCAGGTTTTCCAGATGCAACCTCATCATATTTTATAACCTTTATTCACACTAACTCTGCTATATTTCCAGAAGATATAACAAATTTTTTAATTTTATAAACAGGGTTTGTTTCTGGCTCAAAAACATAAAAAGTACACCCTAGTTGGCATTCAAGTATGTTGGTCCCAAATTTGCTGTGGGAAAATGTATGAGGGCAGGGAGGGGCAATGGCCCACCACTGACCAGGGATTTCCTGAGCTTGCTGTGCTACCTGCCACCAAAACATGGCCAAAGTAACAGAGCCCAGCTCAGTCTGGCTCAGAAAAGCTCTGGGAGGACAACCCCCTGCATGTCCACTGTCACAAACCAGTTTAGCCTTAAGCCTTACAACTGCATAATTACATGTACTTCTTGTAGCCAGGGAAAGAAAAATGACTTATCTCATCCGAGCAAAGGTCCAGTAGTCACTTGAGAAACAAAATGTCAAGCAAGAAGAATCTCCAGGGTACTGAGCATTCCCAGAGGAAGCGAGGGACACGTTTCTTCTCAGGAGATTTTCCCACCGTTGGAAAGCCAGGCCGTCATGCAGTTTACATAACAACAACACAAAAAAGAACAGATCCCAGCAGTAACAGATCAATTGTGCTGGTTTGGCGTGTGATTGTTTGGATTTGGGTTTTTTCCTACTTCATAAACCTGTAATTAAATATCCACAAACAGTATTTTATATCGTTTTCTTGGTGGCACAGCTTTCCCTTTGCCATTTGAAATAGAAGAGCCAGGACTGCAATGCAAAATCTCACTGGTATTGAAACCAGACCACAGTGCACACATCCCCTTCTGACATACATTGCTGTACCATATGAGAGGAGTTGGAAAACATGATAAGGATGTCATAAGTTAATTTACAGGAATTGGTTTTCTGCTGAATTCTCCCATGGAACATGTCCCAGAGCACAGGAAAGGGAGGCTCTGTCTAGTCCCTCATGCATCAGTCAAAACCGGATTTCTCACAAAAATATAGCTCACAAAAATGAAGAAACACCTAAATACCCAAAATACATGTCCTACTTTGATATAACCTTTCTTTACTGAGTGCTAAACCCCAGCATGCTAAGGGAGAGGGATAATACTTGGATTATTTTTCTGCATAATAAAATGAAGTTCTTGAAAATTACCTTTCTTTCCTCATTACCTTTCTGATAGACTACAGGGTAGGATTTTACAGCCATAGGAATGTATTCTCATTATTTATCAAGCCGGGAGGCTCGATAAATAATGAGACAGTTTATCAGACTGGCTTTACCAGAAACCAAAGCCTAGAAATCCCCAGGCATTCATTCCCTTCCACACAGTACAACCTTGTGGGAGAGTGGAAAATCAGAATAAACATTCTTTACTCTGTGTGTATATCTCCACATAAACACATGTATATGTAGCTCAAGGAACAATTTCAGAAGCGAAGATTAACAGATATCCTACATAAGTCTTGCGTGTTGTTCTCTGAAGTCTCCAATGGATTTCTTTTGAAAGCCTTTAAAAGATGGATCCTGACCTCTTCTGCACTGCTGCCTAGTTGGCAGAGGATGCAGAGCAGATCAAGGCTTGTGTAAGAAGTACATATTGTCTCTGATGGGACAGAGTTAAGAAATAACTCTGGGCACAGCATCATTCTTCAGTCATAAGCAGCTATTGGATCACACTTTGTGCAGAAGAGAAGCCATATGGCAGCATATTTCTTGCTGCTGTCATCAGTAAAGAGGAGCCAATCATCCACCATACATTTTGGCAATCCATGCTCTGCATTTCCCAGCAAACACATCCTTCCATAATTTAACCATGTCTTACAACAGTGGTCATTTTTCTTAGTGACAGATATGTGACAGAGCTCCAGTGGAACTTGCTTGCCTTCCTCATGCTTTTGTCCCTGTTTGGCTGAGGCAGACAGAGCTGGTCAGGGACAAATAGAGAGATTCAATAAATACAACTAATTTAGTTTGGTTAAGAGAAAAATGAAGGGTGGGTGGATGAACAGAGTTCCCTGACTGTTAAGGGGTAGTTGGGAGCATTGCATTCTTCAGTATCACTGGCCTGTCACCTTGGGGAGTTCATTTCCACATAAATCAAATGTTAACCAGACAGGGGGAAACTGTTCTCACTGTTACAAAGGAGGCAGCTGGCCAGCTCAAAAGGACAAAATCTCTATTCCTCTGGGACATATGGAAACGGTCATTACAAGACAATATTTATTTATAAACACACTTGGCCCCATCAATTGGGCCTGAATATATAGAGGAATGGAGCTTGTTAGTAAGATAAAGCTTTCCCATGACCTATAGAGGACACTGCATAGGGACCACAGATGTTCTGTATTAAAAAAGCTGGAAAATTTATGTCAATGAAATGGCCATGAAAAACTCATTTGGAAAATAAGTAAATAAATAAATAAGGAGGTCACCAGCAAAGAGAAGGTTAAGGACACTGGAAAATGGATCTTCCAGCATACTTAACCTTTATTTATTTAATTAAGCGGAACAGATCCTGACCTCAGCTGCATGTGTCTCTTCTGAGCAGCTCTGCTGAAGTTACCCAAAATTCTGGATTTGCACCACCAGAGCTGAGCAGATGACTGATGTGTCACACAGGCAAAAAACCCTGTGGCAATGGGATTCACACTGCTCCTGGCAGGGAGTGCCAGGAAAGGCTCAGGGAAGGACTGTGCTTCAGAAGTACATGCCACTTTCTGATGCAGGTATGGAAAAATCTCTGTTCCTGTCAGATGAATTTGTAAGGACCCAGCCTCAGCTGTATAACCTAAATCATAGAGCTTCTTAGCACAGAAATTGTAGCCTATTTTGAGATGGAAAACCGGAAAAATGACAAAGAAGCATCACAAGACCAGATTCAGTTTTTATTTACCAGGGCCTTCAGATCACAGAATTGGAGAATATTCCAAGTTGGAAGGGACCTACAAGGATCATTGAGTCCAGCTCTTCAGTGCATGGCCCATACATCTGGGATCAACCCTCTTTGGTGTTATGAGCACCAGGTTCTGAGCAGCTGAGCTAACTTAAGCTCAGTTTAACAGCTGTGCTGTCTAAGCCCATGGATCCTCTGTGCTCTCAGCAGCTCTAATTGTGCCCCCAGCCAAATGCAAATAGTTCCCCATCCTGGCTGGCCTGAAGCCTTGAATCCAAGGGTTTGTGTACCTGCTCACTCTGTGGGAGCAGGGGTGATGATGTTTGCACAGCTGTGGGCTCACTGAGCACCTGCAGCCTGGCTCAGCCTCTGCCTGCACCGCAGCTGCTGCTCCCTCCAGCAGACACGGGTGGAGCACCACAGCAGCATCTCCTCAGCCATCTTCATGGCCAGGAGCTTTCCTGTCACACACCAGCTCCTTGGGTCCCTCCATCTGCCAGAGGGGTGCCTTCCCTCAGAGCCTTCTGAGAGACATCCACCAGGGAGTACTGATTCTTCCAACCATTTAAATGGATGTCTCATGTTCAGGTGTGCCAGGACACCCACTGACAGGAATGAGGATAAAGATCAGTGTTTCTTCTTCTTCTTTTTTCTGAAAGAAGTCCCTTTAATGGTTTAGGAAGAGGAGTGAGGCCACAGAACATTGCCTGGGGATGAGACCCCCTTCTCTTCAGAGTTTCCCAATGAAAATGCTACAGCTGTCAGAGTACCACAGGTGTGTGAGGGACTGACTGACCACCATCAGTGAAGTCCAGGTTCTTCTAAATCCCGAGGGTGCTGCAGCATGTTTCCAGCTGTCCCTGACCTGTTTTTCTCATGAAATTGCCCTAAACCAGGCAGGCATTCACACAAGCACAAAAATATGGGTACACGTCCACTCTCAGTTTGCCTTACTTTCTGTTCTTCCTTAAACCCCTGATTTCACAGATGACCTTTCAGCTCACTCTATTCCAGAGCTATCCAGCTTTCTCCCAGGCATGGAGAAGGCAGGATATCCTCTGGATATCCCAGAGATATGGGTCCAGGCTGATGCAGTCCTATTCTCCCAGGACACACCGGCTTGGACCTTCCCAGCAAATGGAATTCCTGACTGGGGGCAGTCACCCTGCAGCTGGTGAGGCCATGGAGGAGCAGGGGACTATGAGTACCCCAGAACTGGAGCACCTAATAAACATTTGAAATTACTGCCAAAACCCCAAACAAACCACACTGCAATTCAACATTATCTAGTACTGTTTCCCATGGTAGGACAGATAAAATATGTCAATCTGATTACTGCAGGCTATATTTACAATTACTGAAGAATCTTTTTTCTTTTCCTGTGAGCTTGGTATAGTTTACGCTGAGAGGGAAAAAAAATCTCACAGTGTTGTTTTACAGAGTAATTTTCCTTACATTAGTTTTATTTCAACTTTTCTAAGGGTGTTTTTTTTTTTTTTTTTTTTGCAGTAGTAAGAAGGAACAAAATAATTGAAGCACATATAACCCTCTCTGGTTTATGAAAATGCAAGAATTTCCCACTACTTTTCAGTGCTGAGGTGAAAATTTTCATCTGGAGTGTAATAATTACTGCAATATGGATTTAGTTGGATATCTTCAGTTCAGTCTTTGATCCAGTGAAACTTCATGGGGACTTTTGCATCTGGAAGTAAAACAGGATCCAGGATCATTTTTCTTTGCAATAAGAGAAAGAAATCAAACTATCATCACTTTTATACATCATTGAAAGAATTTTAAAACAGTTTTGGCCCCAGTGTGAATTCCTGGTGCATACCACTGGTGAGTGGACTTCATGTCATAGATGACAAGTCATAGATGTCATGTCATAGATGACAAGTGTTTGATCCTGCAGGTCAGCCAGTTTTTCAGGTCACCTCACTGCCCACCTATCTAAATTCCACTTTGCCAGTTTGTCTGTGAGGTTATGAGCTTGATCAGCATGATTTGTACATCTGTTCCTGACTATACCCAGTCACCTTCTTGTCCTTTATTTGTTTGGAAATAATTTTCAGGATTAGTTGCTCCATCACTTTCTCAGGGATTAAGGTGAGGCTGGCTGGCCTGTAGTTCACCAGAAGGGCCTTCTTGCCCTTCCTGAAGATAAAGGTGACATTTGCTTCTTCCAATCAGCAGGAATCTGCTGATTGTCACAACTTTTCAAAAAGAATTGAGAGTGGCCTCACAATGATATCAGTCAACCCTTGTGGGAGCAACCCATCAGGACCTATGTGTCCAGTTTGTTTGTTTTGACATTTACTCATTTGTTTTAATAATTTTTGGACTCATTTCTCTAGAAACACTGCTACTGAACTTGTCATCTCAGTCTGCAAGTTTTAAGTCCATGCACCATCCAATTAACAGAGTCAGAAGTTAGAGATTTCTCCCACACTGCAGTCCTTACTATCTAATTCATCCCTCAAGGTAATCTAGTTGGTTTATAAAACAAAAATAAGAGTAGATTAAATAATTTTAATGTTATTCTCTGTAATGAGAGTCCAGAGTCACGTTTGTGCACATTATTTACTCTGGCTCCCCTTGAAACAGGCAGCAGTGTTTCCAAACCAGTGCTGTGTTTTGGGGCTAACCTCTCCAGTTCTCACAGAGGCTGTCCTGGGTGGAATTAGAAACACTGATTCATCCCAATTATCTGTGCTCAGAGCCATTCCCCATCTTCCCATGCAAGACTCTGAGTAAAACCTCAAAGGGAAAAATACTATCACACTGCAACCTTTCTTTCCAAATCCTCTGCTGTCCCTGGATACCACAGGAGCCCATGTCAACCACAGCAGGGATAAAGATATTTATTTTTATTTATGCTTTCCTATCTGCTCTGCCTTAGCCACAAGAAACTGATCTCCAGGCAGACGCATCATCTCTGCGTATCTCTGCTCCCCAACCCCACAGTGACCTATTCCAGAAGTCAAACTGAGATCAAATGTTACTCTCTGGTTCATGGGTGAAAAAACCCAACTTTGAATCACAAGAGGAACTAAAGGGAAAAGATGTCCCTCCTGCACACTGCTGTGTTCACAGTGAGGACGGTTGGTTCCTTTCCCACACATCTTGGCTGTTTATTTGTTTTTTGATTAAGCTAACATGCATTTCAACAGCTGCATCCCTGAGAGTTTTAAAACTTGTCTAGGAGTAGGCTAACCCATCAGCAGGAAAATAGGACTGGGAGAAAGAAAAATCACAAGTCACGACAGGTGCTGAAGCTTGTGTTTCTCCTAGTGTGGTGATGTAAATTCATAGGCAAAAATTTCACAAAGCACACAATGACAACACCAAGTGTGTCTGCCCAGAAAAGTTGTGGATTTGTCATTCCTGGGAGTGTCCAAGGCCAGGCTGGATGGGGCTCTGAGCAACCTGGGACAGTGGAAGGTGTTCCTGCCCATGTCAGGGGGTTGGAATAAGATGATTTGTAAAATCCCTTCCAATCCAAATCAATCTGTGATCCTATGATTCTATGAAGTGTTAATCTGTTTTTAAAAAAGTAATAATACAAAAATTGCCTCTAGAAGAAAGAGAAAAGGAGAAAGAAGAAAGCAAAGGAAACAGAAGGAGAATGGGATGGAGAAAGAGAAAAAAAGGAAAGTTAAAAAGCAGAAGGAAATGGGAAGAGGAAGCAGAAGGAAATGGGAAGAGGAGGGGCAAGAAAACAGAGATAAAGGCCCCAGTTGTCCTTGTTTCAGCAAATTAAAGCTGGAGCCATTGATGATAAGCAGCCAGTTATAATTTTGGGTCTGAGACCCAAAGCTCATACTCATGTTAGTTCATGGTCAGACTGAGGCTTTTAAATCAAGGTACAGAAATTCCACAACAATAGAGCCTCCCTATATTTAAGAATATTTAGAGCTGAACCGTATAACCTCAACTTCTTGCCACATCTCCCTTTCTGTTGCACTGCTAAAGCTTCAAGGGTTTTTTTGATCTGTGAAGGAAAATTATTGTCTGCACTCTAAAGCCACTGTAATCAAAACATCAATTAAATAAATATTCTGTTTATTTTCATCCTCCTTATAGAAATAATGCAGAACTTTGCCTTAATAGGGACAGATTAATTGCATCATATCTAAAGTCTGTTTTTTGGATTACTTGTCCTGCTGACCAGATCTGATGGTCATTTGTCCTCGATGGAAACCAGTGAACTTTAAAAAAAATAGATAGAAAAGGAAAAAATCTGAAAATTAGGCAGCTTCATAGTACCCGCCCTAAAACTGACCAGCACAAATCTGTGCTATTTTTTATGGCTACTCATATTCCTGGTACTGGAGGTGTGAAGTCACTTGGTTATAGAGGCTCAATCTGGTTCCAAAAGAAATAAAAGAATGAGATTTCTCACACGTTGCCCAAGAAATAGGCAACAGTGTGTGAAAAAATCACAGAATCATTTAGACTGGAAAGGACCTCCAAAATCATGGACTCCAACCTTTGACCACCTTGTCACCAGCCTAGGGCAATGAGTGCCACATCCAGTCATTTCCTGAACATTTCCAGGGATGGGGACTCCACTGCCTCCCTGGGCAGCCCTTTCCAATGCTTGACAAAGGAAAGAAAGGCTCTGCCTTGATACCAAACACTTCACTAGCATGATCACTTGGCCAAAGGTTGTTCAAAGAGCAGTGTACACAGGGAAAACTTAAAACGTGGCTTTACATAGGAAGGAAGGAAGGAAGGAAGTGTCAGAAGGAAGTGTCGGAAGGAAGGAAGGAAGTGTCGAAAGGAAGTGTCGGAAGGAAGTGTCGGAAGGAAGGAAGTGTCGGAAGGAAGTGTCAGAAGGAAGTGTCGGAAGGAAGTGTCGGAAGGAAGGAAGGAAGGAAGGAAGGAAGGAAGGAAGGAAGGAAGGAAGGAAGGAAGGAAGGAAGGAAGGAAGGAAGGAAGGAAGGAAGGAAGGAAGGAAGGAAGGAAGGAAGGAAGGAAGGAAGGAAGGAAGGAAGGAAGGAAGGAAGTGTCGGAAGGAAGTGTCGGAAGGAAGTGTCGGAAGGAAGTGTCGGAAGGAAGGAAGGAAGGAAGGAAGGAAGGAAGGAAGGAAGGAAGGAAGGAAGGAAGGAAGGAAGGAAGGAAGGAAGGAAGGAAGGAAGGAAGGAAGGAAGGAAGGAAGGAAGGAAGGAAGGAAGGAAGGAAGGAAGGAAGGAAGGAAGGAAGGAAGGAAGGAAGGAAGGAAGGAAGTGTCGGAAGGAAGGAAGGAAGTGTCGGAAGGAAGTGTCGGAAGGAAGTGTCGGAAGGAAGTGTCGGAAGGAAGTGTCGGAAGGAAGGAAGGAAGGAAGGAAGGAAGGAAGGAAGGAAGGAAGGAAGGAAGGAAGGAAGGAAGGAAGGAAGGAAGGAAGGAAGGAAGGAAGGAAGGAAGGAAGGAAGGAAGGAAGGAAGGAAGGAAGGAAGGAAGGAAGTGTCGGAAGGAAGGAAGGAAGTGTCGGAAGGAAGTGTCGGAAGGAAGTGTCGGAAGGAAGTGTCGGAAGGAAGTGTCGGAAGGAAGTGTCGGAAGGAAGGAAGGAAGGAAGGAAGGAAGGAAGGAAGGAAGGAAGGAAGGAAGGAAGGAAGGAAGGAAGGAAGGAAGGAAGGAAGGAAGGAAGGAAGGAAGGAAGGAAGGAAGGAAGGAAGGAAGGAAGGAAGGAAGGAAGGAAGGAAGGAAGGAAGGAAGGAAGGAAGGAAGGAAGGAAGGAAGGAAGGAAGGAAGGAAGGAAGGAAGGAAGGAAGGAAATTTTAAAATCAAACATAATCACAGCTGATATTCCAGTAGCAATTTCTGTGCCAACTGTAACTAATTCATGATATCCACACAAATACTTTTTTCCAAGGATGTACCACACCAGAGGACTCCCTCTGTAAATGGCTCTGTATGATGGATAAGGCTGAGGGAGGGGGCTCTCTGGAGCTGTCCTCACCACCTCTCAGGGTCCAGTTCTTGTATGTAACACCAGGAAAACAGGGTTTGCAGGGGTAAGCCACCAGATTAAAACCTTTCTGAGCAGAAATTGGTGAGCAGTCTGCTGTGGAGCAGCCCAGGGTAGGAGAGAGACTCATGCAACAGAAGATCACTCAACTTGATGCAAAGAATTTTTGTGCTATGTTTCAACTGTGCCATTCTTCTCCCTGAGGATCTGAGGGAATGGTGTGAAGCTGTCAGGGAAGGTTTACCCTGGACATCAGGAGAAAGTTGTTCATCTGGAGCATGGTTGGGCACCAGAACAGCCTCCCCAGGGAAGGGATCACAGCACCAGGCCTGACAGAGTTTGAAACCACGAGTTCAGTTTCAGGTTCCCTTGTAAAGCAGCGAGACAGATTTAGGGGTTTTCAAACCATCACTACTTACCAACCAGCATCATTAGGTATTCAAAGAGTTAAATCCTGCATCTGATTGAATAAAATCTACCGGACAAGGTAATAAAACCCACGATTTCCACTTGCCATCCTACTTGGAGCCAGGGCAAAGTGTCACATGGTGGTTTGAGCTGAATAAATTGCTTTTGCATCAGCTCCTCTCACAGCCTGGTGAGCTAAAAGAGAAAGAGGACTTTCTCTAAAAGAGTAGGAGAGAGAGGTTTATCAGCCAGTTTATAACCCTGAGCAGCTCTGGAATAAGCACTGCAGAGCAGGGTCAGTGCAAGCGAGCAGGCACCAGCCCAGCTGCATTCCCAAAGGGGTGCAGGGACACTGCTAAAGGGTCACACCCAGGGGCTGTCCCCCCAGAGCCCCTTATCTGCCACACACTTGCAGCATCAAGATGGTCCTCGCTGGTTGCTGAACCTGCAAAGCCTCTCTCAGCTTGTAAAGCTGCTGTTGTTGAGCAAAACCGTAATTTACCTGCCAAATCCAATGACAAATGATAAACCTTCAGTGTACTCTGGCTTATTTGTTATTAGCCGTGGTGTAAATGTTCCGGGAAAACAGTGTTTAATACCCCCATCAGCCACACAGCGGCTCTTTCACGGCTATTTACAGGAAGGGCTCATTTCCCTCGAGTGAGTTTGCTTTGACGTTATTGGGAGGTTTTGTGGCAGATATTTACACAGGCCGAGTAGCTGTGGCATCTTCTGAGCACACTTGACACAGGCTGGGGGCCCAGGCTGCCAGAATATAAAGGAGCATTTCCCACAGCACCTTATCAATTTGTTGTGCTGCCTGAGTGGCGTGATTGCTTTTCCATGGCCGGGAAGGCTGACTAACCCTCCCTGAACCATTAATCTTGGGACAGCTTGAACCAGGAGAGATTTCTGTAAAAATAGACCACAAAGAATGCATTGGAGACAAGAGGCTTTGCGTCTTTTACAGCTTCTTGACCTCTTCTGGCTGGATTTTTTGACTAATGGGGAGGATTAAAGGGAATGTCCTGGAGCCCCAGCGCAGCACAGTGACCAGTGTGCACAGCTGCTCTCAGTCATGTTTCTGAGCAGTGGGGCTGCTCAGGCTGGGCTGTCAAGCACACAAAAAGGGCCTGACTCATTGCTCTTTCAACTCACTTCTTGTCCAGTAGCTCAGGTTTTCTGAGTCTCAAACTCAGCCCCGATTTATGCTCGTTTTTTGGAAGCTCTGGAACCAGGATGGTGAAAAAAGGGAGGAAAAGGGCACGAAGGGAACACCTGAGAAGAGTGTTTTCCTGAGTTTTCCAGAGTATAACTTCTCCCTAGGTGGTAATTAGTTGTGGTGGCAGGCCACCTGGCTCCAATAAATCACATCATTGCCTAATCATTGCACACAGAACGGTGTGAGATTCATGATAATAAAACAACTGAATGCTAATGTAGCACATCCTGCAATGCCAAAAATATTAAATGTGTGGAACAATTGCCTCAAACTAGGAATAAAAGCTTTCTACTTTTCACAACTGTATGTGTTATATAAGGGGGTTTTTTTGTCAGATATTTTATCTGATGGCATAAGATAGAATTTTATATTTTATATAAAGTAGTTTTTATGTTCCAGAAGGAAATGCACTCACTTTACCAACTGAATCTCAGAAGGCTTCATAAATGTCCAAACTAGTAGTGAATATTGTATGGTTCTTTAATCAAGGTGACTGCAATAATCCAGTAAGTCTTCATCTCATATATCAATTAATCGTATATCAGTGTCACTTCCTTCACGTTCTTACACTTTTAGCTACAACAATATCAAATTTATTCTTAACTGGAATGAACACCTTAAGTAGTTAAATCAGCTGAAATGCTTTTACCAGCAAATATATATGCTAATTTGGACAGAGGGAATTAAAATTTTACATTCCAGTATGATTTTCGTGGGGGAAAACCTTGGTTGGTGATGTGCTGCCTGTGCAAGGACTTGGCTGCAAAAGTGAAAAAAAAAATTCATATGCAGAACAATGTTTGGACATTGGTCCAATAGACACAGATTCAGTTATTTGGTTTGGTGAGTTTTCTGTTTGAAATGTCTGTTTAAGGTATGCAAGAACAGGGAGGTGGTCAAAATACATTTAAACATTCATTAGATTAAATTTTGTTCTGCTGGAATCAAACCAATGCTGCAGACAAAGAAATACTCAAGCAACAGAAAGATCTTTACCTTGGCCTCTACATTATCTTTTTAAATTTCATTGCAAAAAGGAATTTGGTTGGGCCTTATAAAAAACTTATACCAGGTTTTAAAACTTACACCAACCAAAGCTGCTGCAGCATCACCCTTGCAATACATGGGCGCTACTGCTAAAGGGGGAATCAAACCACAAATTTAAACCTCCAGCCTTTAAATACAGAAGAAAAACAAAGAACATCTGTAGCAAGCAAGGAAAACATCCCCTTTCCTTTGCAGCTAGCTGCTCTGAAATTAGAACTACATCTACAGGGTTTTTGTGCCTGCTTCAGGTGGAGCCACGTTCTTTCCCACTGCTGAGCGATGAAACTGTGGCTCATTATCACATCTGGAGCCTGTTGGGGAGCACAAAAAATTGCCAATTCGTTCCTCAAACAACAACAGCAAAAAAAAAAAAAAAATACAAAAAACCAAAAACCCAAAAAAATCCCAAACCAAAAAAAATCCCCAAAACAACAACAAACCCGAATGCCCCCCGCAAAGAAAAACGAAAAGAAAGCCACCCAATAAACAACAAACAACAACAACAAAAACCCAACCAACCAAGAAGCTGTGTTGTTACCACCATCTACTGGTGGCCTTAGTAGGCTTTCAGGGAGCGCTTGGGGACATATCCAGATCATCAAGTCCAACTCCTGGCCCTGTGCAGGACACCCCAGGAATCCCACCCCGTGAGCACTGCCCAATTGTTCTCTTTCCTGAGAAAATCCCAACCCAACCTCAAAGCACTGGGCACTGATAGCTGTAAAATGCAAACTAAATTATACTGAGTGAGGATAGAAATAGTTTTTTAAATATGACCACTGTGTTTCATAAATAGTTTCATAAACCTTTTTCTCATCTTTCCAGATATTTTTGGTCTGGTGATCTTCTCTCTAAATATTAAAAGGGGTCAAAACAAAGTATCATGGGAGTTACTGGTATGTTCCTTGTTCATTTCAAAATAGATTCAGGCTGTACAAAGTCATAGAATATAGCAAAGGTGGGTTGGGTGTTCATTTTCCTTATTTCTTATGAAGCAATAAAGTGAAAAGGCACCGTAAATTATTTATTTGAAATGTGCCTAAAAGGTGTCTCATATCTTGTTTAATTATTATAGGCTCAGTAGATAATTAAACAAGATATGAGACATCTGTTGGAACACTCACAGCTTCCAGAGGGGCTTTGAATGTAAAAACTTCTACATCTGTGCTTTGGAAGAGGTGAGACTCATTAACTCACAGCCACATTACAGGTCCCCATTTTCACTACATGTTCTCTTAATTCTTCTTCTGAATCTTTAACCAGAAAACCGGACAGAGTCTTGCTATCTGCATTCCCCACTTCCACCATTTATTTCCTTCCACCTAGTTATTTGCAAACACAACAATGAGAGAAATATTTGCTAAAACTGAATCAGATCCCTAATCTGCTGGTATCAGCTCAGTGATCAGTAAATTTTGCTTGTGCCAGTTTTTCCAGTGCAACCTTGGGACAGAATTTCATAAAACATGGATTTCCATGCTGTTCTTGACATGAAATAACACCCCTGCCGAGAGCACAGCTCATTTAAAGTGATCTACAGCCCCAAAGGTGTGGATAATAAAGTCCAGATGTACAGGGATGAGCACAGTGAACTGTGCAGTAACGCCTGGATGATGCTGCCAGTGGAGTCTCTGCTTGGCTTTCTTGGGAAAACTCCCCTAATGGCACACCATGGGTCTGGATTCAGAGTCGCTGAACGAGAGGAAGCTCCGAATGTTGCTATTACCATTAAAATAGAGGCAGAGCTGAAGCGGTTCCCACGTGCTAAGGCTGTGGGTTTTAGCTCGGTCAGTAGATGTCAGTGCTACACACAGAAAACCACACATGGACAGGTCCTGAAACCAGAATGCCTCAGAAAAAAATGACAGCGCTCTTTTTTTCACCTTGGTGACAAGATGCAGCTGGTGGAAAAGGGGAGAAGTGAATGTGTTTTAGAGGGGAAATGTTCCTGAGAAACATTAGAGATTCCTGTGTCCTACATACAATGAAACAGCACAAATGGGTAGTGACAGATTCAGGACTGACATATGTAATTTCAGTCTGAATTTTGGAAAGCTTTCATTCATTCTTTGAGGGAAACATCCATTCTCACCTTCCCTTTCCAGACTAATGCCCTCTACACGGATACACAGTTAAAAAGTATAGAACGTTTAAATTGATGCTCTATGCTAATCCTAAATCCTTCTCTACTGAAAACAAATTAAGGACTGATTCATTACATTTCAGCCCAGTTTATAGTAGAGTTTATTAATAGTATGGTTTATTTTGAGCATAGTAAATCCAAACAGGCAAAACTGAACATCTCATTCAAGAATAAATTCAATGTGGATTTTTAAGCCTCCAGAACCTCCATAGCTTCACAGGTTGCTGAATTGCTAATAAGAGCTGCAAGTCTTTCCAAAAACCACTATGCCAGCCCAGAAAGTCTTGGGATAATCAAGACTTGACATTCCCTTTGGTGCTTGGGAGGGAGCCAGCCTCAAGACTGGTCAAAAGGTTTCCAGCAATGAAGACAGTAAAGGGGATCTTGTGTATTAGGAACAAAAGATTACTGCATGTAGATTGAAAAGGGAATTACTAGAGTATAGTATAGTATATCAAGGCAACCCCGACTAGGGGAGGAAAATGATGCATCTGACCCCACTGATATCAGAAGGCTAATTAATTACTTTATTACACTTTATTGTTCTATACTATATTACACTATATGACACTACATCTAAACTGAATCTGCACAGGCACCCAACTCAACTCAACTGCCCAGCATCTTGTGACTGTCAGCCAACAGTCCTGACTCACACACGTGGACTCAGTTGGTCGATGAATCAAAACACTCACCCCAGAATCCAATCAAGCAAATTCCTCCAGGTAAATAATCTTCCTCAATGCATTCCACTTGTTCCAAAACACAGGAACAGTAAATGAGATAAGAATTGTTTTTTCTTTCTCTGAGGTTCAGAGAATGTGAATCCCAGAAATATCCTTTGAAAGTTGTGCCTTGCTTTTCTCTGTGAAGAGAAATGCAGCTATACTAGAGGGTGTTGGGTTTTTCTAATTTGGTCAATGCAAAGGAAGTTTGTCAGACAATCACTATTTGAATTATCTTTGACCTGAAACTCGGTTGTAGGTCCCAATCCAAGTTTAGTTGGGTACATGAATGCTACACCTCTAACCACAATTTCCTCACGCAATATTCACAGCAGAGACATGGATTAAAAGCAGTTTAGATCCTATGAATGCTCTGGTGTGGCCATACAGGTTTAGCAGAGCTGTCTGAATGTGGCCAGCTGAGTCCAGCATCTGTAACACCTCAGATGAGGGCACTTGAAACATCTGCAGGCACATTAATTCTCTCCTGACTACAAAACTTCACATACCTGCTCTAAATGATCCAGACCTGGGCCCTGTTTGCATTCCTTTCACAAATATTTGAGGAATGACTGCTTTTTTCCCTAAACCCACCAAAATTCACATATGAGTGAATAAATGAGGGGGATTTAGTATTGCTTGGTTATTATTTCTCTGCTTTTGTTACTCATGGCCCCCTTGGTCAAAGAGGGAAAATGCTCCTGCTAATACCAGCTACCCCTCATCTGCAGTCAATACTAAGAGGTAGAAGTCAGTATTTTATCATGATCATTGTTACATTTGCTTTAGGAATTGTTTCACATCTTTACTACATGACTGCCTTGGCTGCCTGTATTTCAGGTAACACTGTCTCTTAATTATATAAGGAGCACAAACCCCAAGGAGAGCATTCCCAACATTCATTTAACCCAGCAATTGTTATTGAAACCCTGACACCTGAAAATTTCCTATTTTTTTTCCCCAAGTAATTTAGTAAAAAGTAGCCCTCCTTGCAAGTCTAGTGCACAAAGTGGTGCTTCCCAGAGTATTTCTGGTACCAGCATTAAAATATACACCAGGCTTTCCATGATATGGAGGGCATCACTAATGATTCCTTTGCACTGAATACTTCCAAACTCTCAATACTCTAATCAAAACCATAATGTTTCTGTGTAAATGCCATACTTGTTTTGTGTTTCATCTTTTATGCATGCTTCACTCTCTTCCCAAAATTCCTCAACAGCCTGAGTTCCCCTCAGAGGAAGTGTGTGTGCTTATGGATTGGGACCATTGGAAAAATTGGCATCAGAGGGAAAACGTGATTATGATTTTGCACTGTGCAGGTCTGGGATGCCTGGCTTGGAACAGAAGGTACTTTAAATCCCTGGAGTTCAGCACTGAACCTCTGACAGGCAGAGCATGAAACCACTTTGTTGGTAGCTGTGTACATCTCCATTAGCTCCTGCTGCCCTGGCTTTATCCCTTGGGGACCATTCCACAAATTAAGTGCCTTGCCAATTATTTTCTCTAAAATCCTGGCCCACCTGGGAACATTAAAGAAGCTCATATAGGCTTAGAGCCCTTGCAACTTCCCAGATTTTTTAATTTGCAAACCAGCAGAAAGAGTCAGTGAAAGTATTGATTTTTTCATGAATTAGCCAACAAAACAACCTCATGCTTGCTTTTCTTAGTTCTTGGTACACCCACATATGTATGTGCACATCCAGGTGTAGTGCCAGAGACCCCAGTTTGAAAACAGATTTTCCTGAAGGCTTTTTCTGAAGGCAGTCATAGCCAAACATTTCAGTAGTATAAAAAAAAGGTGACTTTGATGAGACATATCCTTATGTTTCTTACTAATCTGAGGCAATTAGAAAATGACTCATTCTTATAAATAAGAATATATATTTCTCATATGCCTCTATCTGTTAGAGTAAATGTAGATATTAGTCAGCTATACCAAGTCTTTTTCTTTTTTTTCAGCCTCCTCTTGCATCCTGGCCTTGTTTTTAGACATCGCAGTAACAAAAAGCAGCTCCTCCCAGGCTGACTGAGCACAGGCCCAGCAGGAGGACTTGCTGTGAGTTTTCATTTGTGTCCTTTTTCATCTGTGCACTTAATCTGAGAACACCTTGGAAATGCTACCTGGAGGACAAAGCTGTTAAACTGAGACAGGAGCATACAGGGATGGGGAATAAGGAAGTGCATTTGGAAGTGTCATGCTGCAAGCTCTCTGCAGAGCTGTGCTGTCAGGGCTCAGCCCACTCTCCTGCCTATTTTTTAAACCAGCCTCTCTAAAACCTCCATTCTAACTATAGCACAGACCAATAAGGTGGAGCACTTATGAGTCAGACTTTTATACCCTTGCCTTTTTTTCCTAACTAATTGCTTCATATGAATTTTTCCTTTTTAACAGGATTTCTTCTCGTGGCACCCACATTTACACAACAGCAGAGCTGCAGCCAGATAAATCACCCTGGAGAATGCTCAGCCTTGCTATATGACACTATCATAATAAATCACTCCAAGACAGTATAAAAAGAAGGGTTTGTTTTTAGAGAAAACAGGGATATGGAGTGCTTCCAGTAGGGTGGTAGAACAAGTGTATCTGAGCATGGAAGATGCTGTAAGTCAGGGTAAAACACCCCACCAGGATTTTTTATTTTCAATTTTGATCATCAGCTTCTGGTGTTTCAAGTCATTAAGCAGTCCACAGCTCTAGAAATAGTGCAATTATATTAAGACTGTTTTCAGTTGTTGCTCTTAGTTTGACAATTGATAACATTTATCTGGGCATTTAGTAGTTTTGATTCCTTTCCCTTTAAGAAGGAGGGAGAAATTCTGAGACTAGAAACTACCTCTTCAAAATAAAGCTGTGGCTGTCTTGCGTAGTTGGATAATGAAAAAAAAAAAGGAGGCAAGGAGATGTTCTATAAAAATCCTTACCTGGATAGGGAATGACTTCATCTGGAGCAGATTTCCCTTTTCTCTTCCTTTTCTGTCAATTTATAACTCCAGGACAGCAAACTGACTTTCATGTCAGGCTTCTCCTGTGAGGGTGGTGAGGCCCTGGCACAGGGTGCCCAGAGCAGCTGTGGCTGCCCCATCCCTGGCAGTGTCCAAGGCCAGGCTGGATGGGGCTCTGAGCAAGCTGGGATAGTGGAAGGTGTCCCTGCCCATGGCAGGGAGTGGAATGAGATTATTTTTAAGGTCCTTTCCAACTCAAACATTCTGAGAGTCTGTGATTCTGTGTGGGTTTCTAATCCTGCTTAGCCCTCACAGGTTATTGTAGTGCTAATTCTATTACTATGTATTTTCTACCTCTCTTGAGTATCTTTTGCACATATTCCATATCAATTATACAGTAATAAACAGAAGATCCATAAGGAATCAGGATCATTGCTGCTAAGTACAATAGATCAATCAAATTGAAAGGTACAGCTTTTATTTTTCCCCAAAACTATTTGACTCTTGCAGTTCTTTATCTTGATGATAATGATACGTTTGCCTGCTGCAGCTAATTACAGAGCAATTAATCAAAATATTTTATCTTTAACTCTGTCAGCTAACCAACTTTGTAAGCATTTATATGCTGATATTACCATATCAATGGTCTATATATTTCAGAATTTTTATGTTTTTATAGTATTTGCCCTTTTCTATTTATGTTGGACCATCAGCCATGGGGATAAGAATTTTTTCTTTCTGTACATGGAAAACTGAATTGTTATAAAACACGTGCACTCCTTGGCCTGAGCAGCTAAATTTTCTGTCAATTCCCCACTCCATTTGTGGTTATGGCATTCCCACCAAGCAGAGCCAGACCCCATGTTCACAGGAACCAGTATCAGGTTGTGTGAAGGACTGATGGACTGAGCAGAGACCAATTGAAAGCATTTTAGAAATATTATGTTGTCTTCTGTACTGTTGTTTTGTTTTGCTTTGTTTTTGCCACCAAAAAAGAAAAAAAAAAAAAAAAAGAATAAGCAGCAAGAAAATAAATCTGCAGGTTCTCTCTTTTCTTAGTAGGCTTATCTTGCCATCTGGGGATGGCTAGATTGTGAAAGGGAGGAAAATGACACTTTGCCAGATTCTCATCTGAATATTGTCTTGCAGAGCCTTATGCCACCTTCCAAAACCCCCTCCTCTGAAGTCAGAGTCAGCAGCAGCCGGTGTCCACTGCTGGCTGCTCCATATGAGATTTTCCTTGCATTCCCTCCAAAGGAAATTGCGCTGCCAACAGCTGGAGTTGTGCTAATCCAATACAGCTCCCCACACTGCAGTGTCCCACAGGGAAAGGAGGATGCTGAAAGGACAGGAGCCTCTGGCATGACCACAGGTGAGGTTCCCTTCCCTGGGAAAGTTGTCCTGCTCCATCCCAGCCCACAGAATCTGCTCTAAACAAGGCTCACCCAGATGCCAACCCAAACATGAAATGGCATCAAGGTAAAATGACCTTCCTGGAGTCCAGGTCGATGGAAACGTCAGATTCTCCTGCTCTAAGTATGAGAGGAAGGTTGTCCAGCTTTAGTTTATCCATAATTTTTCATGTAACTATAGAAATATCTGGTGTTCACTCAGTCCATTGTCCGTTCCAATTTCCAGATGAGCTTTCAGCCTTTGTCATCTGAGCCCTTCTTTATCTATTGCTGTCACCTGAAATCATAACAAAAGAAATCCTGTAAAAGAATGTAAATTACATGCATCTTACTCTCTTTTGACAGTCATTTTAAAAGCTTTACAAAGAGATGGTTTTATTTTTGGGGGTTTTTTTTCCCTTTTTCTTGTTTGCTGAAAATTGCCCAAGCTTTGCCACAAAAATAAATTGTAACAGATGTCTCAGCACCCACATGGAGCTATGTGAACATCACATCCAGGCCCACTCCAGAGGCTTTGTGGAGGCTGGGAGCTGAGCAAGGGTTTGGGGCTTTTTTTTTGGCAGGTATTTGACTTCAGGTAAAGTGAGGCAAGAACCCCAGCTCTTGCAGATACAGCTGCTCATCTGTGGTGCCCCTGTCTGGGGACACAGCAGATGTCCAACCCAAACAAATGCAGCACAGCATTGAAAACCAGGTTTCTCCTACTCTGGGTTGGGAAGCTAATTTTGCTGGCAGAAACAGCTATTTTTTTCCTTCCTGTTTGTGGCACTGCTTATCTTGCAATAGGTGATATGAAGTGGCTCAGGAGGTGCTGTGAGGCACAAATAATGTGTGTTTGTAAAGTACTCCAAGGCACTTTGACTGAAAGCAGGCAGGAAAGTGTCACACCTGGCTACCAGCAGGGTCAGGATCTCCACAGCAGCCTGGCTCTGGTAGCAGTAGTTTCTGCATGATGATGTGCCAGGAGTCACTTATTACATCTCAGGGCTGCTATCTCTGCCAGGCATGTGTCATGTCTGTATGTCCTGCTGAGCACAACCCCTGAGAGCAGCAGCATCTTGTGAAAAGTACCACACACCTTGCACCAGAACAACTCTTTAGAATGAGCTCTTCAGTTTACCCCAGCACTTTGTGCCTCCTCCTTCTGATTTTTTCTCCTCCACAAAGGAGATCTCCGAGTAGGCACAAAGCCCACCCAAACTGACATCAAGACTCCTTCAAGAAATCAAACTCACTGCCCCCAGCCTTGCTGCATATAGATCAGAATCAGTCTTTCTTCATATGACAAAATGATGGTAAAACCCAGCAGGACTGCGATGAGTTAGATGAGTTTGTGCATTGGACTAAAACACAACAGACAGGAGACAATGTGCTGCATTTCTGTGCATCCATGGTTTTCTGTGCTCTTTAAACTTGTATCTGTGTAAACACTTCACACACACACAGACACACACACACATATATATATATATACATATATATATATATGTATGGGGAAGCAAACTTGCCCTATCCCAAAATAGTCTTTTTGGGTAAATTAATAAAACCAATCACAGTTTAATGGGTTGGTTTTCTAACAGACCAGTTCATCTGTGGTGGGTTAGAACATGCCAATTAAGAAGACAAAAAAAAATAATTCTGTTTCATAAATTGATTAATTACCATGAAAATTTGGTGACTTGGAAAGTCTGAACTGTTCTGCCACAGACAGTATGTCAGTAAATCAACATTCCAGTTTTAAGTGAAGCTTCCAATGCCTCAGACAGGAAAATATCTAAGGTCTGCTTTGCGTTTGGTAAAAATGCCAGCTACATATTTACCAAAATATTTGAAGTAGTGAGCACATGTGTTACATTACACGACTTTAAATGAAATATGTGTCCTGCTGTGTCCCCCAGTATTTCAGAGGAAAATAAGGAGGAGACGGGGGAAAAGGACCAGGCAGAGCTGACTCCACAGACTGAAGATACTCATAATGCCTGGAGGCACTGCTGGAAATCCCCTCCTATGTACACTGAACTCTTTGAGGACCAAGAACAAAGTTCTGAAATATTTTTTCTGTCTTAAATCTTCTCTGCACATGAGGAGGATGCAGGTCTCTGCTCGACAATTGGGAAAGAACCACTGCAAGGTGCAAGGTGAGTCTGCCAGCCTGGGATGTGCCCAGGGCTACAGCAAATAGCAACAGCAAAATCAATGACTCCTTACAGGAATAGCAGCCATTCCCACCACTGTGACCGAGGATGAAAGTCTGGGTGGGTTTCTCCATTCTCACTCTGATATGAAAAGAAATCAGTAAGTCTTTGTCTCTTCATTTTAACTGCTGTGCCCCTGTCTGCCTTCCAGCTTGTCTTTTTTAGAGCACAGTAGGAACATTTGCTTTCCCTAAACTTTAAGTGAGATTATTTTCCCATACAGTCACACAATCTGAGATGCCATGGACTTTAAAAAAAATTCTATCTATCTATCTATCTATCTATCTATCTATCTATCTATCTATCTATCTATCTATCTATCTATCCATCTCTGTGTATATCCTGAAAACTGTGTTGTCATCATTGTCATTTGGAGAACCTGGGCTACTTTTCATGTGAGGACAAAGCTTTATGGGCTTTATCTTTTATTTCACTCCAAACACAATTCCTCCTTTGTTGGTCACAGAACTGAATAACTACAGCTCCATAGAGTTCAGCATGTCCTTTATTTTCATTTTCAGGTCAGAGTCTGTTCACAAATGAGATCTTGCCTCTTACAAGCAGTTCACCAAAAGCTTAAATGCAGTCCATGCCATGGGAAAAAGAATTGGAAAGGCTGGAGACCTCTGCTCTGGTTATATCTGGATACCAGCTGTCAGTTCTCATCATCTTTGGGATAGCAGTGTGCATTTTCCATCACAAATGCCATTAGGAGCATCAGAACAGAGCCTTTGATAACAAATGAAATAGCTATAGCCCACATGAACCACGAAACAGCTACAGAGAAAAGCCTACGAGAGAGAGTTACCCAGAAAATCACGTGATTAAGAGCCACAAATGGCTACTGTTCCCTTAGGAGAATCAAAAAGTTCCTTGTTGGTAGCAGAGTATCAAGGCACATCAAAGATTAGAAGACAGGTAGTTACTGAGGGCAAAAACCAGAGCTGTGCCCACACAACCAAGATGTGAATTGGGAGCACAGGCAAAGGAGAGAGAAGCTCATCTGTGGAGCAAATGACAACTCAGATGGGATGAACTCAGTTAAAGTCACACCTGTATAGAGCTGCTTCAGCCTTCCATGCACTTTACAGACTCAGCTACTCAGCAACCCCAGCTCTCCATTTAGAGCTATTTGGAAGGATGTGTCTACATAAGAAAATCCTGCCAGAGCAATGTCTGATGTGTTAGATGGTGATAGAGGGAGACAAAAATTACTATAAACTGACTGGATAAAATAACTGTTCCTCTTTTCAACCTTTAAAGTTTTTTCCACTTGTCCCATTTTACTTTTGCTGGTGTGGGTAACACTGTGCTGATATTTTGATGATGACTCTTGATGCAAATCTCTTCTGGAGCTGATTTCATGTCTGGAGCTAAAGCACTTTATGGAAGGAAAAGTGCTTTTCTGAGTGCTGTTAAAACTCCTGCAGAACTGATGATGGTCACATCCAAAATTGTTCTCCCTGAGCCAGAAAGGCCAAGCTTTCCTGAGAGCTCCAGCAGCTCTCAGGAAGAGAGGGAGGAATTCTCCCAGCAGCCAGGGGCAGCCCACAGCTAACCTCCTGAATCTGCTTGGAAAGCACTGACAAGGAGGCCTAGCTTTGTCTGGGATGGAGTTAATTTTCTTGTTAGCAGCTGGTACATTGCTGTGTTTTGGATTTAGGATGAGAATAGTGCTGATAACATTCTGATGTTTTAGTTGCTGCTGAGCAGTGCTTACTGTAAATCAAGGACTTTTCAGTTTCCCAGGCTCTCTCAGCCATCAGGTGGACAAATATCTGGGGTGGGGGGGGATAACAGCCAGAAGAGCTGACCAAAGCTGGCCAAAGGGGCATTCCATACCACAGAACATCATGCTCAGTATGAAAACTGGGGGGAGCTGCCTGGGAGCTGCCCATCCCTGCTCAGGAGCAGGCTGAGCATTGGTCAGCAGGAGTGGAGAAACTGCACTGAGCATCCCTTGTTCTGCTTACCTTTGATTCCTCCCTCTCTTTTCATTACTATTAATAATATTATTACATTTTAATTTATTTCTATTACTAAACTGCTCTTACATCAACACATTTTACTTCTTTTTTTCCCCAATTCTGCTCCTCATCCTAGTGTTGAGGAGGAATGAGGGAGCTGCTGCATGTTGTTGAGGTGCCACCTGGGGTTAAAACACAACATAAGGAAATACACAACACCCTGGCAGGAAGCCTGGGCTGGGCTGGCTGTGACAGGCCACTGGAATTACTTCCCTGCAATTTATCTTATCAAGACCAACACATCACAGGGGAGGAAATGCACAGAGAAGCTTCCAAGGATAAGGTCACCATATCTGCCAGTAGCAAAGGCAGAAACAGGAGCAACACTCCCTTCAGTCCCAACAGCATAATTATTCTGAACAATTGTATTTTATAAGTGTCATTAGGACACTGGTGGAAAAAAATAATGATGATTAAAAGACAGCAAGTACTGGAATATAAAGTGGTGATGATATGGAACAAAGTTTTCAGAAAAATACAGGGAAATGACAAGTTTAACCACAAGTGAAACAGGAACCTGGGCAGAACTGATCCCACCTCTGAGACCAGCATCAATGTGAAAGAAAGATCTGCAAGAAGGGAAATCTTAGATGAATGACTCCCATGGTGCTCATTTCAGGCAGGGGAAGTGACAGGCTGCACTGAGAACCAGTCACTGTTCTGGCTCCACAGCCATGAATACAGCTCAGTGGGAGATCCCACACTTCTGGAGAGACTTGGGGGCTCTGAATGAAGGATCTCTCCTCTACCCCATCCATGACAGAGCCCCAGACACTCGGCAGGACCTCTGGTGTCTGTCTGAGCAGTGTGAGGTGAAAGTTGAGAGTGATTTGTGTGTGCACAGCTGTGAACGCACAACTGAAATAAACCACCCAGCAGCAGGAAATCTGCAGTAAATAAAAGCAGAGCCAAGAGACTGTGAAAGGGGTACGTCTGTCCTCCCTTGCCCTCAGGAGGAGGTCAAATGCTGGTGCAAATGCCTTTGAAGGTAAAAGGACCAGCTGTGAGCCCCTCTGACTCCTTTGTTTCTAACTCAGCTCTCAGTGACATGGCAGCAGTGCAATTTAAAGCATATGAGGAAATCAGAATAAGACTTTTCATGGTTTCTCAGATTTTTGGTTTTGATTTTTTTTTCCTTAGGTCACCTGGAATACTTCAGAGATTGTTCATGTGAGTGCAGAAAATAGCAGAAAGGCAGCCACTCATGGAGAATGGAAATGTTACACTGTTTTAATGAATGCAAATCATTCAGGTGACTGGAAAGCCCTTCAATATAAAGGGTTAGTAATTACCAACAGATAAGTAATGTGAGGAAAAAATGTTCTCTGTGGTCTGGAATGTTCAGTCCTCTGCTTCTACCCCTCCTTCACATAATTAAAACTAAATTGACTGATTGCTATGTCCTCTACTAAGAAACTGGAGGTAAAGGAAGAGGCAAGGTAAGGCACAACCCTACATGTAAATTGAAAAAAAACCTGGTGAGGCAAGAGATAGCTGTTCTCCACCCCATGCCATACTGCTAAGCCCGGGATCTGAAGTCTTACAACACATGCTGTCAAATGTAGTCACCTTTCTCTGCAAGAACAGGCCCCTAAATGTACCAGGTGTCCCCCTCCCAGTGTGTCCCCAGCAATCTTCCTGCTTTGGAGCAGCTCCAGGTGACAAACCTCAAACCTCAGGCGTGGTTTCCTCCCCTGATACCACTCAAAGTGATGGGGGGGTGAAATTGTGGCCAGGATTTTCCTGGCTGCCTGGGGCAGAGGGAGGGCTCAAGGGAGACAAGAATTTGGACAAAAGATTGCTGTTCTAGCCAGGCACCCTCTCCTACCTGTAATTTAGATAATGTTCAACAACTGCACAAACAAAGCCATGCGACTGGTAGAGGTTTTTATTTGCTGAGAGAATCATTAGCAAGTGTCTGTCTTTCTAAGGCCTCTCTTACCTGTAAAGCTGCTTTAGGATTGTGAGATGGGTGCATTTGTGTCTCGTCCTTAACAAAATGCCTCCCACTCCCACCACTTGGCTGGTCCAGGGCACTAAACTGCCCCCAGGTTAGCAGTGCCTTAATTATCAGTTTCTGAAGGGCAAAGCAATCTACCACAAGCAGATAGGAGAGGCTTTGATAACAGCCCATTCCCCTTTCCTCTAACCTTCCCAGGAGGACATGCAGAGTGATGGCAGGATTGTGTTTGAGGCATTGCTAGGAAAACAGGCTGGTTTTGCCAAGGCTTCATCCCTCATGTGCTCCCCGTTCCTTTGCTAATTCCCTTTTTAAATCCAAAGGCAGGAAAGGGAGCTTCCCCATCAGTGTTTCACCAAAGAGCTGGGGTTACAGCCATTAATGCAAGCCATGACCAACACTGAACTGCTTTGTTTGTGTGGCATCAGACAGTTAATATGAGATAGAACTCTATTATCTTTAAAACCCACATTATTTCATATGTGCATAAGATAGGATTTAAATTCCAGTTTATAAATAACACACAAAACCCTTCTTAATCTAGAAACAAAACATAAAACGTTGTCCAAGAGAGTAAAGGACTCCTGGAGTTCTTTATCCACACAGTTCTTAGAGATCAGGATGTCCCAGGGATTTTCTCCCAACTCAGAGCTTCTTTTACTTTCACCAACAAATGTCAAGCATTAAAGCCACCAGAACAATGATTTAGTCCACATTTCATTGCCTGCACTGGAACAAAGGTTTCTGTGTGATCAAAGCAAGCTGCAGCCTCTGCCAAATAATTATGGCCACAAGGAGAATTTTCAGGTGGATTTTCCGAGATGTATTAAAAACTCTATATTGACGATAGAAATTAGAAAGCTGCAGCAATAGGAACCAAAATAAAACCCTAGGAACATAAATGATCTCTAGGAAACTTCATCAAGAGGCAGTCCAGACATGTTTGTGCTGTAGGCAAGGACTGCCTTAACTGTTTTCTTCCTTTTTGTACATCTATGATTCCATCCTTTTTCATGTATGAATAGGCAATTTAAGTGCTAAACTAATTCTGCACAGAGAGAGAAAAAAGAAGCATACTACCTGAAACAACTCTCCTATTAACCATATCCACCACAATTATTTGCAGAATAAGACTTTGTTAATTACATGTGCAATAACAATTCAGGTTATTGACAGGAAAGAGCATATAATTTTTGCACAGGAAACTCACATGGGTGCTTTCCAACCTTCTCTCTGAAGAGTTACAGATTTCTAAATATCATAGATCTCAATTGTGAAAATTACACACTTCAATCACAAAACATGACTGGGGTTTTTATTCAGTTTACTCACCTGATGTGTGTCTTGGTATGGAAATGTGGCATTTCTTGACAAAGTTTGCAAAACACAAGCACTGCTTTTGCCTCTCAAACAGCCTGTTTTGCTCCCAAATAACAGCACATCTCTTTTTTTTTTTTTTTTTTTAGCTCAGATACTTGATACCAGCAGGTGAGAAAATAAACCTACCAAAGTGCTGCTCTTTGCACAGCATCAGAGTACAAAAACAGGTGGTGGAATGAGCATCCATAGCTGTTTCAGTGGAACATTTTTTTCAAAGCCACAAATGGAACTCGTGGAGCTGCTGTTATCCCAGCTTCTGCTGTGCCATTGCACATCCCTCCCTACACAGCAGAATAAAAATTTGAGGTTCATTTCTCAAGGCTGGGCCTGGAGTTAGCTCTGTCACTTGAAATAACCACGCCTCATGGAGCAATAAAGCTGAAGGGGAAGCTGCCAAAGATTGACCTTTCCTCTGGTATTTCTACCCCAGCTTTGCTTGGCTGGAGAAGTCCTTGGGCTGAATTGGACAGGACAATGAGACTATTAAGCAGTTTGGCTTTGTTTTCCATGCTGTGGAAACCCTAATTCCCTCCTGGGAGAGGATGTCTGTAAGAGGAGAAGCTGCTATTAGCATCTGCAAGAGAAAGCAGCCAGGTCTCCAGGGATAAGGAGCCTTGCATCCTGAGTTTCACACTGCTCAGCTCAGGCAGCTCCTCACCAGTGATGCTGGAGAACTGGAGTCTTTAAGTTTGGTTGAGTTAAAATGAGTGAATATGAAATCCCTCGTGCCAGATGTGAAATCAAAGGATTTGCAGTGTGTCTAACAAATGTTTGAAAAGAGCTAAGTCAGGCTCAGTGGCCAAATGCAAACAAGGTCTGGACAACACAGCCAGCATTGCTCCATCTGGCATTCCAACCCCACACTGTTCCCAGCCCAGCTGTGACTTCAGGCTGAGTACCAACCCACTGCCTGCCAGGGACTAGAAAAAATATTCCTCTCCAAAATGTCTGGCCTCAGTGATACTGGGTGGTTACTTTCCTGACTTTTTTTTCCCCGCTTTGTAACATCAAACATTTTCTGCTATGGGAGGCTGAACAAGAGCCTGGCTGGAATAACACAATTTAAAGAGTCAAATCCTTCTGCAGGATATGCACTTTTGCATGAGCACATGGAGCCCACATGGAAACAGAGATGCTGTGAAGAAGGGGAGCCCCCGACATGTCACTGTCATATTTTCTGGAAAAATCCCTTCACCAGGATTTCTTCTCCTGGGAAACTGAGAAACCTCAGAGAAGAATGAAAACAATAATTATCTGATTGCTTCTCCTGTGTTTGCTGATTTGGAATGTGGCCTGGAGATCATTTACCAACAGGTGCATGTTTGATTGCTTCTATGTGAATTGTTTTTACTTAATGACCAATCACCATCAGCTGAGTCAGACTCTGAGGAGTCAGTCACGAGTTTTTCATTATCATTCTTGTTAAGCCTTCTGATGTATCCTTTCTCTTTCTTTAGTATAGTTTTACTATAGCATTCTTTTATATAATATAATATAATATCATAAAATAACAAATCAGCCCTCTGAGAACATGGAGTCAAATTCTCATCTCTCACCTCATCCTGGGGACCTCACAAACTCAACACTGACAGACAATACAAAGGCACATTCAAGCCACAGCAGCATGTTATCAATAATCCCTGATTAGGGAACTTTTCATCCAGCCCCAGGTACAGTTGCATCTCTAGGGCTTGTCTTACATCATCTTGTTTAGGATCCCCTTCTCTGGACAAATGCTGGCTCTCAACCCAATACTCCTATGTTAAAGGTGGGTGTCACACAGCTGATGCCAGGATTTTTCCTCCTGGGAAGTTTTCTGGCCCTGACTCATGAGCTCCTGTGCATGTGGGTCAGAGCAGAGGTGTGGCTGTGCCTGGGGCAGCTCAGGAGGTTTGCAGAGCCAAGTGGGCACAAGGGCTTTGCTGAGCTCATGTCCATTCAGCCCAGCCTCTGTCAGGTGCACAGCCCTGCCTTACACAGCACCTGCTCCCAGAACAGGCTCAGTTACCACTGCAGGGCCAGCCAGCTTCAGAGGCTGTGCAGAGGGAGCTGAGGGAGGACATCAGCACGATCCATACCTCACATGTGTCCTCAGTCCACAGACCAAGGTAAATCTGCCTCTGGCTGGCCACGCCAGAATCCTACACGTGGAATCCCAGCTCCTCACTTGGCACTGCCCACATCTGCAGCTGCAGCTTTGCCACTTATCTCAGCCCACGTCTGCCCCTGAAACAGGCTCTGCCTCATTCCCCTGGCACTGAGTGCTGCTTCCAGGTCAGTGTCTAAAATCACCTCCCCTCGTGGCAGGATGACTCCTAATGGTGTTAGATGGGATGCACACCTGTGGCTGCTGTGATGCAAACCAGGTTGCTTTGGTGCTGATCCCCCAATTATTTTTGTACACTTGGCAGGCCTCACCGTCCACCTGCAACTGGCACAGCAGCATCAAAATCTAATGGAGTAAAGATAAAGCCTCTAGAGGCAAATATAAATTACTAACAAGCTTTTCACAATGCCAGCATGTGCCACCCAGACATATTAAAGAAAGACCTCAGGTTCCTTCTGCTCCTTCCTCCTCTGTGCCACTTAGGGACTTCCTCCACCACAGGCAATCATGGATATGATTTTACCTCACTAAACCTGACAATGACCAAGGGCAGCTATTTTTTTTTTCAATTTACTTCTGAAAGCCAATCTATCTTAGAGCTGCATGAGGGATAGAAAATCTGCTTATCCAGTGCACACAGACAGATGGCACAGTAGAGTGAAAACCTGAGTCAGGGATGCTGGTCAAAATTCACCTTGCTAAATATATGTTCATGCTGGAGGCCCTCACACTCAGGCTCAGGTCCATCAGGCACTCCAGTTGTTCTGGCATCCTGACCTCCTAAACAGGATTGGGGGTTTTCAACATTAGAGTGCTCCAAGTATGTTCTTGTTCATGCAGAAACTGCAAGCTTGAGTTCTCCATAGCTGTCACAGCCCAGGGTAACAGCCCTGTGTGATCACCTCTGCATCCATACCTGCACATACACGGCCTGCATGGAAAAAACAGCTGCCACAGGAGCCACAGGCTGGGAGAAAGGCTGACATTGCCTCAGTTGTCACTGTGCTTGGGTCCTGGCCCCATCAGGCAACTCCAGATGTGCACCCCAGCGCATCCTGTCTTCAGCAGAGCCTTCTCTCACACCCTGACAAAAGAGATGCCTCAGAGGGCTCAGTGAAATGCAAATGTAGCTGGTTCAAAAAGAAAATTAAATTCTAAGGGTTTGCACAGGAAACAACCTGGGGGCAGAGAAAAGGCTGAATGCTTTTCATTGAAATGCAGAGAGGAAATTTTCTTTCTTAGGAAGAGCAAAAAACCCCCTCGGGCTGATAATTTTAAGGTAGCAGGAGAGTAACTGGTAGCAAAACCTATTCTAAACTGGTCCTGAGAAACCGTGCGAGTTAAATCATCCCCGGTGTTTTCCACTGCACGGCACTTTCTACTTTTTTCATCACTGCTGTCTTGAAATACACAGGAGGAGAAAAATTTAAATGCACAGGGGAAGAAAAAGTCTATCAAGTCTTAATGAGAGCAGAAATGATGCAAGCAGAAACCCCTCTAACATGATCCCAACGTGTCCCAAGCACCATCTGCCAATGTTCCCTCTTAGCTGGAGTCGTTCATCTCTTCAGCTGCCTGTGCTGGGCTCCTTCTTGCTGGGTGAACCTCTTGCATACAAAAACTGCAGAGCTGCTTCACAGACAACCATTTTGCCATCCTTAAAACTTTTTTAGCTTTGCCAGGCTGTCCTTGAGTGGATTCATCATACCCAGTACATGAGGAAAAAAATGGGAATGGGTTTGGTAGGCAGAAACTAAAGATTTGGCTTGGTCTGAAAAAGAGAGGCGCTGATCCAACCGGTGGGGAGCGTGTGCTGGCAGAGGGAGCAGCCCAGAGGAATACGCCTTGGAGGGGGCGCTGAATTCAGCAGGGACAATGCCAGGCAGCCCTGGGCTGTCCTGGCACATGGGGTGTCCTGGCACGTGTGCCAGCAGCGGAGGCACAGCCCCCGTGCCCGGCTCTTTCACTCGGCACAGGGCACTCGCGGTTCCCTCTCAGGCTCCCCGGGTCTCGGTGCGCCGCCGCCGGGGCGCTGAGCGGGCCAGGCCTCACGCAGCGGCCACACCTCCTGCCCTCATCCTCCGCTGCCACCCCGCCCGACCCCCTGACACTGCACATCCGCCCGTCCCTGGGGCACCGGGGCCCTGCCCCGGCTCAACAACAAACAGAAAAGCTGTGTCTGGCTTTTTTACTAATCAACAGACTAGTAAACTTTTTTCCCTGTGGTTTTTTTCCTCCTTTGTACTCCCCAGACACTCAGTTTATACCATATGCTCTGTGTGTGCCAGCCCAGAACTTCCCTGTTCCATCCCTGCAATGTCTCCATTGCTGTCCTGTGATGACAGGAGTGACAAATTCTGCCTATTCTTTCATCCCAGCCTGTTCTGAGGACCATGCATGCTGAGAAATGCTGTAGAAGGAATGGAGTCTTTTTTATGAAATATATCTATCATATGGACTCTTTGATAGCTATGAAGAAAGCAAACTCATAACTTTAACACAGGAGGAAAGCATGAAAAATTCCCATCTCTTCTGGTGCTTTTTCACTGAGTGTGTGAACAGCCAGTGGTTCAACTCTTCCCTCATCTGCTACTGAACTGCCCAGGAGTTACTGGTGGTTCTCCAGAGATAGCAGAGTGACAGTCACCCACAGGCAGGGCCTGTAAAAATGATCATTTTTGGAGCAGAGATAACTTTTAGGAGGCAGGGTAGAAAATAAAACAAGCTGCCTTGGAGAGGGGGATACAAGAACTGGAGCTTTATTCCCTCCCAGCTTTAGTCCAGAGTGCTGAAGGAGGAGGTTGGTGCCCTGCTCTGTTTGCTGGAGGAGACAGGGCTTGGGGCAAACAACTTCAGGCTGGTTTTCTGCTGACTCCAAGAAGCAGAGCAATTACAGCCATCCTCTGAAGTGTGGGAGATAAAGCTTATCTCCAGTAAAATGCTGATACTTCTGGGTAGCCCTTGTGCACAGAGAGGAGTAGCTAAGCAAACTCCCTGTGGGCTTTGGGAAACACAAAGGCTCTTCAGAGTCTATATGCTGATAAGGCTCCTGGGAAAATTTTAACCTAACCTTTCTCCAGTTCTTTGCTGTCACAGAAAACTCTATGTGTATCTATGTGAAGAAATCTCAAGAAGAAAATTTAAAAGACATAAAATTTAAAATACATATATATTTATTCTTTTTTTTTTACCCAAGTTTCACTTTCTACATGGGGAAAAAAGATCCAAGTCCACCAGGTCAACACCAGGGAGATGACCTGAGTGATCGGGGAAATTAAAATATGATGACATGCCACTTTCTTTTTTTTCCTCTGCTGTATTTCATGTGTACTTTAGGCTCTCATTCTGCCCTGTAGAAATTGCAGTTACAAAAGACTGAGTCTACACACAATTCCCATGTGGCTGTGTATGTGGAACCATCTGTTGAAAAGAGAAGTCAGTTGTAAGCACTTAATAATTGGATTTACATATTTCTGGATTACTAATACTTTTGGATATTCTATCGTACTAAGAAAATACATGAATAGACAGTGGTGTCTTCTAAGCACTGTTGATAATTTCTATTCCTTTCTGAGATGCTGCTTTGAAATCCTTGTCTGGATTCATCAAACCCTGGCTCTGAAGAGGAAGTGCACTGCTTTCTGCAGTTACTTTTTTCTCTTGAATTTCCTGGTTTAAATTCCTTAGAGCATATTTCTGCCTGACTGGCAGAATATCTAAATGAATAGCTCCTGGCAAAATGTAAACGCTGACACATTAGGGGGCAAGTTACTCTAATTGTGAAAGCTAGCAGATATTTGTCTAAACAACACTGTAATTGTTTTAAGGAAGTAAATACAAGAGTGACTAGCTATGAAATGCTTTTCATCTGCTAAAGGAATTTCTTGTATTCATTTCAGGCAAAGACTACAGCAAGGATTCCCACTGAGGTAAATGACCTAAATAAGGCTAAGTACTACCCAAGGTAAAGAAGTTTACAAGCCCCTTAGACAACAAGGTTGCAGAAATGGGATCTTTGTGAGGGGTCATGTGAGCGAAGGAACATGGATTTACCTCCCAGAAGGGCTGGAAGCTACACAAGCACTGGAATTGCTTGTTTGTGTCAGTGGGCAGTTCCAAATGCCTGCGGTGATCACATCCCTTCAGTTACTGTACTAAGCAGGGCTTTTGGGTCTGCCTAATGGTTACTTCCAAAGGTGTGTTAGTGGAGATGCCCTGTTAAGAAAATTGAAAACAAGTTGTTTTATACACCTCTCTTTACCTGTAATGTAAAATTACTACAAAGCAGATGTGGACATGAGATGAGATTTTTTCTTCTGAGGAATAAGCTTGAATTGAATGTTCCAGGCACTTTCCATGCTGGGATGCCTGAACTGAAGTGATCCAAATGTGTTTGGTTAAGATCTGGAGCTCATTCTGAAACAACTGTGGTCAGATCTTCCCAAGGTTTAACCACTGTCCCATCCTACAGCTGGTGTTGCTTTGGGGACTCCTTGTCAGAGAATCTTTAGGAATTCAGCCCTGTGAATTCCAGCAAATGACATATTTAGCAGCAAAATCCATCCCTAAGCTACTGACTGCTGGAGGCTTATCTGTGCTCTGATTCTATGATTACCACCCTTCCCTTACTTATCTCTCTTGCTAGACCATGAAACACAGTGGAACTAAATAGTAACAGAGGCTGTCATGCACAATGCTAATTATGCATTCAATGCTTCAGAGGTCCTGAGGGGTTTTTGCTTCATGATAACAATATGCTTTCTTCCTCATTTGACAGCAAATTCAATTACATATAAATGATCAACCCCTAAACCTTGACACAACCTTTTATACTGATCCTTGTTCCTGCTGTCTCAGAGATGGCCAAGCCTATCTGGAGCCATTTATTTGCTGTTGGTTTATATGCCTGCTGTAAAATGCTCTATTCCCTTTTTAAGAAACCTCAAGCTCCAACTCTAAGTTTGTGATTTTGGACCATAGAGTCTATAAAACATCCTGGGTTTATGTTCTTCTGCACTTAGTGGATATACACAGGATTTTTTTAATCTTGTGTCTGAAGATTTAAAAAAAATACACTTTCAGATAAGAAAAATAGTTGGAGCACGAGGGAAAAGAAAGAGCAGTCAGTGCTTAGGTAAGGTTTCCAAAGACTTTTTCAGGCAGAGAAGTGATGAGCTTGAAGGGTGAACCAAAGGAAACTTAAATCTGGAGTCTATGGGAATCATTAAATATGGCAGGTCTTTCATATACATTACTGACACTGTGAGTGAAATAAAAATCTGCTCCCTGGTCAAAAGAGTAACTGGATGACAGAAAAGAAATCATCAGTTGAGTTGTGATCTTTACAAATACTTTGGAGCTGGGTATGCATAGCACACAAGTATTACCTGACACAGAATTCAGGACAGGGTAGATTTCTCTGAGAACAGGGCAAAGCATAACTTAGGAGGAGGAGAAGATGGGCAGGGTGCAGATAGATGTAACAGTGAGACACCGTGATGTAAGATTGCTTGTGCCATGATTGTGCCTGGAAACCTGAGTCAGACCCTGTGGTCCCACAGCATAAAATGCCATGTCAATTTCTCCTAAAAACTTTAAATTTTCATCAGCAGTAACACTTCCTGTTCCAGTCTGAGTTTCGACTGGCTTTTAAGTTGAAGCTACAAGTAGAGCAAAGAGTAAAAAACACCAGTTGGGAGAATAAACATTACCCTGGCACACTCTGAGCTGGCCAGCTAAAGAATTTATCATACCAGAGCATAAATATGAGGGTGAAAGTTCTCAAAAAAACAGATTCCAAGAAAGCCATCTAACTGTATGGCTCTGATGTTCATTTTCTACCTGAAGGAAACCATAGATAAGTGCAAGCTGGGCATTTCCACTGTGGTTTTCAATCTTCATACCAGCTGGAAAGGGATAAGAATAATCAGGAGGCTCTGCATGCTCTGAGGAGGAGTGGCAGCAAAGCAGGGCTTATATGAAAGCACCCTTTATTTCCTGACCCAGATACCTGCAATAGGTGTGGGTTATCCCCGAGCCAGTGAGGGCAGCACAATGTAAACATCAGAGACACACATAATTAATCACATAACTGAGTGGCCTCAGTGGTTCAAGTACTTCACAATTACTTTTATAAGGGATGTTGCTGTTATTTCCTGCTTAAGACAGGAATATCCAGAACCTTTTGCAACACCAAATCACACCTAATAAGACATTTCACCAGTGAAGAAGCACTCTGGTCTAAATAAAACTCCCAGAGCCACTGTCTGAGGCCCTGAACAGCCAGAAGCACTTAAAGTTTCTCTTTTCCTATTTCTGTGGTAGCACTAGTGTCATTTTGCATCCTGAGGTGCCATCAGTTCCTTAAGGACTGGCCAACCCCAGCATTACGGAGCAGTCTTGGCAAGGATCACTGAGTCCCATTGATGTGGTAACCTGACCTGATTCAATTTTTCATATCTGCTAAGGAGATCGTGACAGGATTCATCCCAGCAGCAGACCAGGCGGGCAGCAGAGGGAACCTGAGCTGGAGTTGGCATTCCTAGCCCAGCTCCCTTTCCTTTGTTAGCCTGGGCACTGGTGCTGCTATAAATACTCAGCAGTCACTTGACCTTGGCAGTTGTTTTGGCTGCAGTATTTCTCCTCTGCAGCTGGCAGGGGTTCAAGAGGAGCACATGCCTGCTGCCCCTGCTGCTCAGCTGGAAGGAATGACCTTCCTCTTGCTCTGAAGGTGCAGCTCTGGGGCTGCCTTATGCTCAGCTAAGAAGGACTAATCCAAAGACAGCGAATCCACCTTCTCTTTCTCCCTGCTACACATTCATACTCACTTTTCTGACTGAATCAGACTGAAAATCAATCTAATTTCTTTTCCCTCCAACAATTCACTTTCAGAGTGAAGGGAAAGAAAATGCACTTTTAGGAATCAACACATTTTTCCTCCATGGCAGATGTGGATTAGAACAGATGGATCAAAATAACTTGTCTTTTTTCTTTCACTTAAGATGACCAGACAACTATAAATGTATGCTTTGTTTATCTAACGGTAGATGAGAAAAACCCCATCATCAATGTGTATATTCCATCTTTTCATAATTCCTCATTGAAAAGTTTTCCTAAGCCAGCTGACCAGAACCCTCTAAAATTCCACTGGGAGGTGAGCAGCCCTGCAGGCACTTTGTCCTCTCAGCCTGTATTTTAGGATTAGTCATATTGCCCTCAGATCACATGTCAGGTGCTGATATTCTGCCACTGAATGGCAGATGTCTGTGAAGTGCTGTGTTTTCTCCAGCTAAATTCCTGGATCAACAGTTCACTGCTGAGCAAGCCCTGGATGGTTTCTGTCACATCAGGTTTCAGAATCACAGCCTCATGCCTGGCAGATCTTTCAATGAAGTGTTTTCCTTTGCCAAGGAACCATCCATGGGAGCAAAGGCTGCCCAAGGCCAGTGCCCACAGCCATTTTTCATGGCAAAAACACACAGAAGAGGGCAGGGCTCTTTCTGCATCCCTTTAATAGCCAACATCTTATAATGGGTATTTAGATAATATTACAGTTCACAAATGCTACAGTAAAAGGCAACTGAGACATTGCCCAGAAGTCACGGCTGCATTTTTGGTCATTTACTAAAAATGAAGCAGAGCCCTGGCTGATTCTTAGAGGGGCTGCTGCTACAGCTAAAATCAATTTGAATTTTGTCAGAATACCACACTGTTACCAGTGGCACTGAATATATGGAGCAATGTAATGATACCATTGGAACAGTTCCCTTAGACACATGTCAGGTGTCCAAGGTGGCTGGGCTGATCTCAGCAGGTTTTCTATGCAGAGGTGACATAAACTGTCCCAGAAAGAGGAGCTTGCTCTGAAAGACAAGCCTTTCTGGCTGAAACTCTTTTCAAAGTCTAACTGCACTGCCAAACCCTTTCTAGCACTGAGGGAGTTTTAGCATGGGCAGAATTAGTGGGAGAGAGAGTGCAAAGAGAACAGGAATAAGCACTTGATGAGGATAAATCATCCGTGCTTGTGCAGCTCATTCACTTGCTCTCTGGAAGTCAGGAGAACAAAGACTTGTTTATTTTATTAAAGGTTATTAAAATTACCTTGTACAAACAGGGACAGATGTCAAGTTCTTTCATTCCATGAAGGATGTAGGGCTGTAGATGCCCTCTAAGTGTACCTCCTATCATAGGGCAAGACAGTTTAATGATGTTCGTGCAACAATGGAACAACTGGAGAGAATGGAATGTAATTACTTTTGTGGGTTTATTTGATTTGAAAGGTGAGCACCACATCCCCAAGCAGTTCCAGCAGCTGCAGTGGTATTGAACATCACTTGTGATATAATGTAGGCAGGCACAATATAATTTGAAATGTATTAAGCAGCATCACACTTTCAACAATTTAATTGAGGAATAGGTTTGCAGAAGTGAATGAATACAGGGTGCATCAGCAAGAGTAAACAATAAGTTTAGGAAATCTCATCATTTTAAAGGGCTTTTAATCTACTCACTGATGAAGAAATACATGAGTGTGATGATCAGTGAAGGCAGCGATGAGAAGAGCACCAGTCTGTAACTAGGGGAGTGACTTGGGAAAAAATGGGGGGTTTGACACCTATCCCATAATGTTCATTAATGGTTTGTCTTCAGTTCTCTGAACTTTTCAAAATAGCTTAGATAAGTGCCCCTATTTTTCAGACATAGATCCAGCCCAGCCAGGCAGAGAAGTCACAGTGAAGTTATAAAGGAATAAGACAATTCCTGATCACACAAAATGCAGTTTTTATCTTCTTACAGGATAGTTTTCATGCAAAATGCTTTACTATTTTTTAGAACTTTTAAAATGAACCACTTCTAGTTGCACTTTTGGAAGCTGGAAGCCCCTTCAATCTAACATGCATCCTTTTAAATGTATTAACTTTAATTACTAGTCCAAGTACTGATCAATAAAACTAAAATCCAGGCAGGAAAAATTTCTGCCTACTTTCCTTAACGCGCTAAAAAGCAAATCAACAACTGCACGAAGCCTGTGACTTTCTGAATGTATTAGAATGTATTCTGAATGCATTAGCCTGCAAGTTTACAATGACATGGAGATTTTGGGAGTACAATTTACACAGTAAATCTCTGGCACACGTCAAGGAAAAGTACTGTGGTGCTTATCTAGCCAGTGTAGCTCATATCAGTGCTGGGGCTGATTCAAGGCAATTTACAACAGGTTACTTGCATGGGTTACTATAAATAAGAAGTGTTGGAATTACCACCTCGGGCACAGAAGAGGCATTCATGGACACTAAATTGACTGAGTGAAGCCAATTCACACCCCCAGCTACTTCTGCGGTCTGTGGAAATGTAAGCTTCTCTACAAGGCAGCTCAGAGCACGAGCCTAATTTAGACTCAGGTTACAGGAGAGGCAGAGAACTGATTTAGTGTTTCCCAGCCATGACACAGGGAAGGGACTCTCCCTGTGCTTCTTTGTCCTGGACCGTCCTGAGCTGTGTCTGGTATTCACTGGCACTTCACCAAGCCCAGTCAGTTGGCTAATGAACAAAAAACTGCTTCAAGGAAATAAAAGTGATCGTTTCCTGCTGATTTAATGAGCTGAAATGGCTCAGGAAAAGCTTAGAGAAGCTTGTGGGTCTGAGGGATGAGCAGGGGTAGAGGGCAGCCCTTTGAGGCTTGCCTGATCCCACAGAGCTCAGCTTTGGACTCAGGGCTGCTGGGAAACATCACCCTTGGCTGCTTTCTTTGAGAAGAGAAATTTTAAGTGGGCACCTGTTAGATCCAAAACAAAGATATTTGTTGCAGTCATCCTGAAGTTCCTGTCTCAGTTGGCTTTGCCTATAGCATTATAAACCAAAGTGGAAGCTTGATTGGTTGAATAACTGAGCTGTGTTTTATAGTTGGAAGGAGGAGATTCAAAATATGTCCCAGATATATTCCCTCACCTTTTGTGCATCACCCTTTAGGACCACTGCTGGAAAACATAACTCTCATCACTTCACAGAGAACTTGCACCTGTCCCCACTTCCAGCAATGATTTCCCCTCTTTAAGTCCCTCTAACCAGAGGAACAGATTTGCAGGGTCAGGTGAAACAAGCTGTGACTGAGGACACTCAGGAGCCTCCCAGCATTCGGATGGAGATTGACACTGCGTTTGCCAACAGTTCTCTTCCCCCTCCCAGGGGTAGGGATGTTCCCTCAAACCACCTGATTAAAGGAAGTCTGCCAAATTCTATCAAGAAATCTCTGCCACTATGAGTCCTTTCTGTGTACAGTGCAAAGCTTGTCCCTAGATGCAGGACTCAGATGCACCAATGGAGACAAACCTCCCTTATTACTGGGAAATGTTAAATAATAATGCTTTCTGGAAGCTCAGCTGTGTCCACAGCTTTTTCCACAGAGCTTGTGCTCTGTGAATGGCAGTGCTAAGGGTCCAGAGTGTAATAAGGCAAAGGTTCTTCAGATAGCACTGGATGCTTCCCAAACAGGAGGGTGGTCAGTGAGCCTTGACCCTTAACATCAGCAATCTGCTTCAAAGGCAGTGGCTGCAAGGTTGTGACTGCTCTGGAGAGGTTTATGTAAACCACAGACAGGTTTCTGTGTAACAGGCAAAAATGTATTCAGTCTGTCTCCAGAATTACTTTTAACAAGGTAAATTGTGGGATCATGTAAGTAAAAGTCTAGGTGGGAGTGGTGAATCTGTTCTCCAGCAAAATTCACTGTAAGCAATATCCAGACATTCCTTCTCCCAGTACAACACACATACAAGGAAACCAGCTCCTAAAGAGGCAGCAAGTCTACAGCTGTGGAACTACTTCAGAAGTCATTAAAGGCACAAGATGTGTTTCTATGTGAAGCACTACTGAAAAATCTACCGTAACACGATGTATTATTGTATTACAGGAGGCAATTCTTACTTATTACCTCACTGCTATTACACTAGTGCTGTACAGGACTACTACAAAAATCTTTGTACCAATTGAAGTGCTACATACAAGATATGTCCCACTCTGTTTGTGCTTACAGGGGTGATTGCACTGATGTAAAAAACTCTCCAGGATGAACACGACCTTGCATCTGTGTCTGGAGAGGTGTTAGTCTGACAAGGTCATATTCACTCCTTCAGACACACAAGTGAAACCACAAAATCCATACATAAAAATCTTAGGACTACTAAGTTTCTTGAACAGTTAACCAGTTCAGAGGAAAAAACCCCCATCCTTATTGTATGGAAACGAATCTATGGATTAAAAAATCATTCTCTGTCTGTAATTTCAGTTTCATATATTTTTGCTTGCATATGCACTGTTTGCCCCATTTGTCTTGTCACTTTGTTTAGCAGCTATAGTTTCTCCCGAACCTTTTAATGAGCCAGAGCTCATTAAATCAACAACGTTTAGTTCTTACAAACTGAGTGCTATTACTTACCTAATTGTAAAACTTATCACCATTTATTTCCTCTGGCATCAAAAATATTCATTAAATGAGATAATCACATTTCACTCCTTTTGCACTATAGCCCCCAAGCTCATGATGTGTGTTTGGGGTTTTTTTATAACTAATTCCATTCTAAAGCACTTAACTTATTATGAGTGTGTTATCTGTTTGCATTGTCTAATCTTTAAACAAAAATTAAACAGAAAGTTGGTTTGCTGCCAAAAACAAGGAACCGTTCCTTCAAACTAAACTAGGGCAAAAGAAGCTTGCAAAGCTGCCACTCCAAGATAATTTTTCTTTATTGTGTGATGTATTTTTCCTCCAAATGGCAAATCCAGGTGAAGAAGCACGGAATTAACATAGGTGGACCAGAATTTTAATTCAGCATCTGCCAGCATTGCGTGTGACAATGCTTAACAATTTCCAGCAGATTAAATCAGTTCTCTGTAACTGCAAAGCTGAACATCTAATGCTTTCCCCTCCATGACATCCACGGGCAATGATGCTTAGAACACATCCATCCTGTAGGGCAAGGACCAGATCCACCAGGTCCAGCACAGTGAGAAAATCTTCACGTTGCCATCAGCCCTACATCCCACCCTGTGGTGCAAGGGTTCCTTCCCTTCCTAGGTTAAACTCTTCATGACTTAGGGCTACAGCCATCATCAGACCATGGCCATTAGAACATCAGCATCCTGCTGTGTGAAACAGTCCCATGAACAGAGTTTTTGACTGAGATCTCTCCTTTTTTTAAATCAGGTTCAAGGGTAGTTTTGGGGGGGAAAATAAGGCAGGGAAATTCTATCTACTTTCATTTTGGGAAGATGATGGGACAGATGGAAGTAGTGAAGTATCTCAGACTTATCTAATGACACACTTTGTATACAACCCAAAAGTTGAAGTGATTAAAATGTATGCACAAAATATATGTTGTAATTGTATGAAGGTTACCAGGCAAATTTATTTACACTGTGTCCCTTAACATTAGGGTTTGTTTTTCTGGAGAACTGTGCTGCATCAAAAATGCCAATGTTGCCAAACTGGAGCTGAACTTTGAAACTGTGACCTGTCACCAGGAGATTTTCCATGTGACCTTGGGGAGATCTTTTCACCTCTCTGTGCCTCAATCCTCCATCATCTGGAACAATAAGTAAGTAAATAATTAAGAGCAGGAAAATGGAATAAGCTTCTTTCTTCTACCCACTGTCTTGCTCCTACCTTGTCTATTTCGATTGAAAGGACTTCAAGTAGGGGATTAAATACCCTGTGCTTTTAGCACTGCATGCAAAATGAAGCCTGATCATAAGAAGAGCTGTTGTAACCTGTGGTAAATGGACTGTCTGCCTTCTAAAGCTTTAATATCTTGCAAATAGGAACGTGGCATTTCCTTCTCTAATTCCAAATGCTAATGTGACTGTTGAAAGTTCATAAGGAGAGAGAAGGATCCTGCCCAAAGAAGACAAAATGCAGTGGTGAATGTTCCTCACAACAGGCACTGGCAGGACAAGGACCTTAATTATGGTTCAGGAGTTAAAAAACTTTCCTCTGGTCCTTCCCTAATATCTCCAGAATCTTTTTATCTCCTTTCCTCCCTATTTCCTTAAATTTCAGCTGTGCATGTTCCTGTTGTGATTATAGAAGACAGCTTTTCTGACCCTTATATTTCATTGTGTAATTATTGTTTACCTCCAGGTCCCAGTGCAGCGGTAATTTCAAAGTCTTGAATTGATTTTCTTACAGCCAAGCTGCTACCTGAAGTGTCATGGGGATGGCTTAACCCATTTCTTTCCCTGCAGGGGACCTTTTGCAAAAAAAAAATGTGTAGAAGCAAAGCAGGCCATGGTTAGACAGTGATTAAAGCCGGCATGGATCTGTACTGATCTGCTGCCCAGAAGAACAGGTTTCATCCTTTGCTCACCACCATGCTCACAGCATCATTTGTTTGGCAGCTTGGTGGGCCATGGGAATTAATCCAGTTATTACTAAACCTGGCAAAATATCTGGAAAAAAAAAAATCGATACAACTTTAAACGAGCCGCAACAACAGAATAAAAAAAAAGGCAGCCACAGTCATAGGCAGGCAGAGCTAGGCTCTCTGCCTGGTCCCATTTAACCCAGTGACTTATTTGGGAGGGCTCTGGAATCCACTGTTCTGTTTTCCCTCTTGTGAGAGAGACTAAATCATGTGTGATGGGGAACCTAAAGCTTGCTGATTTCTTCCCCACTGGAACTAATTGCATACAATTCAGTGTTGTGCTTCTACTTTCTTCCTTTACAGCCAGGAAGATGTAATGTTAGATCACTAGATGAAACAAACTGTGTTTGCTGTTATCCTGTATTTTGCTTGCTTTGGTCCTGGAGGAATTCCAAGAAATCCCTTTCTTCTCTGCTCAGCAGCAGTGGCCGATTGTACACCCAGATTTTCAGTCTGTGTGTTCTGTGTGTATGAGGAAAAGGAAAATATCATCTGACTCTTATTGCTACTTACAGTGTTGGATTTGCTTACTACTTTAACAAGGCGTTGAACTACATTCACGCTTATTACCATCTTTAAGGGATGCCCTACTGGGATACCGCGAAAGAGAGTGTGCTGGGTCTGGCCGAGACCGAGGGAGAGGGAGGAGGCGGTGGCGGTGGCTCTACTCGGGTTACATTTATTGTTGGCCTGCCTCAGGTTACATCCCTTAATCCTGCCGAGGCATCGCTCTGTGCCTCCAGGAGGGATTCGTCCGACCACCAA